>NC_090373.1:130724082-131039082 GCF_036365525.1 Heterodontus francisci
CTTCTGAATGCTACAAAACTGGATTGGAATAAAGATGAATTCATAGGATTACATAGGTGTACTGCACAAAAACAGTCCATTCAGCCCAACCAGTCCATGCCGGCGTTTATGATCCACTCGAGCCTCCTCTCATCTTTCCTTTTCTAAATCTATCATTGTAACCCTCTATTCCCTTCTCCCTCATATGCTTGTCCAACTTCCCCTTAAATGCATCTATACTATTCGCTTCAACCACTCCCTAAGGTAGTTCTGATGAAAGGTCACTGCCCTGAAACGTTAACTCTGTTTCTCTCTCCCCAGATGCTGCCTGACCTGCCAGGTATTTCCAGCACTTCCTGTTTTTATTTCAGATTTCCAGCATCTAAAGTATTTTGCTTTTATTTTCTGAATTCCCTACTGGATTTCTTGATGACTATCTTCTATTGATGGCCTCTAGTCATGATCTTCGGCACAAGTAGAAACATTCTCCCTGTATCTATCAAAACCTTTCATAATTTTAAAGTCCTATATTAGGTCACTGCTCAACCTTCTTTTTTCAAGAGAAAAATAAGGGGGCAAGAAATTGGCTCATTACCACCTGTTTTTGGGAGCTTTTGGTGCTCTTGAGTGCTCCAAAATGGCATCTGGGGCACACGTGTAAACTTACAGGATGAATTGTGCCAGGTGCCATATCGGTGAGGGAGTTAGTGAGTGCACAGTGAACATCTGCCAGAAATATGCAAAGCAGGCAGATCATAACATTAATCAGTGTGCAACGATGATTTGACACAAGCACTGCCATTTGGGAGCTCAATGCTCCACTTAATGCTCTCTCTTAACCTCTCACAACTGAACATGCATTCAGTAACAGGAAGGAACTCCCACAAGTGGGATTTAGAGGGATCATCAACTTCATCAACTACTTACAGGTTCATTGCTGGTTGAGTTCTTCTGGCTGTTGCTACAATACTGCAAGTGCTTGGTGCTTTCTATAGTTGTTTCAAGGTGCTGAAGTCTACAGAGAGTGGTGTAGCAGGTGACAAAGGACCCTTTGCTGAATTCAAGGCTTCTACACAAACCAGTTCTCCCAGACATTGGTGATGCAGTAGGCATTACCCATTGGAATACATCATGACTTGGAGAATAAACAGAGCAGGACAAACTACTGGAAAAGGGAGGAGGAGGAAGAGGGGAAGAAGGGCTCTCAGCAAGAAGCCATATCCACTCAGGATATTCAGAGAGCAATTCTACTGTCTGAAACTCACTGAAGAGCAATGCATGAGACATCTACTCTTCAGTAAGGACATTCTCTCAGAAATCTTCCATCTGCTGCAGCCACAGCTGCAACCTTCGAGCAGGGCAAGGATCGCAGTGCCAGTAGCTGTGAAGGTGACTGTGGCAATGAACTTTCATGCACCTGGCTCGTTCTTGGTTAGAGCTGGAGTTATTTGCAACATCTCGCATTTTGCCTCCCATTGTTGCATGGTGGAGTTAACTGAGGCTTTCTATTCAATAAGAGCTAACTACATTTCATTCTTTCCTGCCAGAGAGTAGCAGGCAGAGTGAGCAGGGAGCTTAACCAGGATTCTAGACATTCCCATAGTGCAGGGTGTCACTGAGTACACACATATCACTTTGCAGATGCTGCATGTCAATTCTGTCCTATACTGGAATGGAACAGGATCCCGCTCCCTCAATGTCCAGCTGGTGTGTGGCCACAGGCAGTGAATCATGCAGGTATCCTGGCAGCTGTCATGATGCCTTTGTTATGCGGCAGACCACTGTGTCAGCTGTATTTGTGCCAGCATGGCAAACCAAAGGTTGGTTAGTGGGTGACAAGGGCTACCACATGGCTGATGGCTACGTTGTGCAACCTACGCACATTGTGTGCAGCATGCATACAATGAAAGCTATGATATTACAAGAAATATGACAGCGCAGACCACTGGTGTGATGAAACAATGCTTGCGCTGTTTGGATCGCTCTGGAGGAGCCCTGTAGTACTCAGTATAGTGGTTGTCAAGATTCGTGGTAGTCTGCTGCATGCTGCAGAACCTCGCCATCATGAGGGGCCAGCCCTTGCCATCAGCTATACGATGAGCAGCTGAGGAGCAGGAGCATGAGGAGGAAGGAGAATAAGGGAGGTGGTAACCTAGACAGCCCCTTTCTGCCTTGTCTTTCCTTCTGAGTGTGACATTAGTAATTCCCCATTCACCAACTGTCCCACACCTTATCATCCCATTGACGTTCACAGCATCCTCTTGGCCACAGTGTAAAAATAAAAGACATCATAAAATAAACATTCCAAATCAAATTTAAACATGAAATCATGCCATAATGCATACAAAAGTCAACTAATCACTCTTATTCCCTAAGTGCCTGTCTTCCACGTGCCTTCACCTGTCTTGGTATTCCTACACATTGCTACCCCAGTGAATGTAGCATGGCTGGTGGAAGGCTGCTGAATTTCAGTGAAGGGGACTGCAGAAGGTCTTGGAGGATGACGTTGAGCAGCTCTAGGCCTAAAAGGTCTGACTGCGGACTGCACCATTTTGGCATGGACAGCAGCAGTCTGAGCTGGCTGGTTAACAGCAACAGCAAGGGCACTGGTGGCGTGGCAGGGATGGGAGGATGAATGCTGTCTTCTTGAGAGAGGGCAGCAGGTTCATGCTCCATGCAGCCACTGCACTCCCGCGGGGCAGCACCTCAGCAATCCTAGTAATCTGTTAGAGGACCGATTTCTGGACAGCTGTGACACCCTGCAGGCCTCTTTGAACACTGCAATCCACAGCCATGATGGCAGCAGTCTGATCTTTCATGACAGCAGTCAGAGCTTCCACTCAGACATTGGGTAACTGCTGCTTGTGCTCCAATGGAACTGCGAATTCATCTATTAGATGCTGCATCATGATTGTGTTCACAAGTCTGTGAATGGAGTTGGCCACCACTTCCATGCTGAAAAGGATGGTCTCCAAGCTCTGAGCAAACCCTGTGCCAGGTTAGCACCAGTCTCCCCCTTGCTCCTTGACAGCGACAACAGGTTGTCTGGCAGGTCTGCCAATGCATCAAGCATTTTTATGTGCATGCCCATCAGCTTTTTCCTGCATTCTGCTTCAGCTCCTCCATGGGAGTTAGGACAAGCAGGCACGCCTGTCCCCTTCAGTTAGCTCCTGCTGCCTTCAGTTGTGTACAACCTTGTTTTGCAAATGAGCGGAATCTGTGTCAGTGAATGTGCTGCAATCTTTTTGGCTAATGTGGCTGTCATGATTGAATAGTTGCCAGTGTGTACGAGCTGTGAGATGTTGTTGTGAGGCTTGCAGCAGTGCTAAGTGTATATGAATGTTAGGTATGAGTCCTGAATGATAGAGATTGTTGGTAGGTGAGCGATGGGGGTGTGGTGAATAGACCAGTATGTGAGGTTAGAGGTGCAGTCATTGGGCCATGACATCTGAAAATGTATTCACTGAACTTCTTATGGCACTCAGGCTTGACTCCTGGCATTGACCTCTAGTGCTATCTGCTCCCACTACCTTTTGAGCATGTGTCTGGAGGGCTTCCAGGCTCCCTGTGCATTCAGAGCAACTCTCCTACTTTCCAGCTCCTCCTCAAGGCCTCCAGTGCAGTGTCGGAAAACCTTGCAGCCCGTTCACTCCCATGTTGTACCATTAATCACTGTTTCCCAGGTCAGATTCACTTCCTGCAAGACTGCCTGCACCTTCTCCGGCCACAATGCACTTCCCCTTTAAGATGTGCAGGCTAGCTTTAAGATGTCCTAGCAAGTTACAATTTTCGGCTGCCTGCTGATGTGTGCAGCCAATGAGCAGCGCAGTTAGTGCTGGCTGCACAAAGCAATCATTCAAAAGAGCAGGCAGCACGAAGTTGGTATGCTGCCTGCATTACATTGAACTGGTGTGCATCGCGGTCCCAGTGCCTATTCTCAGGGGCAATGCAAGTTAGCACCCAAAATTATTAAAAGCTTTAAGAATTACACTGTTGGAGGCAGATGCTTTTCACAGCTAGATGTTCTAGTCTTTTCAAGTGATTTCAAGAGAAAATGACAAATGACTTAAATATTAAGAATTGCAGCTAATAATTAATAATCAAACGATTGTAACAAGGTTGACTGAAGGTAAATGGTGTCTTAAATTCCAAGATAAGCTCCTGTGCTGGATGCTGCACTTTAAACCACTAGATGGAGTACAGCATGACAATGATAGCACAATGGAGGAGTAAGCCTTGACTGTTAATAATGGTTGTATATTGAACTGCAAGGAGCTATGGCACTGAGTACAGGCCGAGGATTGAAACAGGGTTCATTTAGGTCTGTATAGCTTGGCTATTCATGACATAAACTCGCAGACACATCAGTAAGCCGACCAAGCCTTTTTTTTAAGCTGTCACTACCATTATATGAAATATCTTCAAAGCACAAATTTCTTGGTCCTAAACTCAGATACAACATTTTGCGGACCTAACTGCTTTACAGAATTTTATGCCCCACTAAAACAAAAATAAAATAAAAGCATATACGTCTGCAGGATTGAAGGCTTTAATTGCTGCAGGCTACTCAGATCAACACTCTAAACATCTGCTGTCAGATAATCCAGAATCAAGACTTCTGCTGTTAGATGCTGAAGCTTTTCACAGCCCTCAGTTAAAACCTTTGCCATTCAGATGTTCCAGTCTTTTCAGATTCAAAGCTTGAAAGGATTTTCAAAGCTTTCTAAATGATGCCTTAAGGTTCCCCCTGCCATATGCTCCCTAACTCCTAAAATGGCAATAGTTATACTCCCCTTGCCCATGGCCCTATTGTTTTGAGCATATTGTCTGTCATTACCTTGCCAAATCTCAAAAGACTGCTCCAGATTCAACAGAAAATCTTGCAAGGCTTTTAAAGGATTTTTTAAAAGAGTTTAACATAATGTGATCATCCAAGTTCCAGGAGACTAAAATAAAGGCAAAATACTGCAGACATTGGAAATACGAAATAAAAACAAAAAATGCTGCAAATACTCAGCAGGTCTGGCAGTATCTGTGGAGAAAGAAACAGAGTTAACATTTCACATTGATGACCTTTCATCAGAAAGTTAGAGATGTTACAGGTTTTAAGCAAGTACAGAGGCAGGGGAAAGGGGAATGAAGCAACAACAACAAAAGAAAAAATCTGTGTTAGGTGGAAGGCAGGAGTGAGTAAATGACAAAATGGATGATGGTGCAAGGCAAAAGGAGATGGTAATGGGACAAGTAGAGAAACAAAAGATGGGTCTAGAAGATGTGTAAATGGGATATCATCACCAACAGCTGCTGTACAAATACAACAACAATAAAAAGGAGGGGCAAAGATTATGACTTGAAATTGTTGAGCTCAATGTTGAGTCCAGAAGGCTGTAAAGTGCCTAATCAAAGCTCAAGATTTATCGGGACAGTGTAGGTGGCCAAGGATAGAGGTTAGAGTGGAGTGGGGTGGAGAATTAAAATGACAGGCAACCGGAAGCTTGGGGTCACTCTTGCAGACTAAACTTGTTCTGCAAAGTGGTGATCCAATCTGTGTTTTGTCTCCCCAGTGTAGTGGAGACCACATTGTGATAGCGAATACAATATAATAAATTGAAAGAAGTACAAGTATATCAGTATTTCACCTCAAGGGAATGTTTAAAGCCTTGGACGATGAGAAGGGAGGAGATAAAAGGGCAGGTGTTACATCTTCTGTGCTTGCATGAGTAGGTGCATGGGAAAAGAAGGGGTTATTGAAGAGTGAATCAGGGCATCATGGAGGATACTGAAAGGGGAGGGGAATATGTGCTTGGTGGTGGCATCACACTGAATCATAGACATTTACAGCATGGAAGGAAGCCATCCGGTCTCTCCTGTCTGCGTCGGCCGACATATAGCCATCCAGCCGAATTTCCAGCTCTTGGTCCATAGCCTTGTAGCTCATGACATTTCAAGTGCATATCCAAGTACTATTTAAATGTTATGAGGGTTTCTGCCTCTCCCACCCTTTCAGGCAGTGAGTTCCAGATCCCACCAACCTCTAGGTGAAAAGATTTCCCCTCAAATCTCCTCTAAATCTCCTACACTTACGCTAAATCTATGTTCTCTACCTCAACCAAGGGTGATAGTGCTTTCCTATCCACTCTTTCTAGACCCCTCATAATTTTATACACTTCTCCCCTCAGCCTCCTCTGTTCCAAAGAAAACAACCCTAGCCTATTCAATCTTTCCTCATAACTAAAATTCTCCTGTCCAGGTAACATCCTTGTAAATCGCCTCTGTATCCTTTCTAATGCAATCACGTCTGTCATATAGTGTGCATGCAGTACTCCATATGTGGCCTAACTGGTGTTTTATACAGTTCCCGCATAAACTACCAGCTCTTATATTCTATGCCTCGGCTAATAAAAGGAAGTATCTAGTATGCCTTCTTGACCATCTTATCTAGCTGTCCAGTTACCTTCGGAGATCTGTGGAAATGCAGTCCAAGGTCCCTCTATTCCTCTACACTTCTTAGTATCTGACCATTTATTGTGTATTCCCTTGCCTTGTAAGCCTTCCCCAAATGGGGAGCTCCATTTGCCACTGTTCCACCCAGCTGACTAGTCCATCGATATTTTCCTGCAGTCTTCAGCTTTCTTCTTTATTATCAACCACATGGCCAATTTTTGTATCACCTGCAAACTTCTTAATCATAGCCCCTACATTCAAGTCCAAACCATTGATATATACCACAAAAAGTGAGAGACTTAGTACGGAGCCCAGCAGAACCACACTAGAAACAGCCTTACAGCCACATAAAGACCCATTGACCATTACCATTTGCTTCCTGCCAATGAGCCAATTTTGGATCCAACTTGCCACTTTCCCTTGGATCCCATGGGGTTCTACTTTCGTGACCAGTCTGCCATGAAGGACCTTACAAAAGCCTTGCTAAAATCCATATAGAGTACATCTAATGCACTACCCTCATCAACTCTCCTTGTTATCTCTTGTCGTTGGGTCAAAATCCTGGAACTCCCTTCCTAACAGCACAGGTGTACCTACCCCTCAAGGACTGCAACGGTTCAAGAAGGCAGCTCACCCACATCTTCTCAAGGGCAATTAGGGATGGGCACTAAATGCTAGCCTAGCCAGTGATGCCCACATCCCAGGAACGAATAAAAAAAATTCAATCAGGTTAGTCAGACACAACCCTTCCTTAACAAATCCATTTTGACTATCTTTGATTAATCCGTGCCTTTCTAAATGAAGATTTATCCTGTCCTTCAGAACGTTTTCCAATGATTTTCCCACCACCGAGGTTAGGCTGACCGGCCTGTAATTACTTGGTCTAGCCCTTTCTCCCTTTTTAAACAATGGTACAATGTCAGCTATCCTCCAGTCCTCTGGCACTATACCTGTAGCCAGAGAGGATCGGAGAATGATGGTCAGAGCCTCTGCTATTTCTTCTTTTGCTTCCCTTAACAGCCTAGGATGCATTTCATCTGGACCTGGGGATTTATCCACTTTCAAAGATGTTAAACCCCTTAAACCTCCTCTCTCACTACATTAATTTCATCCAAAATTTCACACTCCTCCTCCCTGATTGCAATGTCTGTATTGTTCCTCTCTTCTGTGAAAACAGAACCAAAGTATTCATTAAGAACCATACCAACATCCTCTGCCTCCACACACTGGCTACCCTTATGGTCCCCAATAGGCCCTGCTCTTTCTTTAGTTATCCTCTTGCTCTTTATGTATTTATAAAATTGACAATCTAGTGGTACAAGACCCCTTGGGGACGAGCAACCATAATATGATAGAACTCTTAATCGAGATGGAGAGTGACGTAGTTGATTCTGAGACCAGGGTCCTGAATCTTAGTGAAGGAAACTACGAATGTATGAGGCGCGAGTTGGCCATGATGGATTGGGAAAGTTACTTAAAGGGATGACAGTGGATAGGCAATGGCAAACATTTAAAGAGCGCATGGATGATCTGCAACAATTGTTTATCCCTGTCTGGCGCAAAAGTAAAATGGGAAAGGTGGCCAAACCATGGCTTACAAGGGAAATTAGAGATAGCATTAGATCCAAGGAAGAGGCATATAAATTTGCCAGGAAAAACAACACGCCTGAGGATTGGAAACAGTTTAGAATTCAGCAAAGGTGGACCAAGGGATTGATTAAGAAGGGGAAAATAGAGTACGAGAGCAAGCTTGCGGGGAACATAAAAACTGACTGTCAAAGTTTCTATAGGTATGTGAAGAATAAAAGATTGGTGAAGACAAATGTAGGTCCCTTACAGTCAGAAACAGGGGAATTTATTATGGGGAATAAAGAAATGGCTGACCAACTAAATACATACTTTGGTTCTGTCTTCACAAAGGAGGACACAAATATCATACCAGAAATGTTGGGGAATACAGGGCGTAGTGAGAGAGATGAACTGAAAGAAATCTGTATTGGTAGAGAAATGGTGTTGGGGAAATTGATGGATTAAAGGCCGATAAATCCCCAGGGCCTGATGGCATGCATCCCAGAGTACTTAAGGAAGTGGCCCCAGAACTAGTGGATGCATTGGTGGTCATTTTCCAAGATTCTATAGACTCTAGAACAGTTCCTATAGATTGGAGGGTAGCTAATGTAACCCCACTATTTAAAAAGGGAGGTAGAGAGAAAGCTGGGAATTGTAGACCAGTCAGCCTGACGTTGGTAGTGGGGCAAATTCTAGAGTCCATTATCAAAGATTTTATAGCAGAGCACTTAGAGAACAGTGGTAGAATCGGGCAGAGTCAGCATGGATTTACGAAAGGGAAATCATGCTTGACAAATCTACTAGAATTCTTTGAGGATGTAACTAGTAGAGTTGATGAGGGGGAGCCGTGGATGTGGTTTATTTGGACTTTCAGAAGGCTTTTGACACTAATTCGATCCCAGTTGTTATTAGTGTAGTTGAAATCTCCCACTATTACAGCCCTATTGTTTTTGCACTTCTCAGAGATTGACCAACATATTTGCTCTTCTATCTCCCTCTGACTGTCGGCCTATAGTACACTCCCAGAAGTGTGATTGACCATTTTTGTTCTTCAGTTCAACCCATATGGCCGCATTTGATGATCCTTCTACCATAGCATCCCTCTCACAGCTATAATTGTTCCTTTAATTAATATTGCGAACATCTCCCCGCCCCCCACCCCGTCCTTTTTTAGTTCCCTCTCTATCTATCTGAAAATCATGGAGGTGATGGAAATGGTGAAGGATGATCCATTAAATATAGAGTTTGGTGGGGTGGTAGGTGAGGACAAGGGAAACCCTTTTGTGGTTCTGGAAAGGAGGGGAGGATTGAGAGCAGAAGTGCGGGAAATGGAATGGACGTGGTCGAGGGTCCCATCAACCATGGAAAACTAAAATTTTGACCTCAGTAATATTGCTACAACCTTTCACATTTATGTATTGAATAGTGTTGGCAGTGGCTGTGGCTGAAGGATCCGATATGGAAAATAGCAGCAAGGAGAGCAGATAGTCTTGATAAAAAAAACATAATGAAATGTTAAAAACAACAAGGCTGACATGCAGTAGTTGATCATTGATGTGTATCAAGCACTGACAACCCACACTATTGGGTACTGTAATGTGGTGTAAGCCTGTTGTGGACCCAACATGCACAGGGAAAGCACTTTTGGCACTGAGGTCTTGCTCACTAGATTTATATTATCCTTATTGTGATCCTGGAAAATGTATACTGTGACGGAAACCACACCTGCCAAAATGAGACATATCAATTTCGACATATGGAACATTATTTTGAACTGCAACTGGACATTGAAATAACTTGTTTAAAAAGACCACAGGACTGAATGGCTGAAAACATAGCTGCACATTTGCATTCTGAAGGCAGTTGAATGGAGAGACAATGGGAGTGCCTCCCTGATTCAATTAGCCAGATGGATTTTGTCAATAGCGATGATGAAGAGACATTGAGAGTCATTAAGCCAACATTCCACCCACCCCACTCCCCACTGAGAGTGTCTGGTAAGCTTGGAGGAATCCACAAATTTCGCAGGCAAGGCTGCTCCAAACAAAGAGCTAGTCACATGACTAACCTGCTGGCCAACCTGGGGTTTTTTGAATTGTGCCTGACACAGAACAGTTTTGAAAGAGACTGCAACTCAACTTCAAGAAGAAACCATCTCTCTCTCATGTAAAGTTCCAGGGACCCATGGAACTAACTAAACCTCAAGACAGAAGACCAGCGAAACAAGTTTGAAAGTGTGAACTGGGCCCCAACGAGAACTGCAAGACTTAACTTCAATCAAAGACTTTACATCCAATCCAAAACCAGTAACTGAACTCCAGCTCTTACTTCAAATCTTTCCCTTGGCTGTCTCTATATACATGTGTGTTTATCGCATATGCATACCAGCATGGTTACGTCGCCTATTTTTAGTAGTTTCAACTGAATTAGAGTTTATTTATTTATTTATTTATAGATACAGCACTGGAACAGGCCCTTTGGCCAACCAAGTCTGTACTGACCATCAACCACCCATTATACTAATCCTACATTAATACCCCAGCCCCACATTCCCTCAATTCCCCTACCACCTGCCTAAAGAACAAAGAACAAAGAACAGTACAGCACAGGAACAGGCCATTCAGCCCTCCAAGCCTGTGCCGATCTTGATGCCTGCCTAAACTAAAACCTTCTGTATTTCCGGGGACCGTATCCCTCTATTCCCACCCTATTCATGTATTTGTCAAGATGCCTCTTAAATGTCATTATCGTACCTGCTTCCACCACCTCCCCCGGCAGTAAGTTCCAGGCACTCACCACCCTCTGTGTAAAGAACTTGCCTCGCACATCCCCTCTAAACTTTGCCCCTCTCACCTTAAACCTATATCCCCTAGTAACTGACTCTTCCACCTTGGGAATAAGCTTCTGACTATCCACTCTGTCCATGCCGCTCATAACTTTGTAAACCTCTATCATGTCACCCCTCCACCTCCGTCGTTCCAGTGAAAACAATCCAAGTTTATCCAACCTCTCCTCATAGCTAATGCCCTCCAGACCAGGCAACATCCTGGTAAACCTCTTCTGTACCCTCTCCAAAGCCTCCACGTCCTTCTGGTCGTGTGGCGACCAGAATTGCACGCAATATTCTAAGTGTGACCTAACTAAAGTTCTGTACAGCTGCAGCATGACTTGCCAATTTTTATACTCTATGCCCCGACCGATGAAGGCAAGCATGCCGTATGCCTTCTTGACTACCTTATCCACCTGCGTTGCCATTTTCAGTGACCTGTGGACCTGTACACCCAGATCTCTCTGCTTGTCAATACTCCTAAGGGTTCTGCCATTTACAGTATACTTCCCACCTGCATTAGACCTTCCAAAATGCATTACCTCACATTTGTCTGGATTAAACTCCATCTATACTCCATATACTAGGGGCAATTTACAATGGCCAATTTACCTATCAACCTGCAAGTCTTTGGCTGTGGGAGGAAACCGGAGCACCCGGCGAAAACCCATGCAGTCACAGGGAGAACTTGCAAACTCCGCACAGGCAGTACCCAGAACTGAACCCGGGTCGCTGGAGCTGTGAGGCTGCGGTGCTAACCACTGCGCCACTGTGCCACCCACTAAGGTTAATAAACTTACACCTTTCTTGTTTAACTCTGAGAAAACCTGTCTGGTTGATTTCTTTGCCATTACAATTAGAGAGCAGTGATCAAGCATTCACTGAGAGGGAAACTAAAACACAGTGTTTTAAAAAATTAAACCCTGTTACAACCAAACCAGGAAAAGGATGAGAGGGAACCCCTAGAAACCTCTCTCACCTGGTCGTAACAGATAGTATTAGATTAAAGGAAGAGACTTATAATATTTTCAAAAAGAATAGTAAGCCTGTGGATTGGGAGGATTTAAGAATTCAGCAAAGGATGATCAAAAAATAGATAAAGAAAGAGAAAATAGAGTATAGAATATCGGAGTAAACTAACATGAGACATAAAAATAGATTGTAAAAGTTTCTCTAGGTATGTAAATATGGGTCCCTTAAAGGCAGAGAGCAGAGAAATTAAATTAGGGAATAAGGAAATGGCAGAGACATTAAACAAATAATTTGTGTTGGATTTTGTTCTCCCCCAGGCGTCAGGTTCCATGCCAGGGGGTGGGGGTGTGCTGAAGATGCCTCCAGAGGAGGCCCACCATGGATCTTGATGCTGGGAGGGGCCAGCCCGATCCTCCTGGTGGCGGTGAGGCTCTGTGGCGGTACCCCCTGCTGCTGGGCGACAGGACCACAATTTAAATACACAAATGAATAAAATTAATAAAGTAACATAGACTTACTAGCGATTTTGAGGGCCCATCGTGAACTTTGGTGCGGCGGCCAGCACTCCTGCGCCTTCAGATCCCCGTCCGGGGAATCACGGTGCCACGCTGGTGGGGAGGGGGGAGCAAGGTAAGTTTGTCAGTGTGGGGGGGGACGGGGGAAGACAAGGTCAAATGTACGTAATGGGGATGGTGGGAAGGGTTGAACCTTAAACTTTGTGCAGTTTTGGAGGGGAAGGTCAGATGTGAAAGGTAAGTATTTTGGTGGGGGGGAAGGGCAAATAGATAATTTAATTTATATTGGGGAGGGTGGGAAAGGGACGTTGTAAATTTATTTATTTAATTTGGGGTATTTTCTCTTTAAAAATTTAAATGTGTCCACAGGGCATGGCTGCCCTTTAAAAATGGTGGCAGCACCTGCGCACAGGCAGCTGACGCCATTGCCAGGGACTGACAGCCCACCCACTCCATGTTAGATTAGATTAGATATACAGCACTGAAACAGGCCCTTTGGCCCACCGAGTCTGTGCCGAACATCAACCACCCATTTATACTAATCCTACACTAATCCCATATTCCTACCAAACATCCCCACCTGTCCCTATATTTCCCTACCACCTACTTATACTCGTGACAATTTATAATGGCCAATTTACCTATCAACCTGCAAGTCTTTTGGCTTGTGGGAGGAAACCGGAGCACCCGGAGAAAACCCACGCAGACACAGGGAGAACTTGCAAACTCCACACAGGCAGTACCCAGAATCGAACCCGGGTCCCTGGAGCTGTGAGGCTGCGGTGCTAACCACTGCGTCACTGTGCCGCCCTGTGATTGGATTAGGGGCGGGGGGGGGAAACGGGCCGCCCTGGATACTTAAATGAGCTGCTGCGTGGGAGATTGCAGTGGCTCTTTGGCGTGCGGCCCACACAGGCAGGCAGCTATTTTTTGCGCTTGCCACCAGGATCGGCGGAAGGCTCTTAAAATCCAACCCTTTGCATTTGTCTTCACAGTAACAGATGCGAAAATAATTCTGGAAAATAATGTGAAACCAAGGGTCTAGTGAGAATAAAGAAATTAAAGAAATTATTAGTAATGAAATAGTACCGGAGAATTAACGAGACTAGAAACTGACAAATCCCCTATACCTGATTGGCTACACGCTCGGGTTTTAAAGGAGCTGGCTAAAGAGATAGTAGTTCTAATTTTTCAGAACTCCTTCGAATCTAGAATGGTCCCTGTGGATTGGAAGGTAGCAAATGTAACCCCACTATTTGAGAAAGGAAGAATAGAGAAAATGGAGAACTATGGGCAAATTAACCTGACATCAGTAGCAGGGAAAATGCTAGAATCTATTATCAGGGATGTGATAACAGGGCACTTAGAAAATCATAATATGATTAAGCAAAATCAATATGGATTTATGAAAGAAAATAGTGTTTGACAAATCTCTTAGAGCTTTTTGAGGCTCTAACTAGGAGGGTAGATAAGGAGTAACACGTTGATGCAGTGTATTTGTATTTTCAAAAAAGCATTTGATAAAGTACCACACAAGGTTACCACACAAAATTAGGGCTCATGGGATTACAGGTAATATATTAACATGGATTGAGCATTGGTTAATGGCTAGAAAGCAGAGTAGGAATAAATTGGTCATTGTTCGTGTTGCCAGGCTGTAGCTAGTGAGGTACTGCAAAAGTCAATGCTTGGACCTCAGCTATTTACAATCTATATCAATAACTTAGATGAGGGGACTGAGTGTAATGTATCCAAGTTTGCTAAAACTACAAAGTTAGGTGGGAAAATAACCTGTGAGGAGGATGCAAAGAGGCTGCAGAGGGATATAAAGAGGCTAAGTGAGTGGATAAGAACATGGCAGATGAAATACAATGTAGAGAAGTGTGAAGTAGTAAAAATAGAAAAGTAGAATTTTTTAAATACTGAAATACTGGGAAATGTTGATATTCAGAGGGATCTGTGTGTTCTTGTACACGTCACAGAAAGTTTGCATGCAGGTACGGCAAGCAATTAGGAAAGCAAATGGTATGCTAGCATTTGCTAGAAAATGATTGGATTGTAAAAATGAAGAAATCTTACTGCAATTATGTAGGGCCTTGGTGAGACCACATCTGGAATACTGTGTTACAGTTTTGCTGTCCTTACCTAAAGAAGGATGTACTTGCCTTAGAAGGAGTACAACAAATGTTCACTAGACTGATTGGTGCAATGAGGGAATTGTTCAATGAGGAGGGATTGAATAGAGTAGGCCTATATTCCCTGGAGATTAGAAGAATGAGAGGTAATCTCATTGAAACATAAAATTATTAAGGGGTCCAACAGGTTAAATGCTGGGAGAAAGTTTTCTTTGACTGGGGAGTCCAGAAATCAGGGACACAGTATCATAATAAGCGGTCAGCCATTTGGGACTGAAATGAAAAGATATTTCTTCACTCAAAGGATTGTGAATATTTGGAAATCTCTACCCCAGATGGCTGTGGATGCTCAGTTGTTGAGTATATTGAAGACAGAGATCGATAGGTTTTGGATACTAAGGGAACCAAGGGATATGGGAAGAGTGCAGGTAGATGGAGAAGATCAGCCATGACCTTGAACTGCAGAGCAAGCTTGAAAAGCCGAATGACTTACTCCTGTTCCTATTTCGTATGTTCTTTTGTTATTAAATTACCTGCAGCTGTAATTTTCCTGAGTGAAATCCAAGTGGCCGATTTTCACCTGCTGCCTAGCCCACTTCCTGATGAGAATAGGGCTGCAGCAGCAGCATGAAATGTAGAGAGACCTGCATCCTGCTGAGATCTCATGATAGGCCTACCCAGAGTCACCTTCAAGCCGCCTTTGAAATGGGAAGCCAAATCAGATGGGAACCATATTTAACTAGTTAAATCAGACCCTGCGCCATGGATATCCTGTCCCTGGTCTGTGTAGGACAATGTACATAAGCTGTTGCTGGGTAGATTATGTATATAGACCTTAAGCATCATCACAGGATGTGATGTCACGAGTCTGTACCTCATGCTGCTTAGTGGTCATGTAGATACCCTTGTAAGAAGACCACTGTTAGTAAACTCTGGTTACTTTGACCCAAAGTCCACTTTCCTCATTCGATACTAATAGCACACCGACAAGATAGTATATGGTGGCAGTGGTAAAAATGACTATTCAAGCATAAGAAAATGGAAGCGATCAAAGACTTCAAAGAAACATGGAAGAATTGATACCATTACCAGAAAGCTTTGAGTGAGCAGTGGGGTCCAACCAGGCCGTAGCGTGGCCAAGATGGATTTGAAGATTTGACCGGTACTGTTCCGTATCAGGTTTAACAGCATAATCTGACAAAGAACAGGTCAGTGTTTTGCGAACGACATTCTGACTACCCAGGAGAGAGATGAAAAAAAACCCCCGTTTTGCCGAGGTAATTAAAGCATTGGAAGGATACATTCAGGTCAGAAAAAATATTATCATGGGGAAAGCTTAGTTCAACAAGCGCACTCAAAAAGTTGGTAAAAGTATCGATTTGTTTATTAATGTTCTGTATAAAGTAGCTGAGGATTGTGAGTACAGGAGGCTGCGAGAGAAACTGATTCAGGACAGAATAGTAGTTGGGGTTATAGATGAAGTGCTGCCAGATCAGCTTCAGTCGAAAGAGGATTTGATTTTGAATAAAGCCATTTTATTGAGCGGGCAGGCAGAGTAATCGATTACTAGTTCAGGGGAATCGGGGGAGTCCAGCCTCGAAAATTCTGGAATCAGTTGGGTACATTCAGAAGGCAGAGAACAATGGCACCAGAAAGCCCAGAGGCGGGAAAGACACCTACAGGCAGCAACACTGAATTGCAGTAGGTGTGGCTGAGAGCGGCACCGACAGGAAATTGCCTATCCTGGGAAGCTGAATGTTTCTGGTGCAAGAGAAAGGGCACTTTCAGTCAGTCTGTCACAGCAGAAAACAAAAAGACAGATGAAATAAAGGAGGGTGAAACAATTAATACTTCCTTACTAGGAGAAATGCATGGAAAAAAATGAAGATTTTTGGGAAGCAGAAATTTTAGTGGGAGAAAATGAAACCATATTCAAATTAGATACAGGAGCAGTGGTTTATATCCTGTCTGATCAAACACCTTGGCTAAGGAAAGAAAGGCTTAGAAAAATCAACAAAAAATTATACGGGCCAGGAGAGATTCAGTTGAAGGTTGTGGGAGAAATGCACACAACCTTAACGCACAGAAACAGCATGATCCCAGAAACCATATATATTGTTAGGAACCAAGCCTGTTCGCTCCTTCGTAAAAAAGCATGCCTAGCCTTGCTATATTACGCAAGGTGGAAGCAGATTGTCCGGAAAACTCTTTATTGGTGGTCTGAATACTGAAACAAATGAAGAGGCACTTGAAGCAGTGTCTGGCAAATGTGGAAGAATAGTAGAAGTCCTGCTGATGAAAGATTGTGAAACAAATAAGTCGAGGGGGTTTGCTTTTGTTACCTAGGAAAACCCAGGAGATGTGAGGGATGCAGCCCGGGATATGAATGGGAAGCCTTTGGATGGAAAACCCATTAAAGTACAGCAAGCTATCAGATCAACATTTGAAAATAGTAGAGGACGTAGACCACCTCCACCCCCAAGAAGCCGTGATCCTCCTAGGAGGATTCGAGGAGGAATGAGCGGTTTCCCCAAAAAAGGTGGGCACGGTGAGTGGTTTTGGGAGCAGGAACAGCACTCTTAAGATATTAAGAGGAATATACCACCATCTAAAAGGCCCCTTCCTTCGAGGCCAACGCGAAGTGGAGGAATGGGAGGAAGAGGAAGTGGCTCAAGAGGACCTCCCTCATGCAAAAGGGACAGTTATGGGTTATCTCCATCTCGCAAAGAGATGATACCATCTCTGAATAAAGAATTGATGAAGGATCAAGAGAATCAGCTGCCAGAGAGAGTTGATGAACCGGTGATACAACCAACAACAGATCACCCAGACGTCAGTGAAGACAGAAAACATGAGTCATCCAATAGTTCCACTCACATTGCATTCATATCCCGGGCTGAAATTGAGGAAGAAGAACTGAAAGACTCAATACCCCAAATAAATGAAAATAGAACGCCCTGTAGCAGAGTCATGAGAACCCCACAGCGCTACAGACCTGATGAATGAAGTAAGAGACTTGCGGAGAGATGTAGTATAATGTACATAAACTGTTGCTGGGTAGATTATATCTATAGACCTTAAGCATCATCACAGGATGTGATGTCATGAGTCTGTTACTCGTGCTGCTCAGTGTTCACGTTGATACCCTAGTAAAAAGTCCCCTGTAAATAAACTCTTGTTACTTTGACCTAATGCCTACTTTCCGCATTCAATACCAATAGTGGAGTGGCTTAACCAGTCGGCCTCAAAGGTGTCTGCTACAAATATGGCTGATTTTTTCATTTAAATTTTGTGACACCTGGAGGAACACCATGGACCATTGACAATCCTTTTGTAGCTGTTCCTCCGGGGCTGATGGCTGATTCATGGTAGGATCTGGTTGGTCTTCACCTTCCTGACTGGTCAGGTGCTACAGATTGTCCATGCAGCTCTAGCGACTCACTGGCTGCATGCTAATGGTGAGCGGCATGGCCACAACGTCTACCAGCTTAACTCGCCAAATCAAAATTGGCCGCACAATGTTTACTGTTGCCCAGAATCTAGCAGATCATACTTTAGGCTGTTTGTGCCACTTAGTTTGTTTTCACAAGGCCAGGTCATTAACCTGACTCACAACTCCCTACTAGGTGAACCAGTCAGATGCACTGAAGTGATTGTCACTTTACTTCCATCGGACACATGTATCTCCTGATCTCAACAAAATCTTCTCCAGCTCGGTGCAGTAATGCCAGCGGGGACCACTCCACTACCATCGGATACGTGTGTACGCTGAATGTCAGAGACCTGAACTCTTGCCAGGACTGCATACAACTGGGGCTTGAACCGACAACCTTCCGAATCAGAAGTTGGAATGCTGCCACTAAGGCAAATCCAATGAATGTTTATGAATGTGTGTTGTTGTTGTTAATGGTAAATAATTATAAAACCACAAAAATCAATCCTTTTTTATGTAGCCAAGGCATTAGTCTGACTCACAACTCTCTACCAGAGATATAGTGGAGCTACTGTCAGGAACATACCCTGCATGCATAATGACCCTGACACAGGAAAATTGGTTGTGTTCACTGCAAGGTTGGGGTGGTGTGTGGGAGTCCTCCTTTTTCAGCAATGATCCTACCTCAAACAATATCCAGGAGTCAAGCAGGACAGTCAATATCAAGCAAAGTGTTTTGAATAGTCTGTAATATTGAGAACAAACAGAAGTGAACAAATAAAGATCATGTGAGGCATAACCACTGACATGGACCTGTTCGGTCAAATGGCTTATTTCTGTGCTGTAAATATGCATGCAAAATAATAAATGATGCAATGCCGAGAAAGAACAGTAAACACAAAATGAAAGCAGCAAAATAAAATTGAGCGTTAATATTATCAAAAGGTCAATTCGCCATGACGAAATGCAAACCTCCTGTGTTCCAAACACATGAATCCAGAGCTGGAACAAATCAGGTGTGATGAATCTGCTCCACTTCCACTGAGCCTGGCATACACCTGCAAAGCCAGTGCATGGGTGCAGTTTAAGCCCCCCCCCCACCCCCCATTTACACTTTGCTATATTGCTTACATTACTTACTGCAAATTATTGGCCAATTCAAATTTTGTTTGTGTCAAGAATGACTTCGATGTACGGGTTAAACTGTATTAACTCATGCTTTCACTGTGAAGTTTTGCCTGCATGTAGGATATACCCTGTCATATATTATTGTGCTGACCACTTATGATAAAAGTGTTAGGAATTAAGTATAAAATTGTTTTTATTCAGCTGCATCTATCTTTATGTGCATCATGCAAAATTCACTAAAATGGTTCACCAACGTGTGATTGCCACCTAAAATAGAAGACCATCCTATCGACAAGAATAACCAAACTCGATTTTTATTACAAGAAAAATAGACCTTGCATTTTTACTCCCCAGATGTCAAAAGGTTGCAACAGTTAAACAACACTTTACATTAACTCATAAAGCAGAAGAGAAGATTTTTCTGATCAGCCCGTGCCCTCCATCCCCGAACAGTTGTCCAGAATAACCCTCACTCTTGACCACAACTTGCACTTATCTAGCACCTTTAACATAGTAAAACATCCCAAGGCACTTTCTTTGACAGTTTCTTTGGCTTGACAGCTCGGGCTGCATTTTAAGAGCCCGCCACCGATTTTGGCGGCAAACTCAAAAAATGGCCCACCTGTGTGTGCCGCACGCCAAAGAGCGACTGCGATTTCCCACGCGGCACTGCCACCAGGAGGATTGGGCCCTCAAGGCGTGGCCTCCATCGCAGACTGCTGCCAGAACCATTTTTAAGCACCCCCCCGCCACAGAGCCCGCGTTGTGGGCTTGGTAAAATCCAGCCCCTCATTTGGCTTCTTTTATAATGCAAATAAATCCTTCCCCCATGCTTTCTCTGAATAGATACTTTCCCAAAAGTTTCTTTTGCTGAAATGCTGGATGCCAAAGTTCACTTCTGATTTCATATTTTATTGCTTGATGCAGATTGTAACTGACAATTGCAAATCCAACAACAAAATGATAATGTTCCTGTCAAAATCTTATACAGGAAGCCAGATTTCACAAAATTATGCTGCTTTTAATAAAAGAAAGCGACAATTTCTATTAGGTTTTGCCACAAAAGGCCAGACCTAAGCTTTCCATGAAGAAAAGATTCACGAGAATGGTTCCAGGGATGAGGAATTTCAGTTATGAAGATAGATTGGAGAAGAACAAAGAACAGTACAGCACAGGAACAGGCCATTCGGCCCTCCAAGCCTGTGCCGATCTTGATGCCTGCCTAAACTAAAACCTTCTGCACTTCCGGGGATCGTATCCCTCTATTCCCATCCTATTTATGTATTTGTCAAGATGCCTCTTAAACGTCGCTATCGTACGTGCTTCCACCACCTCCCCCAGCAGCAAGTTCCAGGCACTCACCACCCTCTGTGTAAAGAACTTGCCTCGCACATCCCCTCTAAACTTTGCCCCTCGCATCTTAAACCTATGTCCCCTAGTAACTGACTCTTCCACCCTGGGAAAAAGCTTCTGACTATCCACTCTGTCCATGCCGCCCTTAACTTTGTAAACCTCTATCATGTCGCCCCTCCACCTCCGTCGTTCCAGTGAAAACAATCCGAGTTTATCCAACCTCTCCTCATAGCTAATGCCCTCCAGACCAGGCAACATCCTGGTAAACCTCTTCTGTACCCTCTCCAAAGCCTCCACGTCCTTCTGGTAGTGTGGCAACCAGAATTGCACGCAATATTCTAAGTGTGGCCTAACTAAAGTTCTATACAGCTGCAGCATGACTGACCAAATTTTATACTCTATGCCCCGACCGATGAAAGCAAGTATACCGTATGCCTTCGTGACTACCTTATCCACCTGCGTTGCCACTTTCAGTGTCCTGTGGACCTGTACGCCCAGATCTCTCTGCCTGTCAATACTCCTAAGGGTTCTGCCATTTACTGTATACTTCCCACCTGCATTAGACCTTCCAAAATGCATTACCTCACATTTGTCCAGATTAAACTCCATCTGCCATTTCTCCGACCAAGTCTCCAACCGATCTATATCCTGCTGTATCCTCTGACAATCCTCAACACTATCCGCAACTCCACCAACCTTTGTGTCGTCCGCAAACTTACTAATCAGACCAGCTACATTTTCCTCCAAATCATTTATATATACTACAAACAGAAAAGGTCCCAGTACTGATCCCTGCGGAACACCACTAGTCACATCCCTCCATTCAGAAAAGCACCCCCACTGGTACCCTCTGTCTTCTATGACTGAGCCAGTTCTGTATCCATCTTGCCAGCCCACCTCTGATCCCATGTGACTTCACCTTTTGTACCAGTCTGCCATGAGGGACCTTGTCAAAGGCTTTACTGAAGTCCATGTAGATAACATCCACTGCCCTTCCTTCATCAATCATCTTCGTCACTTCCTCAAAAAACTCAATCAAATTAGTGAGACACGACCTCCCCTTCACAAAACCATGCTGCCTCTCGCTAATAAGTTCATTTGTTTCCAAATTGGAGTAAATCCTGTCCCGAAGAATCCTCTCTCATAATTTCCCAACCACTGACGTAAGGCTCACCGGCCTATAATTTCCTGGATTATCCTTGCTACACTTCTTAAACAAATGAACAACATTGGCTATTCTCCAGTCCTCTGGGACCTCACCTGTAGCAAATGAGGATGCAAAGATTTCTGTCAAGGCCCCAGCAATTTCTTCCCTTGCCTCCCTCAGTATTCTGGGGTAGATCCCATCAGGCCCTGGGGACTTATCTACCTTAATGCTTTGCAAGACACCCAACACCTCCTCCTTTTTGATAATGAGATGACTGAGACTATCTACACTCCCTTTCCTAGGCTCATCATCCACCAAGTCCTTCTCTTTGGTGAATACTGATGCAAAGTACTCATTAAGTACCTTGCCCATTTCCTCTGGCTCCATACATAGATTCCCTCCTCTGTCCTTGAGTGGGCCAACCCTTGCCCTGGTTACCCTCTTGCTCTTTATATATGTATAAAAAGCCTTGGGATTTTCCTTAATCCTGTTTGCCAATGACTTTTCATGACCCCTTTTAGCCCTCCTGACTCCTTGCTTAAGTTCCTTCCTACTGTCTTTATATTCCTCAAGGGATTCGTCTGTTCCTAGCCTTCCAGCCCTTACGAATGCTTCCTTTTTCTTTTTGACTAGGCTCACAATATCCCACGTTATCCAAGGTTCCCGAAACTTGCCAAACTTATCCTTCTTTCTCACAGGAACATGCTGGTCCTGGATTCTAATCAACTGACGTTTGAAAGACTCCCACATGTCAGATGTTGATTTACCCTCAAACAGCCGCTACCAATCTAAATTCTTCAGTTCCTGCCTAATATTGTTATAATTAGCCTTCCCCCAATTTAGCACCTTCACCCGAGGACTACTCTTATCCTTATCCACAAGTACCTTAAAACTTATGGAATTATGGTCACTGTTCCCGAAATGCTCCTCTACTGAAACTTCGACCACCTGGCCGGGCTCATTTCCCAATACCAGGTCCAGTATGGCCCCATCCCTAGTTGGACTATCTACATATTGTTTCAAGAAGCCCTCCTGGATGCTGCTTACAAATTCTGCCCCATCCAAGCCCCTAGCACTAAGTGAGTCCCAGTCAATATAGGGGAAGTTAAAATCACCCACCACTCAACCCTGTTACCTTTACATCTTTCCAAAATCTGTCTACATATCTGCTCCTCTACCTCCCGCTGGCTGTTGGGAGGCCTGTAGTAAACCCCCAACATCGTGACTGCACCCTTCCTATTCCTGAGCTCCATCCATATTGCCTCGCTGAATGACCCCTCCGAGGTGTCCTCCCGCAGTACAGCTGTGATATTCTCCTTAACCAGTAATGCAACTCCCCCACCCCTTTTACATCCCCCTCTATCCCGCCTGAAGCTTCTAAATCCTGGAACATTTAGCTGCCAATCCTGTCCTTCCCTCAACCAAGTCTCTGTAATAGTCATAGTTCCAAGTACTAATCCAAGCTCTAAGTTCCTCTGCCTTACCTGTTATACTTCTCGCATTGAAACAAATGCACTTCAGACCACCAGTCCCGATGTGCTCCGCAACATCTCCCTGACTGCTCTTCCTCTTAGTCTTACTGGCCTTATTTACTAGTTCCCCCTCATTTATTTCATTTGCTGTCCTACTGTTCTGGTTCCCACCCCCCTGCCACACTAGTTTAAACCCTCCCGAGTGACGCTAGCAAACCTTGCAGCCAGGATATTTGTGCCCCTCCAGTTTAGATGCAACCCGTCCTTCTTGTACAGGTCCCATCTGTCCCTGAAGAGATCCCAATGGTCCAGATATCTGAAACCCTCTCTTCTACACCAGCTGTTCAGCCACGTGTTTAGCTGCACTATCTTCTTATTTCTAGCCTCACTGGCACGTGGCACAGGGAGTAATACCAAGATTAGAACCCTCGAGGTCCTGTCTTTTAACTTGCTACCTAACTCCCTAAACTCCCCCTGCAGGACCTCGTCACTCTTCCTGCCTATGTCGTTGGTACCGATGTGTACCACAACCTCTGGCTGTACACCCTCCCCCTTCAGAATGCCCCCTGTCCGTTCAGAGACATCCTTGACCCTGGCACCAGGGAGGCAGCATACCATCCTGGAGTCTCTTTCATGTCCACAGAAGCGCCTATCTGTGTCCCTGACTATAGAGTCCCCTATAACTATTGCTCTTCTGCGCTTTGTCCCTCCCTGCTGAACAACAGTGCCAGCCATGGTGCCACTGCTCTGGCTGCTGCAGTTTTCCCCTGATAGGCCATCCCCCCAACAGTATCCAAAACGGGATACTTGTTCGAGAGGGGATAGCCACAGGGGATTCCTGCACTGACTGCTTGCCCCTTCTAGCGGTCACCCATCTATCTGCCTGCACCATGGATGTAACCACTTCTCTAAAACTCCTGTCTATGACGCTTTCTGCCACCTGCATGCTCCTAAGTGCATCCAGTTGCTGCTTCAACCGATCCATGCGGTCTTTGAGGAGCTGCAACTGGGTACACTTCCTGCAGATGTAGTCGTCTGGAAGCACTTCACCCCTCTAACTGACATTTCTAGCACTAATTCATAAATTAATTTAAAATAAATAAATACTTATTAAATCCTTACTAAATTGTTATAATTAACTATATGGTCCCTAGTGCTAGATTCCTACTATAAGTATTAAATGCTATCTAAATACAGTAATCTCCTCCCTCTGGTTTAGTTGCTCTACTTATTAATTAGTTAATTAGGGTTTTAATCAATTTTTATCAATGTTTTATTTTCAAATTCAGTACAAATTCCCTACCAGTCAATCAGGTCACAGTTTTCCTGTGACGTCACTTTTTCAGTTTTTTTTACCAGAGGTAAGTTTTTTATACTCACCGGTCCGGAACTCCGCCCTCCGAGTCTTCTCCCTGGATCCCTGGAGAAGTTTGGACTGTTTTCCTTGGAGAAGAGAAGGCTGAGAGGTGATTTGATAGAGGTATTCAAAATCATGAGGGGTCTGGACAGAACAGATAGAGAGAAACTGTTCCCACTTGTGAAAGGATCGAGAATGAGAGGGCACAGATTTAAAGTATTTGGTAAGAGAAGCAAAAGTGACATGAGGAAAGACTTTTTCACACAGCGAGTGGTTAAGGTCTGGAATGCACTGCATGAGAACGTGGTGGAGGCAGGTTCAATTGAAACATTCAAAAGGGAATTAGACAGTTATATGAAAAGGAAGAATGTGCAGGGTTATGGGGAGAAGGCACGGAAATGGAACTGATGGATTTGCTTTTTCGGAGAGCCAGTGCAGACATGATGGGCTGAATGGCCTCCTTCTGCACTGTAACAATTCTGTGATTCTGTAACTGGCTCAATCTTGCAAACTTCACTCTATTTTCTGTAAACAACAAGTCTCTACTCACCAAAAAAAGAACCAGGTCAACTTATAAAATCCATTTACCGAAGAGTAGAAAATCTTGTCACTTTATAGTTGAAAACAGGCATCTTATGGTCAACTAATAGTAAATGCAATTGTAGACTCTTTTCTTTGGGTTCTTTGTTTCCAAACGTCATGAAGCATGAAACTGTATTCTGTCAGGGTGATATGTGGCATCCTGAACACTTTCATTGCAACATACAATAGCGGCTTTTTCCCCAGATAAGTGTCTCTTCATATTGAAAGGCAATTTTTAGGTACAAAAAAAAAATTAGTGAGATGCCTTTTCTATTTATTTTTATGGCAGAGAACAGATTGGAACAGTATTTCTTGTTGTTACATTAAAGTTAAAAGGCAGTACATTGTCTGAGGGGACCAGCAACCATGAAGCTTTTCTGAATTACAGTCAGTGTCCCAGTTTATGGCTTAATGTTCAACTAAATCCCATCTTTGTGGCAGTATTGCTCTCATCTCAAAGGCCAAGTCATCAGCAATAATGTCTGATGTGAATTAAAGCAGACAGTAAAAGTCGAAAGAAATATTTGTAAAAGTAGATGAATTTCCAAATTTATTTATGTCTAAATATTTCAGAGGTGCCAACTGCTTGGCACTTAAGCAGCACAAGTCTTGCTTTTTCTGTAATTTCTAGTGTCTGACATGTAACAATTCTGACACATAAAAATCCTGACACTAATTTGTTACCTTAGTTTTATAGCATCAATAAGTAGTCAGTTTACATATATATGGTTGAAAGGCAGCTGTGCAATATTAGCAAGAAACACATTATTCTTTTTGTATGAAATTCTCTTGTCCGCTATTTCAATGAATTAAATTATTATAAATGGGTTAATGCCTTTGTTAACATAGCAGACAGAGGAATTTCAAAAGTGCTACTAATGCAGCACAGTAATCTTAACCCCAGAGCTTCATACATTTGATTTCATAGGGCTAATTTTCCTTTACTCTGTGTTCATGGAATACTCAGTTCTCAGACAGAAAACAGAGGAAAAGGTGCTGAGATCTGAGTCTCCATCCCTTTTCATTGCCCTGGGGTCTCTGGAGTTTCCCAGCTGCAACAGGGACATTCTGTGCAAATGAGGTGGAAGGGATATAATGGGCCACATGCCTCATTTTCTTGTTGGATCATCAGGTGAGCCTACATTTGGAGGAGTGTCCAGAAAAAGTAGGCTTTAAGCCTTCAACCTATTCCACTGTTTCAGTGAATCTGAATGGCACCTCCCTCCCGTGAGGGAGACAGTGGCATTGTGGTAATGTCACTGAACTAGTAATCCAGAGGCCTAGGTAATGCCCTGGATTCAAGTCCCACCACGGCAACTGGTGGAATTTAAATTCAATTCATTCATAAAAATCTGGAATTGAAAGCTATTATCTGTAATGGTGCCATGCAACTATCATTGATTGTTGTAAAAACCCATCTGGCTCACTGATGTTCTTAAGGGAAGGAAATCTGTCGTCCTTATCTGGTCTGGCCTACATGTGACTCCAGACCCACAGCAAAGTGGTTGCCTAGCAAGCTTATCAGTTGTCAAGGGGAATTAGGGATGGACAACAAATGCCGGCCTTGCCAGTGACACCCACATCACATGAAAGTATAAGTTAAAAAAAAACCTGGATGACACCATGCGGGAAGTGAGTACCTTGTTTTACAATGCAGGAAGAACAGGACCTGCTTGGAGGCCTACTGGTGACTGACTTTGGGCAAGGAGTTTGAAGGCCTCACAGTCAAGGGTCATACTCCACAGAACCATTCCATAGGTTAGCACTGCAGCATGCCAGGCAATGACCATCTCCAACAAGAGAGAATCTAACCATCTCCCCTTGACATTCAATGGCATTACCATCGCTGAATCCCCCACTGTCAACATCCTAGGGGATACCATTGACCAGAAACTGAACTGCAGTAGCCATATAAATACCATGGCTACAAGAGCAGGTCAGAGTCTAGGAATCCTGAGGCGAGTAACTCACCTCCTGACTCCCCAAAGCCTGTCCACCATCTACAAGGCACAAGTCAGGAGTGTGATGGAATACTCTCCACTTGCCTGGATGGGTGCAGCTCCAACAACACTCAAGAAGCTCGACACCATCCAGGACAAAGCAGCCCGCTTGACTGCCACCCCATCTACAAACATTCACTCCCTCCACCACCGACGCACAGTGGCAGCAGTGTGTACCATCTGCAAGATGCACTGCAGCAATGCACCAAGGCTCCTGAGACAGCACCTTCCAAACCCGCGACCTCTACTAACTAGAAGGACAAGGGCAGCAACTACATGGGAACACCACCGCCTGCAAGTTCCCCTCTAAGTCACACACCATCCTGACTTGGAACTATATCGCCATTCCTTCACCGTCACTGGGTCAAAATCCTGGAACTCCCTTCCTAACAGCACTGTGGGTGTACCTACCCCAAATGGACTGCAGCGGTTCAAGAAGGCAGCTCACCACCACCTTCTCAAGGGCAATTAGGGATGGGCAATACATGCTGGTCTGGCCAGTGACGCCCACATCCGATGAATGAATAAAAAAAAAATGCCTGCATGAAAATGCAGCCAGGTTTCAGGCCATAAATGACCATTACTGTCATTGTATAAATGAAAGTCTGATGCTACATGATAGTTGTAAGTGTCTTTGCAGCAGATAGCACAGCTCAACATCTGCCTTTCTGCTGACCAAAAGCCTGAGAAAGTAAGTTCCCACAGTCATTCCTAGGTAGGTTTGGCAGGTGCTGTACAAAAGGCTTGGTAGAATCTTGGCATATACAACCAAGCAGGTAG
Organism: Heterodontus francisci; assembly: GCF_036365525.1. Lineage (NCBI taxonomy): Eukaryota > Metazoa > Chordata > Chondrichthyes > Heterodontiformes > Heterodontidae > Heterodontus > Heterodontus francisci. The sequence goes on from NC_090373.1 coordinate 130,751,776, forward strand.
GCACTACCATGAACATTGTGAAATGTTATGATTGGAGTGATTCTGAAGAACCTTGCAGCATAATCAGATGTTTACTTCTCATTATAAAGAACAAAGAACAAAGCAAATTACAGCACAGGAACAGGCCCTTCGGCCCTCCGAGCCTGCGCCGATCCAGATCCTCTATCTAAACCTGTTGCCTATTTTCTAAGGGTCTGTATCTCTTTGCTTCCTGCCCATTCATGTATCTGTCTAGATACATCTTAAAAGACGCTATCGTGCCCGCGTCTACCACCTCCGCTGGCAACGCGTTCCAGGCACCCACCACCCTCTGCGTAAAGAACTTTCCACGCATATCCCCCCTAAACTTTTCCCTCTCACTTTGAACTTTGGAAGAGGAATCGCCACACTTCCCTGTTCAATCTGCATGCCTTTTAAAACCTTCCCTGTCTGCAGATTCACCCAAAGCTTCCTTCCCACCAGGTTTCACTGGATGTGCTGGGGGCTTGATGCCCAGCATACTTGCAGGCCAGGCAATGATGTGGTGACTTTTCCCACCCTGTTTTAATGAAGTTTGCATTTACTGCATATGGGGTCCAAAGCATACAAGAATCTGGCAGATCTAAGTTCAGCCAGATTTCTTGGCCTGTACCTCAAAGGAGATGAAAAGAGGCCATCAAAAAATGGAATTATTTCAGAATAAGACATAATGGTTAGGGCATCTAAAACCATAGGAGTAATTGCACCAGAAATATTTACGTCAATAGAGAGCTACCTGCTGTCACCAAAATGAGGGCGGCACAGTGGCGCAGTGGTTAGCACCGCAGCCTCACAGCTCCAGGGACCCGGGTTCAATTCCGGGTACTGCCTGTGTGGAGTTTGCAAGTTCTCCCTGTGTCTGCGTGGGTTTTCTCCGGGTGCTCCGGTTTCCTCCCACAAGCCAAAAGACTTGCAGGTTGATAGGTAAATTGGCCATTATAAATTGTCACTAGTATAGGTAGGTGGTAGGGAAATATAAGGATAGGTGGGGATGTTTGGTAGGAATATGGGATTAGTGTAGGATTAGGATAAATGGGTGGTTGATGTTCGGCACAGACTCGGTGGGCCGAAGGGCCTGTTTCAGTGCTGTATCTCTAATCTAAAAATCTAAAATGTGGCATGTATACAGTATTGAACATAAGAACATAAAAACATAAGAAATAGGAGCAGGAGTAGGCCATTAGGCCCCTAAAGCCTGCTCCACCATTCAATAAGATCATGGCCATTCTGATTGTGGTCTTAACTCCACTTTCCTGCCTGCCCCCAATAACCCTTTTATCCCTTGCAGGTCAAAAATCTGTCTCGTTCAGCCTTGAATATATTCAATATAGTCAATGACTCACCTCCACTGCGGCATGGGGTAGAGAATTCCAAATATTAATGACCCTCTGAGAGAAGAAATTCTTCCTCATCTCCGTCTTAAATGGGAGACCCCTTATTTCGAAAATGTGCCCTCTAGTTCTAGATTCCACCCATGAAGGGAAACATCCTCTCAGCATTTACCTTGTCAAACCCTCTCAGCGTCTTATATCTTTCAATAAGATCACCTCTCATTTTCCTAAACTCCAATGAATATAGGCCCAACCTTCTCAATCGTTCCTTATAAAATAACCCCTTCATCCTAGTAATCAACCTCATGAACCTTCCCTGAACTGCCTCCAATGCAAGTATAACCCTCCTTAAATAATGAGACCAAAATTGTACGCAGTACTCTAGGTGCAGCGTCACCAACACCCTATACTGTTGTAGCAAGACTTCCCAACTTTTATACTCCATCCCCCCCTTGCAATAAAGGCCAACATTCCATTTGCCTTCCTAATTACTTGCTGTACCTGCATGCTAACTTTTTGTGATTCATGTACGAGGACACCCAGATCCCTCTGTACTGCAGAATTCTGCAATTTCTCTCCATTTTAATAATATTCTGCTTTTCTATTCTTCCCACATTTTCCCACATTATACTCCATCTGCCAATTTTCTCCTGAGAAAAGGAGTTCAAACTGGTAGAAAATGTTTTGATTCAGACAGAAAATGCTGATGACCCTCTTTCAGTGTTCAATTTCCCAAGGTGTGAAAATCTATGCCATCTGAGAGGGCTGTTCAGCACTTCAGGAAAAAAAGTAGGTGTATTTTCCTGCAACAAAGAGCGGAATACGTCAACAACCTACCCATTGGTGAATTCAGAAGTATCCACTGTAGAAGCTAGAGGAGAGGATGGAAATCATGAATAATGCATGTGTCCATGGAATCCCAAATGCAAGGGAAGCGGCCAGTGGTGCAGGACACACAACAAAAGTGGTGCTCGGCCTGTGTAGCACAGCTAGAGGTCGTGCTATGCAAGGGAATTTATAGTCCCAGGTCTTCCCAAAATGGTGAATCTGAAGATGTAACAAAAAGATTTTCAAAAATAAATTCTTTGTAAAAAGGAACTCAAGGTTATAAACTCAAGAGGGTACAGAAATGGCTCAGCTGTCCAATTGGGAACTGTACATGAGACAATGTGCCCGATTTTTGAACAAAGTTATAGAACTTCTGAAACAGTTAATAAGTAAATCCAGATTCAAAGATCTATTTGGTAATCTAGAAAACAGAGTTCTACCTTGGAATTAGAATTTATCTAACAATGTTCATCAACACAAACAACCTAGTAATGCTCATATGACTTAATGTGATCTTAAATGGAAATCCAATGCGTTAGTGCTACATTTACCAAGTTGTTTGGTGAAGGCAAGTCTTTTTTTTAAACTTTCCTTGTAGTCAACTTGATGACTAAATCTGACTTGCCAGGTGATTTATTAGACACTAAATCTTAATAGCATGAATTTTCTTGCATCACTTTTCCTCACTGACACCACCAGATCTGCGAACTTGGCAAACATTCCACAGCACAAAATCCAAATAACACTGAGAGTTCAATCTTTTACAATTTTACAACTCTACAGAGTTGTATCAATATAGCTGTAAAGGTGCTGGTTCTCGAAGAGGAGCCGGAATAATTTATGTAATGTTGTCCTCCCTAACCTTGTGGTTCTTGCCTTCATTCACATATTGTTGAAGAATGTGTTCTGGAATTAACCATTTCTGCATTATTTGTAATAAACAAAATATTTCACATCAATATTTTACAAATATGGTCCTAGAAATTGGATCATGCACAAACCTGTGCCCCATTGTCATTCCACTCCGGCACGATCAGCCGTCAGGACTGGGAAATTTCCTCCTTCATGCCCAGCTGATCAGCAGCTGAATAAAAGAGCCATCATAGAAAACTCAAGGAGGATTGCATTTTCTTGCCCTAATGAATGAAATAATAAAAATGTGCAAACAGAAATATTTTAATAATAGAAGACTTTGACTATTCCACCAGCACATCATACTTGTTACAATCAAATATCACAGGTTTGAGCTGCAGAACTGCCTGTCAATCAAATCTGTCAGACTCAGTTGTAATGAGTTTCATCAGTTCCCAGTCGGCTGCAAGTTGGAGCATCTAGTAATAACAGGACACTCCACTGTCACTCTGCTGACATGGTCATTTCATTTTGCTACTTATTAAATACTACATATTTAAATATTGTGCTTGTTTTCTTATTTCCTTCGGGGAATATGACATGGGACACCTTCTCTTCCTATCTGGAAGCAGTCATTTGTCGGTGAGAAGCTTGAGGGAGAGCATTGGGTAATATGAAAAAAACTTCACTTAATATGTTCTAAAATGTGACTATGAAATATAGGTGAAAAAAATAATTAGGACTGACTATCATGCACATTCAACACATAAAAGAATGCATTCATTCAGCTCAGCAGTTGGCAACTACAATTACACAGGCTAATGATGATCAAAAAAGAGGACCACGGACCCACCACTGAACTGTCACTGCCTGAAGCAATTCAGCATTAAATAACAGTGGGAGATTGATGGCATCTGCATTAACACACGACCTAACCATTACAGTTGATAAACAAGGATAAACAAAAAATGTTGGAAATGTCAATTGTGAGGGAATCATATGGGATTCATAATTTTATTCTGTGCCCTTTAACATAGATTAAAAGAAGACAGAGTTGCAGCATTCAGTTTCTGCTTAACCTTCAACAGCAGGAGGTCGTAGGTTTTGAACTTGTGTTTATTGAAATGTTACGACAGCACACTTAACTTTCTGAGGAGTGTTAACTTTAAATCACTTGATGAGGGTAGAGAAAACAAGAAGGAAGGGGAAAAAAAGGTACATGAAACCATGCTGTGCAATATTAGTAATAAACGTGCTGGCATGTTTGTATGAAATTCTTCTGCTAGTTTATTTTTTAACCGATTAATGTCTTCTTTAAAATTGAAGGTGAACGAATTTTATCTGAATGTGTAAACACATTTGCTATGAATATTACACACCACAATTTCAAACCAACGGAGTATTCCTGTGTGTACTTGGAAATTGCTAGAAATTGTTTTACAGGAACAACAATAAAGGGATTTTAGAATTTTTACCCATATTAAGCTATATCTAAATCTGTGAGAAAGGTGCTTTTTATTAATCTCCATAAATTTCTGGGCTTTAACTTTTGAGAATACTGGTAAGCACCGGCTAAGCTGTACAATCAATTTTTATTGAACAAATGTACAAGAAAATCATTTATGAGGAATATTTACATGACTGGGATTAATAGTGAAATGTGAGTAATATGTTTCTCAATAGGCTGGATTTTAACAAGGCCATGACGTTGTGATCCATGGCGGGCGGGATGGGGTGGGGGGGTCGGCGCCTGAAGGTGGCTCTGGAAGAGGCCCGCCATGGACCTCGACACCAGGAGGGCCCAGCCCGATCCTCCCGGCGGCAGTGAGGCTCCGTAGTGGCACCCTCACCCCATCCCCCACCGCTTGGTGACGGGACCCAGATTTGAATATTTAAATTGCTGAGTACCATGCATTAATATGCATGCCACTGTGATTCAGCCAGAAGGTCACGATCTTCACCCGGACGTGCAGCACTCAAGTGCCTTCAATTCTAGGTCCAAGAAAAGTCGGTGGCACCGAGGCATCGGTTCTTGGAGCCTGTGGCTGGCTGTAATGAGGATGGTCTGAACTCTGCATTCATGATGGGAGGTGGATGGGTGTCTGTAATGAAGGGGGTCTCAACTCTGCATTCATGACAGGAGGAACTCCATACCATTCTTCTGTAAAGGGGGCCACTCTGCGCCCATTTACATTTGGAGGGTTGAGGGGGCTGACCCTGCCTTTGGCCAATGTTGTTTGGGGCAGGCAGGGTACAATGGCTGTCCATGACTCCTTTATGTGGGATGGGGACCACAAATGGTAGCAGGTTTAAGGTCATGTTGCCAGTGGTCCAATCCAGGCAGTGGCAATAATATGACTGTGGTAATGCTGCCCTGCTCTTATTTAAAGCTAAGATGGGCAATGTCATGCCGTACCATATAGGGGATACTGAAACTCAGCTGAAGCACCAATTCTATTCACTTTCTGTCCTGATAGGTGCCGTTGATCTACTGAAGGAACCGAGTTCACTTCCAGCATAAAGCGGGAGCTGTTCCACTCTGTCTTTCTGTATCCACATGCCGTGAGGAGCCATATCCGCTGGAGGCGGAACCAAGAGGCAGGCTCAGCCATATGGAAGCTCATGGACCCGTGCAGCAGCAGCCACCAAGGCGCATTGAAGGCCAGAGAAGACTGCGGGTCTTCAGGCCCCGCATGACATATCTGCAAATGTCAGAGCACCAGGGTCAGGGGCAACTGCTGATCTCCATAGAGGCAGTGGAACATCTCTGTGCACTGTTGAATGATAACCTACAGCCGATGTGCTTTGCTGGACACCCTATTCCTGTGGCCCTCAAAATAACTGTGGCTCTTAACTTCTACGCCTCCACATCATTCCAGGGATCCACCGGCGACCTGTCCGGCCTTTCACAGTCTGCAGTGCACCGCTGTATCAGGGAAGTCACCGAAACCTTATACAGGAGGGCCGGTGACTATGTTCCCTCTAGGATGCACCCTGAGGGTCAGGACTAGAGGGCCCTCAGATTTGGGGCCATTACGGGATTCCCACAGGTGCAAGGGGTCATAGACTGCATGCATGTGACCATCAAGGCTCCAGCTGGACAACCAGTTGCGTACCTCAATAGAAAGGGGTTTTACTCTCTCAACATACTGCTAGTATGTGACCACAGGAAGCACTTCCTGCAAGTATCTTCCCGCTTTCCAGGCAGCTGCCATGACTCATTCATCCTGCACCATTCTCAGGTGCCAATGCTCTTCACTGCACCGGCTCAGATCCAGGGGTGGATTCTTGGAGACAAGGGCTACCCCTTGCAGACATGGCTCCTGATGCTGGTGAGAAACCCCACCAGCAATGAAGAAGAGAGATATAATACCTACCACAGCTCGACACGAGCTACCATCAAGCAGGCGATCGCCATGCTGAAGATGCGCTTCTGCTACCTGGATAACTCGGGTGAAGCCCTACAGTATGCACCAGAAAGGGTGCGTGTATTGTTGCTGTATGCTGTGCTCTGTACAACTTTACAATACAGAGGGGGGTGGCCTTGCAGGATGATGAGAGACAGGAGCAGGAGACATCCTCGGATGATGAGGATACAGAGGGATTGCAACAGCACACGCGCATGGGAGGACAGACAGCATCAATGCAGCACATATATGGTGAGCAGCGAGCAAGGGATGCACGACAATGCCTTATTGCTGAGCGCTTCCACAATATCTAAAGTGCACTATATGCTCCCACATCGCACACCACTGTCCTTTAACTGGTAGGCAGTCGTCTGCATCTGTGACATCTGTGCCTCCACCATTATTGGCAGCAGATGACTGGACCATTGCCCATGTGACTGCATCCATGCAGTGCCACATCATGCATACTAGCATCGCAATGATGTTATTCCATACATTGACAGTTCTGTCAGGTCAATGATGTAATGGGAGCACACATAATCAATACATGCTGGCATGCGTCATTCACACAGTAAAAAGGAAACATGTTAGAAAAGCACATTTAGTGAGAAGTAATTAGTATGTAAGTGTGTCACCTGTGAAAACCCATATGTGTCATTGTGTCTATTTTGTGGGTGCTCCTTCGCGATGCTATTTCTGTGATAGTAGCTTGACTGGAGGCAGGCTGCTGATCAGGATGCCCTTTGGCTTTGGATGACTTGAGTGGTCGTCCTCTTGGTGCACGAGGCCTGGAGGACCCCGGCTGCCTATACCAGTGCAGGGCTGTCCTCAGACATTCGTGGCTGCTGGAGCTGAACTCACCGGCAGAGGGGCAGAGGGGCTGAGGAGCTGGTGTCCACATTGGAATCTCCCTGAGGGGGGACCCCGGATATGAGGGAGGCGGTGACGTAGTGGTAATGTCACTGGACAAGTAATCCAGAGCCCAGGCTAATGCCCTGGGGACGTGAGTTCGAATCCCACCATTTGAAATCAATTAATAAATCTGGAGTTAAAAGCTAGTTTAGTGGTGACCATGAAACCATTGTCGATTATTGTAAAAACCCATCTGGTTCACTAATGTCCTTTAGAGAAGGAAATTTGCCGTCCTTACCTGATCTGGCTTATATGTGACTCCAGACCCACAGTAATGTGGTTGACTCTTAAATAGCCTAGTAAACCACTCAGTTCAAGGGCAATTAGGGATGGGCATGGGCAACAAATGCTGGCCTAGCCAGTGATGCCCGCATTACACAAATGAATAATGATAAAAATAAATATGGAGTGCTGACTTGCCTCCTCGCACTAAAGGCTTATAAGAACCTCGCTGCTCGCCTGAGAAGGACCAGGAGCAGAAACACTCTCCAGGCTCCTGGTCCCTCTCTCGCCTAGCCACTGCTGTGTCCAGCTCATGGCCGAGGCAAGGGTTTGCAGGTCTGTGCGCATCTGTGGAATGTGGCTCTCATGAGGGTTGCCAAATCTCCATGGAGGAAACCATGCTCTCATATGCTTGGGACATGGCAGCTGTCATGGCCTGGATGGACACCCCCGTCATCCGCTCAAGACTGTGCATGGCCTGTGGCATCTCTGCCAGGTGTTGCCTTACCTCTCCCTGCAACTCCAGCATGCCCTGTGCTGTCGACACCAGAGGGTCATCATTAGCCTGGGGCTCAGCATGTTCCTGGCCACCCATGGTCCTCCATCAGAAGCGTTGTCTTGTTCAGCCTCATCCAGATGTTCAGGCACGTGTGTGATGCTCTCATCAGCTTGTGACCCAGACTCTAAAGCCAAATGAATTCCCACTGAGGTGAGTGCATCTGTGCTGGTGGAAGGTGCGGGGGTGTCATGGGACACTGCGTCCTCTGAAGTTGTCTCTCCCTCAGTTTCCAGGTTCTCCAATGGCAAGATACAATGTGAGGCGCACAGATTTAGGTTTAATAGTGCAAATATGACAGCATTGTGTCCAAAAATGAAATGTTTTGAGGAATGATTGTGTTTGTCAAAGAGCTGTATGGTCACCCGGGACCCCAAGCTCCATGTCCAAAATAGCACGTCCTCCCTGGCTGCCAGCTACCTCCTCAGCCTGTGATAGTGGTCTGATGTCTGGCACCTCTCCACCAGTCCTACAGGACTCCCTCACATTGTGGGCCCTCTTCGCCTGGAAGAGCAAGGATGCAGCTATTGAACATTGCAAACAACAACATGATGCATGTCACTACAGGGGGGTGAAAACAAAAGGAGGGGGAATCTCAGTCTGTAATACGGACTCAGCCTGTCATGTAGGTGTCCTGCTCTGAGGTGCAAATTTCACACATGCCGCCACTCACGTGACATCAATCCTCTCCATCTGACCTCCCTGTCTTTGAACAAAGACATTGAACAAAGTACCACTTCGCTTTGCCGACCGCATGAGATTGTTCTTCCTCTTGCGGCACTGGATCCAATCTCGGCAGATGAGCCCATGGCAGCTTACCTCCTCTGCAATCTCTGCCCAGGCTTGCTTGGTCAGGCAGGGGGGGGCCTCTTCATACCATCGCTGGGGAAAAGGACCTCCCGCCTTGCCCATGCAGCCTGAAGGAGAGTGAACAGGGAGGCATTGTTGAACCGTGGGATCACCCTTCCTCGCATTTCTGCCATCTCAGGTGCCTTGCAGGAATAGTTGTCTGGCAGCTGGGGGTCTTCACATTTCAATGCTGTCTGGTCTGTTCCAGCAGCAAACATTTAATTGTGAATGGGGCTGTGTGCAGGCTGGCTGCCATTTACATATGGCGCCAGTACCTGTTGATTTGTCAGCTGGCACAGTTTATGGCGTCGTGCAGCCTACCTCCTCCACGACATCGGCAGCGGGCTCATAAAATCCAGTCCCATTTTATACTTTCTAAATGTGACTTCTTCAAATACAAAGAATATTTTAAGTAACACAGAAAATATGGCTGAGGCAATGTACAAAATTGTCAGGAGTATTTTTGGCGATAGGGCTCCCTGCAGTTAAATCAAATTAGGTTTATCTTTTAAAGCAATTTTATCTTAAATGACATTACTTCCCTCCATGGAACAATCTTCTATTATTTCTATTTGGGGTACTTTAAGCTTAGTCCATTTCATAGATACAGCAAATAGCCCTTGTACAGCCAGAAAGAAGTTTGTGTCTGCTGCAACCCCTGTGATATTTTTGCCTTCTGCTACCCCTGGTGCAAGAAAGTTAGTGTTTCAGCACTTGGACACAGTGGCCAGAGAGGAATGGGATAGTGTTTTGAATGTACTGCTAAGGAAATTTCTCCCCCCCCTCCCCAGCATAGAAACTAACATTACAGATCACATTATTTCCAATTAGAAAATAAGTATGACCATTCTCCTCCTTTTGAATGCTTTGTGTATATTTTGAGAGATGCTTCCGCAGTGAATTGTCAAGTCGTATAAGTGGGCAGCTTATTAATATTTAAATGAAGGTACACTCATTCTCCCTACCACTGGGGAATTTAAAGATGAAGAACGAGATGCTGATACTGCAGTCTTTAAATTAAATCATCTTTTTACAAAACTACCTAAGACTGAAGACTAAGGTGTCAAAATAAATATGTTTTTTAAAATGAGCAATCAATATTTTGTGCACACTTTTTTCCATTAAGAAGTGTCAAAATGAAATAATTGACAACCCAAAAGAAGCATTGAAAATAGAGATATTTCACTTTTTTCCTATTTTCTTGAAACTGTCATAAGAATCTTTTGGACATTCAGATAAGTAATTTTAAAATACTAAGTAAAATCTTTAGCTTTGGAAAGATTTTGAGACGTACTTTCCTCTGGCATTTAATGAAAAGGTAAACATGAAAATTAAGGGAACAACAGTAGTTGAAAGAAGCTTTGAACTTCATTTTTTAACCACCAGACAGAGGATCAGATTTAAGAACTAAGAATTAACCATCGTAATGTGTAACTTTGCACAACATGTTGGGAATCTGTACGTGGTAGTCATAGCATGCCCCATTTGGACGGAAGATCATCAGGGATTTGCTGACCTCTGCAAATGAATGAGCTCCCACTGTGCAAAGTTCTGTATTGGGAATACGAAATCATTAACTTGAACCTAAAGTCAGTCCCTTGTTAAAATATATTAATGAAAATTAGCTAAAAGGTATATAATTAAGGATTATTAATACTATTTTGAAAGCTAACAAAGAGAAACTTGTCCATTTAAATATTGGGAAGACTGAAATCATCAGTTACAGTCCCCGCTCCAAACTCTGTTCCCTCGCTACTGACTTCATCCCTCTCCCTGGTTACAGTCTGAGATTAAAACAGTTTGCTTGCAACATTGGTGTCACATTTGACCCGGAGATGAGCTTCCAAACTTATATTCGGCACTATCACTGAGACTGCCTATTTCCACCTTCGTAATATTGCCCGACTTCTTCCCTGTCTCAGCTTACCTGTTGCTGAAAACCTCATTCATGCCTTTGTTACTTCTAGACTTGACTATTCCAACACTCCTGGTTGGTCTTCAACATTCTACTCTCCATAAACTTGAGGTCATCCAAAACTCTGCTGCCCATTTCTTAACTCACACCAAGTCCTGTTCTCCTATCACCCCTATGCTCGCTGACCTACATTGGCTCCCGATCAAGCAACGTCTTGATTTTAACATTCTCATCCTTGTTTTCAAATCACTCCATGGCCTCTCCCCTCCCTAACTCTGTAATCTGCTCCAGCCCCACAACCCTCTGAGCTATCTGTGGTCCTATAATTCTGGCCTCTTGAGCATCCTTGTTTTTTATCACTCCACCATTGGTGGCCGTGCCTTCGGTTGCTTGGGTTCTAGGCTCTGGAATACCCTCCCTAAACCTCTCTGCCTCTCTACTTTGCTTTCCTCCTTTAAGACACTTCTTAAAACCTACCTCTTTGACCTAATATTTCCTTAGGTGACTTGGTGTCATGTTTTGTTTTATAATGCTGCTGTGAAACTCTTTGGGACATTTTATTACATTAAAGGTGCTATATAAATATAAGTTGCTGTTGTTGTATAAATGCAATGGGTGTGGGAGTTGGAGACATTGGTGCTGGGGAGGACTGAAAATTTAAATTTGTAAGTCAATAATAAGGTCAACATTTCTAAGCATCACCCATGAATGACAGAGTGAAGGGCTGGATTTTGTTGAGATCCTGTTGTCGGGATCCATGGTGGGGGCGGGCCGGAAGACTGTACTGGCAGCGGCCCACTGTGGAGCTCAACGCCGGGAGTGCCAGGCCCGTTCATCCTGGTGGCAACGAGGCTCCATGGCCACACCCTGCCCTCTCCCGCCGCTGGGCGACCGGACCTGACTTTGAATATATAAATTAAGAAAACTAATACATTTAAATAAAATTGTCAGCAATCTTACCTGCTGCCCGGGATCTTCTGAGTGGCAGCCGGCACTCACACCTTCACTTTCCCATCCAGGGAACGCTGACACCACCGAAGTGGGGACTTAGGACTTTCAATGTAGTGGGGGTGGGGTTACAGGGACAAATGTGCATTAATAGTGTAGGGGAGGGGGCGAAGGGGTGACCTCTGTAACTTGAACAGTTTGGGGGGTTGCTGAGAAAGGCCAAGTCTTGCATGTCCTTTGGTAGGGTGTAGGGCGGGGGGGTGGGTGGTTGCTAGGGGAAGAGGGCAACTATTATCTATAAGTGTTATTGTGGGGGGAGGGGGCAATATTTTTTATTGCGGTGTACTTGAGGGGTTATGGTTTCAAATATTTAAATTTAGCAGCAGGTCTGGCTACCCTGTAAAAATGACGCCAGCGCCTGCTCACAGGCAGCTGAAGCTGTTGCCCGCGTCGCAGAGACCGCACCTACCACGTGATTTGCTGGGGTAGGGGGGGTGGTGGTGGGGGTCAGTGGCCCAACCAATGTATTATCTTGATCCGCCGCGCAGTAGACCGCGGCGGCATGGCGGCGCATTACCCGCACATGTGGGCCGCCATTTTTTTCGCCTGCCGCCACTCCTGGCGGTAGAAGAATAAAATTCAGCCTGGAGTTTCTATCCCCATTGCTTGGGCGCAGCTATCATGGCACAGCCTGCTACATTTTGGGATATTTTTTGCTTTTTATCTACCATATCATAGGTAAGAAGTAAAAATAGGTTATCATAGGTTAGCTCCAGCCCCTTATATCTCAGTATCTCAGAGTTGTCTGTTAAATTTGTAGCAGGCCCATGCTTCTGATTTGATCCTGTGCTTTTGCACGATGCTGCTTGTGTTCGCAGGAAGCTAGGATAACACTACACTGCTCTGCTGCTGTGAGAGTTATTCACTTAGGCCCATTCCCACACTCTTTCCTCATTATTTAAAGTTTTTTATTTTTCAAATATATATCTACTTCCCTTTTAAAAGCTACTATAACTTTGATTTTAACTCAACTGGCAAAAATATGTTAAAACTGCAGGATGAGTCATTACCTTAAGGAGAAGTGAGAAAAAGAACAACTTTGTGGAGCTAAGGAAAGTAAAAGAAAAAAAAGACTTCTTAATTTTTCTTTGCCAAAGTATGAGCCAGATCATCATTTTGTAGCACTCCTTCCTAAAATTCATACTCAATCCTAAAATATCATCCTTTAGTTGTTAAACTAAATGAATAAAGCCTAGTTGTAACGGTAAGTTTTTAACATTATTGTACTCAAAGGTTTGCTGCAAGTCATGAGCAATTTCTATTGTTTTTGACTGCTATGCTTCATTAGCAGAAATGTCACATGCACTTAACCCCAGAAGTGCTAGTCCCACGTGAGGTTGATTAACTTTTAATGTTTCCTCAGGGCAGAAACATTTAGAGAGTTAAAGAGCTTTCTCTTGTAGGGTAAAAATAATGTATTTTTATGGTCCTCTGAAGATTATTTTCTTAAATGTATACAGAAACAATTCAAGATCTGAGGCAGTAATTTGAAGCCAAGTGAAAAAGGAGGTATCTGCAATAGTTGAATGAATTCTAGTTTTGTAGATGCAATTAAAATATTCAGTTTAGAAATTTTCCAAAAATCAATTTTTACAAATCACATTTTGATAGCTTCTGATCCCAAATGAATACAGGTCTCCCAACATTTGTTCCCTCCTTTTTAAGTCTGGTCATGTGCCACTCACTTTTTTCTCCTTATAACCAGCATCCACTATGATATTAAATAAAAACAGCAAGTGCTGGAAATACTCAGTAGGTCAGGCAATATCTATGGAGAGAGAAGCAGAGTTAACATTTCAGGTCTGTCATCTTTCAACAGAACTGGCAGAGGTTAGAAAAGAATTAGGTTTTAAGCAAGTGAAGCAAAGTGAAGTGAGCCTGGTTTCGTGGGGAAGAGAACAAAAGGGAAGGTGTGTGATAGGGCAGAGGGCAGGAGAAATTAAGTAACAAAGATGTCATGGGACAAAGGCAAAGTGAGTGTTAATGCTTGTGGTGAAAGACAAAGCATTAGTCCTGAGAGCGTGTTAATGGCAGAATAATGAGCAACTCTATCCAAAAGCATAAACATAAAAAACAGGCACATGTTGTTGAATTATGATATTTATTGTTGAATGTGTCTTTTTAAGAACCTGTGAATGATAAGCAGTTTTAAATGTTAATAGAAATTATACTAAGATCTTTGCACCTAAAGTGTACTCTATATTGAATGATGGATGACTAGATGTGAATTACTAAGGCGCACATGGTTACCAACTAGTTTGAGGGCAGAATGTATACAAGCATAATGTAAGCATTAAGGGAATCATAATGAATGATGGATGACTAGATGTGAATTACAAAGGTGCACATGGTTACCAACTAGTTTGAGGGCAGAATGTATACAAGCATAATGTAAGCATTAAGGGAATCATAATGTTCTGACATTTTCATGCATTTTAACCAACCACTCATCTAGAAAAACAGTTGCATTATCATTCAGCCCTGCCCAACCATCAAGAAGGGTCCAGATCTTTGTATGTAATAAATAGTAATCACATTTAGGGCGGCACAGTGGCGCAGTGGTTAGCACCGCAGCCTCACAGCTCCAGTGACCCGGGTTCAATTCTGGGTACTGCTTGTGCGGAGTTTGCAAGTTCTCCCTGTGTCTGCGTGGGTTTTCTCCGGGTACTCCGGTTTCCTCCCACAAGCCAAAAGACTTGCAGGTTGGTTTATAAATTGCCACTAGTATAGGTAGGTGGTAGGGAAATATAGGGACAGATGGGGATGTTTGGTAGGAATATGGGATTAGTGTAGGATTAGTATAAATGGGTGGTTGATGGTCGGCACAGACTCGGTGGGCCGAAGGGCCTGTTTCAGTGCTGTATCTCTAAACTAAACTAAACATACATTTTTAGATTCCACTATATCTTCCATTTTTATAACATCTATAGAATTTAGTTTCTGCAACAAAGTCTGTCATTGCATCAGGTTGACACAAGTGAATAGATTGTAATGAAAACAATTAGCTTGCGAGGCTGCAGGTGCAAAATTATAGGAAAATAGCACATTAGCTTCAAAATAACCAGAAAGCACAGGAAAATAGGCTATCTTGTATAATTCATGTCTTTGTCAACCAAATGTAATCTTCTTTCCAATATTTCTCAGGCTGCAATTGTTTGTGAATAAATGACATTAAACAGTACAAATGTATAGTTGTTTGATAGTACAGAACTTGAGTATTGCTGAAAACAGAGACATTTTGTCAAAGCTTTCCATCTTGCACTCATCAGGACAATTCGCAAGAATACCAATGTAAGGGAAGCAACAAATGTATACGATATGAGAAGAGAATGCTGATTGGTTGGCAAGTGGACTTGGGTTGGTAGAGGCGTTGCCATAGAGAATGCACCAGTTTATGGTGACTGACAGTTAACTGCCAAGCTTTGTTTGAAATTTAAACCAAGCAGCTTGACTCTGTTTGGTCAAGGCATTGCCCTGAGGAATAACCAATGAATAGCTGCCACTTATTTTGTTTAGCTGAAACAGGTACAATGTGTGTACATAGTCCTTCTGTATGCAAAGAACAGGGCCCTGTTCCAGTAGGCGCAAATGGGCCACACTCGAGCCCGACTGAAATGCTGCCTATCACACAAATGAGTAATGTGATATATGAATTTCAATGCCAGTGTGACGCTAGGGGCTGAACTTTAGGAGTGTGCCATAAATTGAAGCGGCGTGCTCTGATCTCGGTGGCCTGCTCGCGCGGATCCGCCGTCTCTGAGCACCCATGATATTTTGCGCGGGGGTTCATTTAAATGGAGGGGGTGGAGCGGCTGCCCCCAATGATGTAGAGGGGGTGGCCGCTCCGTCCCAGGCAATGACGTCCAGTGCCACTGAGCAGGCGCCGGTGTCATTTTTAAAGGGATTCAGGTCCTCCACTTTTATTTACATGTTTAAAAGGAATGAACATTCAAAACTAACGCTACACATGCAATAACATTTTCACTCCCCTCACCCACATCCCCAAGGAAGAATTGATTCATTAATTTCCCATTCCCCCCCAAAAAAACTTTTATGCAGATTCTGCCTTTGCCCCTGACCTTTATTAACTTTAAGCCTTCACCCCTTCCCACCATCCCTCCCACCAATCGAAAGACTGTTCCCCACTCTCCCCCCCACCCTGAAAATTTCACTGCTGCCCCTCCCCATCAGTGACACACTTCAGATGTCCATGCGGGCATCCGAAGGCGCGGGAGTTCTGGCCAGTGGCTGGAATATCGGCGTGGAACGTCCGTTGGGAACATGTAGGATAATTTGCATGTTTAAAATTAGTTTTAATATTAAAATGAAGGCCTCGCTTTTGTGCGGCTTGGGGGGGAGGTGTGGGGGTGCACCGAGGCCTCGCTGCTGCCAGTAAAATGCGGCAGGGTCACCTCGGCGTCGGGGGTCGAGGCGGGCCTCTCCCGCAAGAATTTTCCAGGCCCACCTGTATGAACCCTGATGTTGGAGGGCTGGTAAAATTCAGCCCTAAGTATATAGGCCGTACGTCCCAATGACTGACAGATCGTATCAAACAACATGACCCTTTCGCTGTTCACAACGGGCAAGGTACAGGCTGTACCCAACCAGCCTGTGCTTCCAAAACTCAAAACGCAGTGTTCAACATTAGATGTGATTCTGCGATTGGACAACATTTGCTAAATAATCCTCAGTGTGCTAAATATTACGCTGACAACCAATTTAAGATGGTCAGTCGGGCTTGCAGTGTGGCATATATTAATACACAGGGCCCTGTTCTTTGCAGACAGAAAGAACATGTACACACATTGTGCCTGTTTCAGCTAAACAAAATAAGTGACTGATGGTTCATTTCTCAGGGCAATGCCTTGACCATTCAGAGTCAAGCTGACAGCCCGCTTCTACCTCCTTCCCAAAATCCACAAACGGGACTGTCCCGGCAGACCCATTGTGTCAGCCTGCTCCTGCCCCACTGAACTTATTTCTTCCTATCTTGACTCTGTCTTTTCTCCGCTGATCCAGTCTCTTCCCACCTACATCCGTGACTCTTCTGACGCCCTACGTCATTTTGACAATTTCCAGCTTCCTGGTCCCAACCGCCTCCTCTTCACTATGGACGTCCAATCGCTCGACACCTCCATCCCCCACCAGGATGGTTTGAGGGCTCTCCGCTTCTTCCTGGAACAGAGGCCCAACCAGTCCTCATCCACCACCACCCTCCTCGGCCTGGCTGAACTTGTTCTCACATTGAACAACTTCTCCTTCAACTCCACGCACTTCCTTCAAGTAAAAGGTGTCGCTATGGGTGCCCGCATGGGTCCAAGGTATGCTTGTCTTTTTGTGGGATTATATTGAGCATTCTTTGTTCCAGTCCTACTCAGGCCCCCTCCCCCAACTCTTTTTCCGGTACATTGATGACTGTATCGGTGCCGTTCCCTGCTCCCGCCCCGAACTGGGAAACTTTATCAACTTTGCTTCCAATTTCCACCCTTCTCTCACCTTTACATGGTCCATCTCTGACACTTCCCTTCCCTTTCTCGACTTCTCTGTCTCCATCTCTGGGGATAGGTTGTCTACTTATATCCATTATAAGCCCACCGACTCCCACAGCTACCTCGACTACACTTCTTCACACCCTACCTCCTGTAAGGGCTCCATTCCATTCTCCCAGTTTCTCCGTCTTCGACGCATCTGCTCTGATGATGCTACCTTCCATGACGGTGCTTCTTTTTCCTCAACCGAGGATTCCCCCCCACTGTTGTTGACAGGGCCCTCAACTGTGTCCGGCCCATTTCCCGTACCTCTGCCCTCAACCCTTTCCCTCCCAGAACCGTGACAGGGTTCCCCTTGTCCTCACTTTCCACCCCATGAGCCTCCATATCCAAAGGATCATCCTCCGCCATTTCTGCCACCTCCAGCGTGATGCCACTACCAAACGCATCTTCCCCTCCCTTCCCCTGTCAGCATTCCAAAGGGACCGTTCCCTCTGCGACACCCTGGTCCACTCCTCCATTACCCCCACCACCTCGTCCTCATCCCATGGCACCTTCCCCTGCAATCGCAGGAGGTGTAATACCTGCCCATTTACCTCCTCTCTCCTCACTATCCTAGGCCCCAAACACTCCTTTCAGGTGAAGCAGCGATTTACTTGTACTTAGTTTTTAGTTTTTTTAGTTTTAGAGATACAGCACTGAAACAAGCCCTTCGGCCCACCGAGTCTGTGCCGACCATCAACCACCCATTTATACTAATCCTACACTAATTCCATATTCCTACCACATCCCCACCTGTCCCTATATTTTCCCTCCCACCTACCTATACTAGGAGCAATTTCTAATGGCCAATTTACCTATCAACCTGCAAGTCTTTGGCATGTGGCAGGAAACCGGAGCAACCGGAGGAAACCCACGCAGACACAGGGAGAACTTGCAAACTCCACACAGGCAGTATCCGGAATTGAACCCGGGTCGCTGGAGCTGTGAGGCTGCGGTGCTAACCACTGCGCCACTGTGCCGCCCCTTCTTTCAATGTAGTATACTGTATTCGCTGCTCACAATGTGGTCTCCTCTACATTGGGGAGACCAAGCGCAGACTGGGAGACCGTTTTGCGGAATACCTCCGCTCGGTCCGCAAGCAGCACCCTGAGCTTCCGGTCGCTTGCCATTTCAACCCTCCCCCCTGCTCTCATGCTCACATCTCTGTCCTGGGATTGCTGCAGTGTTCCAGTGAACATCAACGCAAGCTCAAGGAACAGCATCTCATCTACTGATTAGGCACACTACAGCCTGCCGGACTGAACATTGAGTTCAATAATTTCAGAGCATGACAGCCCCGCAATTTACTTTCATTTTTAGTTGTTTTTTCTTTTTTCTTCTTTTTTTCTTTTTTACATTTTTACAACCCTTTTTTTTGCATTTATTTCATTTCATCTTAGTTTGTTCAGTTTGCTTACCCACTGTTTTTTTTCATGTTTGCACTTGCTGCTGTTCAATATTCAGTCCGTTAACACCTATTCTGTGCTAATGCTTCGTCTTTCAACACACCATTAACATATTGTTTGCCTTTGTTCCATGACCTTTTGGTCAGCTATGTGGCCTGGTCCAATCTGCACCTTCTCCTTTGTTATCTCTTGCCCCACCCCCACCTCACTTGCTTATAACCTGTGACATTTTTAATATTTGTCAGTTCCGAAGAAGGGTCACTGACCCGAAACGTTAACTCTGCTTCTCTTTCCACAGATGCTGCCAGACCTGCTGAGTGGTTCCAGCATTTCTTGTTTTTATTTCAGAGTCAAGCTGCCTGGTTTAAATTTCAAACAAAGCTTGGGGGTCACCAAAATCTGGGTGCATTTTCTATGGCAATGCCTCTACCAATCTGGGTCCACTTGCCAACCAATCAGCACTCTCTTCTCATATAATGTAAATTTGTTGCTTCCCTTCCATTGGTATTCTTTCAAATTGTCCTGATGAGTGCAAGACAAAATGTCTCTGTTTTTAGCAATACTCAAGTATGAAATGTGCAATTAAATATCTTTTAGCGGCTGCACATATAGCTGATTTTTATTTAATTTTACCGGCTGAAATAAATGTCCTTAAAGTTCATTGAAATGAAGATGGCAAGATCAATATAAATATGTGCTTCATGGTATCATTACAGCTCAGTATATGTATCTACAGCTGTGAATAGGAGTCCATATCGCCCTTGCTTCAGGCTTCGCCTTTTTGTTTGCACATGCCCCTCTACTAATGCTCTGTGTGCAGGATTGTCAGTGTGTTCATGTATTAATCCATTTATATGAGTAAGTGATTATATGCATCCCTATGTATGTTTCTTTGCAGCTATATATCTGAATTTGGATTAGCCTGTGTTTTAGCAGAAACATGCTTTTTTGGTAGATGTGCAACCAAGCACCAGCTCTAGATATTCTGACTTTAATTTTACGCCATAATGTACCAAATTAAGTTTTACTGCAGCTACTGACTGTCCTTATCATGTCTATTAAGAAAATACATTTTTGACATGTTCTTGACATGATTTTTATGATATATATATATATCTTTAGACAATATACAGTGAAAATTAATCTGCTAATACCATCATACCTTCAGACCCTATATTATGCTCATCTTGATTACTCTTTTACCTTTGTAATGTTGCCTCTTCCTTGTTCAGCACACCAGTTGCAATAACATTAAAAAAATGAATTTCAGTTTTTAAAATAAAATGAAACTATACAAAACATTATAAAGAATAACAAATGTCTTTGGTTGAATTTATGTAAATACATTGATTTTGTGATTCTACTGGCATTCATAATCTATCTTGTTTTATGAGGAAATCAGAGTGGCTGTTTAGAATGCCTTGTAACTGATTGTCTACTGTCTATTATTCTAAATGTATTTTGCTGCAAATAGCTATTTGTATATTTTATGATGCTGCTAAGTTAGCATTTATTTGAAACGTAAGAAAACATAGATAAAGGAAAAGTCATTTGCTCTATAAAGGCAGTTTCTCTCAGAGACCAAAGCTTGGATTCTGCTCTGAATTAATAACTGTAGATCTGGGATGGTAAACAGAGCATAATTTGTTCTTCAAGGTTGCTGCCTACAAGGAACAAATGAGGAATGCTGTGGAGTACTCTGCACTTGCCTGAATGACTGCAGCCGCAGCAACATTCAAGAACCTCAAAACCATCCAGGACAAAGTCTGTTTGATTGGCATCCCATCCACTACCTTAGATAGCCACACCCGCAACCACAGGTGCAACATGGCTGCAGTGGGTACCATCTACAAGATGCATTTCAGTGATTTTCCAAAGCTTGACAGCAACAGCAACTAGGATTTATGTAGCACCTTTAACATAGTAAAACATCCCAAGGCACGTCACAGGACTGTTATCAAACAAATATCGACACCAAGCCACATAAGGAGATATTAGGATAGCTTGGTCAAAGAGGTAAGTTGTGAGGAGTATCTTAAGGGAGGAGGAAAGTAGAGAGGAGGAGAGGTTTGGGGAGGGAGTCCAAAACTTAGGGCTTGGCAGCTGAATCTGCAATGCTAATGGTGGAGTGATGAAAATCAGGGATGCACACAGGCCAGAATTGGAAGCGCACAGGTATGTCAGAGGGTTGTAAGGCTGGAGGAGATTATAGAGATAGAGAGGAGTAAGGCCATGAAAGGATTTGAAAATGAAGATGAGAATTTTAAAATTGAAGCATTGCTGTACTGGGAACCAATGAAAGTCAGCGAACACAGGGGTGCTGGGTAAACAGATGTTGATGCAAGTTAGGATACTGGCAGCAAAGTTTTGGATGAGGTCACGTTTATGAAGGGTACAAGGTGAAATGCCAGCCAAGAGAGCTTTAAAATGGTCGAGTCTAGAGCATCTCCTAATTCCAAACCTAAGCCACAACAAAGACAAGGGCAGCATGGAAACATCATCATCTCCGAGTTCCCATCCAAGTCACATACCACCCTGACTTGGACATATATCACCATTCCTTCATTGTCGCTGGGTCAACATCCTGGAACTCCCTACTTTTACCACAAGGACTGCAGCAGTTCAAGAAGGTAGCTCACCACCACCTTCTCAAAGCCAATTAGGGATGGACAATAAATGCTGACTGTGCTAACAATGTCCACCTCCCAAGAATGAATAAAATTTAAAAAATAAATCCATCACAAAAAACTGCATCTGCATTCTCCTCAGCAAAAATTGGCATGTTACTTTAAGGCTTACCAGAAATCTGTTTTACCATCTTTAAAAGGGATCAGGGCAGCATAGCTATCCCCTCTACCCCTTTCTCCTCCATTTCTACTCCAAATTCAGCCAAATAATTATAAGCTGCTGTAAGATACCTTTACAGTGGATATCACATTGTGGAGGCTATTTTATGTGTTGCTACTGAGGGTTTGTGTTTCTTTGTTTACATAGTGATCATTTTGGTACTTTGGGAGTTGAGACATGACTTGTGCTGCAGCTTTTACTCACCTCTACTCAAAGTAGTGCTTTGCTCCCTCGAGATAGATTTTTCATTGGAGATACATGTATTTTGATGTTATGGAAGATGAAGATGTAGAAAAAACTAGGTTGGGTACTCTTGGGGATCAGGCAGGATAGAGAGATACAAAGGGTAGGTCAGACACTTTGCTTTGTGGGGCCAGGTGCTCGGAGCTAGGAGGAGTGTTCCTGTGTGCCTACTAGGAAAGTTGCGGGCTCTGCTGCCCCAGCCTGCCCCCTTCCCTCCCGTGAGACCCTCCAGAAACAACTTTCCTGCCAATTAGTCAGTAGCCGGTGGGCAATCTTCAGCAACCAGCAGCCGTATGCACCTTGTCGTCACCCATTCTGGCTGGGAAATGGACCAGTGGGTTTTTCATTAAGGCTCTGTCGTTAAAATTGACAAATGTCCCCTGCTGCCATTGGCAGGCAGAGAATGAATTTGCAGTTTCCCGTCAGAAACTTTCTTGGAGTTAAAATCATCCCTTTAGAAGTGGGCATCAGCAAAGATTGCATACTTGTAGACATTCATTCAACAGGCTCAACATTGACATTAAAGGAAATGAAAATCAGGAGAGATGTAAAATGGGCTGCTGATTCGCGATCGCCCGTTTTACACTACGTGGAAAATCAAAGTACCTCCTCTGTGGCCTGGATTTTATGCTCCAATAGAAGGTGTTTTTTTGGTGGGGGCGGGCTGGAGAATCAGTGCGGAGTCATCCGCCGTGGTATCCGACTCCATAATGCCAGTTTCCGATTTTCTCAGAGGGGGCGAAGTTCCATGGCGGCACCTCCACCGCAATGTGACGGGATAGTAATTTAAATCTGTGACATACTGCTTTGCATGAATTTGTATCTAATTCGCCGTGATCCTACCAGGCGTCTGCAGTCTTCTGCATGACGTGTTCCTATCTTTGAAAAGTTGGCTCCACCGTGGTGAGAGTCCTCAGTGCCTGCAAAGATTAGGTAAGTTATCTGTTATAATTTATTGGATTTTTTTTCAACATTGGGCATTGTCATGAAGCTCAATGTGCAGATGTCAGGGGAGGATGGAAGTCTGCAAGTGGACACTGTTGTGGGGGAAGGGGGAACTCTGTAAGTGGATACTGATGGGCAGGGGAGAACTTAAGTTTTCTTTCGGGGGTTCAATGCAGGTAACTTAAATGGTATTTGTATGATCGTGATGGCTCGCACTTATTGAACAGTTGTGAGAGCAACATCAATCCATACCAAAGGGCTCATGCCTGAATCCTGCAGAACCAAAATTAACACAAATCGTTACCCAGATAGATATACTTGACCTTTTGAAGAAAGCGGAAGTTACAAGGAAGATAGTGATGGGTATGATTCATCTTGTTTTCCTGAATCCCCTTGCTGTGCTGAGGCATCTCTGCCAGAGGTGGGCCCAAGAGGCAGCTGCAGCTCAAGAGGAAGCTCCTGGACACGAACAGCACAGCTGCCAAGACAAAGAAGAGCCCAGATACGCCAGTGAGATTTATAGGACTCAGATGACATACCTGCAGATTTCTGAGCACAACTGCCAGAGAAGACTGCGGCTGTCCAGAGAGCCCGTCACAGACCTCTGCGCTCTGTTGAACGATGATTTGCGACCAATGGGTTTTGGTGTTAACCCTATGCTTGTGGCCCTCAAAATTACCGTGGCCCTAAACATTTATGCTTCTGGATCATTACAGGGATCTACCGGCGACATATGTGGGATCTCTCAATCCGCAATGCACCGTTGCATCAAGGAGGTGACCGATGCTTTGCTCAGGAGGGCAACTGCTACAGGACAGGCCCCGGGAGTCAGGCCAAGAGGGCCATTGGATTTAGGGCCATTGCGGGATTCCTAAAGGTCCAAGGTGTGATCGACTTAACTCATGTGGGCCATCAAGGCTCCCACAGACCAACCAGCCACCTTCATAAAGAGAAAGAGATTTCATTCAATTAATGTGCAACTATTAAATGACCACAAAATGTGCTTCCTACAGGTGTGTGCCCACTTCCCAGGAAGCTGCCATGACTCAGAACTACTTTGCCAGTCCCAGGTGCCACTGCTGTTCACTCCCCTGCCACCCACCTTCAGGGGTGTGTTCTAGGGGATAAGAGCTACCCTTGAAGACTTGGCTTCTGACGCTAGTAAGGAACACCAGCAATGATGTGGAAGAGAGTTACAATGCCTGCCACGGCTCCACCCGAGCGACCATCGAGCAGGCTATTGGTGTGCTGAAGATGTGGTACCGCTGCATCAATAGATCTGGTTGAGCCCCTCAGTATGCACCAGACAGGATTGCACACATCGTAGTAGTCTGCTGCATTCTATACAACATCGCACTACAGAGGGGGAAGGCCTAGCAAGATGAAGAAGTACAGGAGCTTGGGACATCCTCCGATGAAGACAGAGAGCACACAAGGACAAAAACGCAAGGAAAATCAGAGCACAGTGATGGAGGTCAGACATGGTGAGCAGCTAGTAAGGGAGGCAAGGCAGAGACTAATAATTGCGCGATTCCACAATCCATGAATTTTAATCAATATGTTTGCTAACAAAACTCACCATCATGCATATAGTCTCAAGTCCTCTGCCTCCGTAACATCTGCCTCTTCAGCATGAATGGCAGCAACAAACTGAGCCATTGCCCATGTGACATCATTCGTGTAATTAAACATCATGCATATCGGCATGGTAACAATGTCAGTGATCCCTGACCTGAACATTAACTCTACTTCTCTCTCCACAGATGCTGCCAGACCTGCTGAGTATTTCCAGCATTTCTTGTTTTTATTTCAGATTTCCAGCATCCGCAGTATTTTGCTTCTAATTTAATTTTCAAAGGCTGGGAATGTGGAGGATGCCATGGGGGGAACACGACAGGATGTTCAAGGTGTGAACAGAGCAGGGAGGCGATGGGGGGGGGGGGGGGGGTTGCATGAGGGCTAAGGTCAGGGCTGATTAAAAGACTGCAGAGGTACAAAGTAAATCTCAGCTGCTTCAAAAGTGCCACAGAGTGGTCATTTCTGCAGCTGTAAGACTTGCTTTTTTCAGTGGTGATTGGCAGGAACCTGGAGAGGGATGTGAGGCTGCTGGCATCATGTGGGCACCTGGGGTTGGCAGGGGAAGGCCTGGTGAATGCACAAAGCCCAGCTGAGGGAGTTTAGATGGGAACAGGCTACTCTGACATTGATCAGAGCAGCCAGGATAAGCTTCAGCAGATGCAACCTCCTGGACAGCAGGAGGCCAGAGGAGCACAGTGGGGGCTGCAAGGGGACGAAGGCACTACCCAAGACATCTCATCTACTGCCCTGCAAATGACAGATCATCAATGTCGTAGGAGGCTACGCCTATCCAGGCAGATGGTCTCAGTCCTGTGTGCTCTGATCCATAATGACCTGAGGCCTTACCACCCCCATGGCTGATTCCTACCTGCAGCCGTCAAGATCTCCGTCAGTCTGAACTTTTATGCAACCGGGCATTGCAGGGATTGGCTGTCAGCAGCTCATCAAGCCAGCAGGCAGGTCATGGTTGCCATTTTCAGGAGGGCAGACTACATCCACTTTGACAAAGTGCGTAGGCATAGAAGGCATTGCATTCATCCTCCATCACTGGATCCCTCCAGGTGCCGGGCATCATAGCTTCTGCCCATGTGGCCATCAAGGCACCCAGCGATCGGCCAGTGAAATCCATCAACAGCTTCCACTCCCTCAATGTCCATCTGGTCTGTGACTACAGCAAGAGCTTCCTCCATGTGTGCATTCACTTTCCTGGTAGTTGCCATGACTCTTTCATCTTCCGCTGGTCCAGGTTGCCTTGATACTTCACTCCGTCCCCCAAAGTGCTTGGATGGATCCTAGGGCAGGGAAATCCTTTGAAGCGATGGCTACTGACCCGTCGATGGGAGGCACAGAATCAATGCCAGCTGCTCAGCATTGAGCAGGCCTTTTGGCTTCTGAAGAAGCGATTCTAGTGCGTGGACTGGTCGGGTCGTATCCTCCAATACCCGCCTATAATGGTCTCAGTCATTGTGCTGGTCTGCTCCAGTCTCCATAACATAGCCCTCCATAAAGGTGTGGACATTGATGACAGTGAGGCACTGAAAGGAAACAGCTCAGCGGGGGAGGAGCTGGAGGAGGAAGAGGGGGGCAGGGGGATAACACTGAACAGAGAGGTGCCCTCCTCCTGCCACCCTCTGGGAAGAGGACCTCCCTCCTCTCCTTCACAGCCTGCACGATGAGATCAAGGTGGGCATCAATGAAGTGATAGTCTGCCCTGCCCCTAATGCCAGGCCTCCAGCTCCTCTGTGACATTTTGCTTCCCTCTGGTGAAGTGCAAGGCAGATCTCTCCCTTGGGATAACCAGCAGCCTCAGTGATGAGCCCCACACTTGATCTGACCCAACTCCACTTTCAATCACACTGGCTCTAAGAGGACAGGAAATCCAGTGTCCATACCAATTAAAGGATTATCCATTTGAAAATTGCAATATTAATCAGTTTCCCCATAGGTGGCAGTGTTCTGACCCAAAGCCCAGTTTCTGTTTCCTGACTCCGGAACGAAAATCCAGTCCTATAACTCCTCACAACTGGATGTCGCTTTGCTATTGCTTGTGCAGGAATGGTGCCAGGAATGAATTGGTGAGGAAATGGAAGCAGCTGTAGATCTGAAAGTGCCCAGGTGGTCATTGAAGTGGCGAACCATATCCTTCAAGGTGCCAGCTATTTTGTAAAAGACAAAAGAACTTGTTTAGCTATGCACATAGTGACATATATCCTTGAAGAAAAAGCAGATGAATGTAGGCCAGTATTTTAGCTTTATTGCAGATCCATCCTTCCTGCATGTGTGGCTCCCCTTCTGGAGTATGGAGTTGGGGAATCATCTACTTAATATCTTGAACAATTCTAGGAATGCAGGAACTCTGGAACAGGAGTAGGCCATTTAACCCCTTGAGCCTGTTCCACATTCAACAAGATAAGAAACAGAAGAAGGAATAGACCATACGCCCCTTGATCATGGCTGATCTGTGACCTAACGCCATGTACCTGCCTTTGCCCCATATCCTTTAATACCTTTAGGTCAACAGAAATCTATCAATCTCAGATTTAAAATTAACAATTGATCCAGCATCAATTACCATTTATGGAAGAGCATTCCAAACTTTTACGAAGCTTTGTATGCAGAAGTATTTCCTAATTTCATTCCTGAAAGGTCAGACTCTAATTTTTAGACTATGTCTCCTCGTCCTAGAAACAGAAAGTGCTGGAAATATTCAGCAGGTCAGATGGCATCTGTGGAGAGAAAAACAGAGTTAACGTTTCAGGTCTGTGACTTTTCATTTTTCTTCAACGTCGCAACATTGCAATTGATAGCTCCCTACAACATGGGAAGCCCACTATCCTGGCAAAGCACCATGCCCGCTCCTCTTGCTTCTCTCTGTTTAGAGAGAAGACTATAATGTTGGAGAAACATCCAAGCCTGTTTGTGAAGAAGACACTGAGACTGGGATGCTTTGGTGCAGACTGTTTATTGCTTACCACAGAGCTTATTTCTCCACTCCTAACAATTACCAGCCAGTGCTGGCTGGCTCTTCTTGACAGATTCATTTGAGTACAATTAACGAATCAACATCCATCACCTGTTCACCCTATTACATTCAACTACCAGGTATTTGTTTTCATTGCAGCAGCTTATTCGGGAGCAGAGAGTGCGAGCGAGTGATCAGCTGGGAAGGTCAGTTTCAAAGTAAACTTAATTTCCTTTTGTTTTCAGCGGAGACCAGGGGGCTGCTGGGTAAGTAAAACCCTCCATAGTTGGGCCGTTTAAAATAACTTGCCTTTCATTGCAGCAGCTTATTCGGGAGCAGAGAGTGCGAGCAAGTGATCAGCTGGGAAGGTCAGTTTCAAAGCAAACTTAATTTCCTTTTGTTTTCGGCGGAGACCAGGGGGCTGCTGGGTAAGTAAAACCCTATCTATTTGGGCCGTTTCTGAACCCGAGACACTACACGGGTAGTGTCCCCCACCCGCCCTCCTCCTCTAACAAAAAAAAAAGGACTCGGTGGTGTGTAGATAAGGTAAGGCTTTTTCTATTTCTCTTTTTTTTTATTGTGTGATTGGTAAAAACTTTTCGTTTCTTTTTTTTTGAACTAAGTTAAGCTTAAGATTAAAAATGGCAGGAGATCTCAGACCCGTGTCATGCTCCTCTTGCTCAATGTGGGAGCTCAGGGACACGGCTGATGTCCCTGACTCCTTCACGTGCAGGAAGTGTATCCAGCTGCAGCTCTTGTTAGACCGCATGATGGCTCTGGAGCTGCGGATGGACTCACTTTGGAGCATGCGCGATGCTGAGGAGGTCGTGGATAGCACGTTTAGCGAATTGGTCACACCGCAGATTAGGATTGCTGAGGGAGAAAGGGAATGGGTGACCAAAAGGCAGAGAAAGAGCAGGAAGGCAGCGCAGGAGTCCCCTGCAGTCATCTCCCTCCAAAACAAGTAAACCATTTTGGATACTGTTGAGGGAGATGGCTCACCAGGGGAAGGCAGCAATAGCCAGGTTCATGGCACCGTGGCTGGCTCTGCTGTTCAGAAGGGCGGGAAAAAGAGTGGAAGGGCTATAGTCGTAGGGGATTCGATTGTAAGGGGAGTAGATAGGCGGTTCTGTGGTCGAAAACGAGACTCCAGAATGGTATGTTGCCTCCCAGGTGCAAGTCAGGGATGTCTCAGATCGGCTGCAGAACATTCTGAAGGGGGAGGGTGAACAGCCAGTTGTCATTGTGCACATAGGCACCAATGATATAGGTAAAAAACGGGATGAGGTCCTACAAGCAGAATTTAGGGAGTTAGGAGCCAAGTTAAAAAGTAGGACCTCAGAGGTAGCAATCTCAGGATTGCTACCAGAGCCACGTGATAGTCAGAGTAGAAATGAAAGAATAGTCAGGATGAATGCGTGGCTTGAGAGATGGTGCAGGAAGGAGGGGTTCAGATTTTTGGGACATTGGGACTGGTTCTGGGGGAGGTGGGACTATTACAAATTGGATGGTCTACACCTGGGCCGGACTGGAACCAATGTCCTTGGGGGTGCTTTTGCTAACGCTGTTGGGGTGGGTTTAAACTAATGTGGCAGGGGGATGGGAACCAAATGAGGAGGTCAGTGGACAGTAAGGAGGTAGTAACGAAAGCCTGTAAGGAAATAGAAAATGAAGTCAGCGTGACGAAGGGGAAGAGTAGGCAGGGAGCAGATGATGAACGCAAAGGGCGTGGTGGTCTGAGGTGCATTTGTTTTAATGCAAGAAGTGTAGTAGGTAAGGCAGATGAACTTAGGGCTTGGATTAATACCTGGGAGTATGATGTTATTGCTATTACTGAGACTTGGTTGAGGGAAGGGCATGATTGGCAACTAAATATCCCAGGATATCGATGCTTCAGGCGGGATAGAGAGGGAGGTAAAAGGGGTGGAGGAGTTGCATTACTGGTCAAAGAGGATATCACAGCTGTGCTGAAGGAGGGCACTATGGAGGACTCGAGCAGTGAGGCAATATGGGCAGAACTCAGAACTAGGAAGGGTGCGGTAACAATGTTGGGGCTGTACTACAGGCCTCCGAACAGCGAGCATGAGATAG
The DNA here is from genome assembly GCF_036365525.1 of Heterodontus francisci. NCBI lineage: Eukaryota > Metazoa > Chordata > Chondrichthyes > Heterodontiformes > Heterodontidae > Heterodontus > Heterodontus francisci. The sequence goes on from NC_090373.1 coordinate 130,781,277, forward strand.
AGGTACAAATATGTAAACAGATTATGGAAAGATGTAGGAGCAACAGGGTGGTGGTGATAGGAGATTTTAATTTTCCCAACATTGACTGGGATTCACTTAGTGTTAGAGGTCTAGATGGAGCAGAATTTGTCAGGAGCATCCAGGAGGGTTTTCTAGAGCAGTATGTAAATAGTCCAAATCGGGAAGAGGCCATACTGGACCTGGTGTTGGGGAATGAGCCCGGCCAGGTGGTTGAAGTTTCAGTAGGGGACTACTTTGGGAATAGTGATCACAATTCCGTAAGCTTTAAAATACTCATGGACAAAGATGAGAGTGGTCCGAAAGGAAGAGTGCTAAAGTGGGGGAAGGCCAACTATACCAAAATTCGGCAGGAGCTGGGGAATGTAGATTGGGAGCAGCTGTTTGAAGGTAAATCCACATGTGATATGTGGGAGGCTTTTAAAGAGAGGTTGATTAACGTGCAGGAGAGACATGTTCCTGTGAAAATGAGGGATAGAAATGGCAAGATTAGGGAACCATGGATGACAGGTGAATTTGTGAGACTAGCTAAGAGGAAAAAGGAAGCATACATAAGGTCTAGGTGGCTGAAGAAAGACGAAGCTTTGAAAGAATATTGGGAATGTAGGACCATTCTGAAACGAGGAACTAAGAGGGCTAAAAGGGGTCATGAAATATCTATAGCAAACAGGGTTAAGGAAAATCCCAAAGCCTTTTATTCATATATAAGGAGAAAGAGGGTAACTAGAGAAAGGATTGGCCCACTCAAGGACAAAGGAGGAAAGTTATGCGTGTGGAGTCAGAGAAAATGGGTGAGATTCTAAACGAGTACTTTGCATCGGTATTCACCAAGGAGAGGGACATGAAGGATGTTGAGGTTAGGAACAGATGTTTGATTACTCTAGGTCAAATCGGCAGAAGGAGGGAGGAAGTGTTGGGTATTCTAAAAGGCATTAAGGTGGACAAGTCCCCAGGTCCGGATGGGATCTATCCCAGGTTACTGAGGGAAGTGAGAGAGGAAATAGCTGGGGCCTTAACAAATAACTTTGCAGCATCCTTAAACACGGGTGAGTTCCCGGAGGACTGGAGAATTGCTAATGTTATCCCCTTGTTTAAGAAGGGTAGCAGGGATAATCCAGGTAATTATAGACCGGTGAGCCTGATGTCAGTGGTAGGGAAGCTGCTGGAGAAGTTACTGAGGGATAGGATCTATTCCCATTTGGAAGAAAATAGGCATATCAGTGATAGGCAACATGGTTTTGTGCAGGGAATGTCATGTCTTACCAACTTAATAGAATTCTTTGAGGAAGTGACAAAGTTGATTGATGAGGGAAGGGCTGTAGATGTCATATACATGACTTCAGTAAGGCTTCAGAGCATGACAGCCCCCCATTTTACTTTCATTTTTAGTTATTTTTTCTTCCTTTTTTTTTACATTCTTTTTTACATTTTTTACAATCTTTTTTTGCATTTATTTCATTTCATCTTAGTTTGTTCAGTTTGCTTATCCACTGTTTTTTTCAGGTTTTTTTTTCAGGTTTGCACTTGCTGCTGTTCAATATTCAGTGTATTTACACCTAATCTGGACTAATGCTTTGTCTTTCAACACACCATTGACATATTGTTTGCCTTTGCTCCGTGACCTTTTGGTCAGCTATGTGGCCTGGTCCAATCTGCACCTTCTCCTTTGTTATCTCTTGCCCCACCCCCACCTCACTTGCTTATAATCTGTGACTTTTCTAATATTTGTCAGTTCCGAAGAAGGGTCACTGACCTGAAACGTTAACTCTGCTTCTCTTTCCACAGATGCTGCCAGACTTGCTGAGTGATTCCAGCATTTCTTGTTTTTGTTTGACTTCAGTAAGGCGTTTGATAAGGTTCCCCATGGTAGGCTGATGGAGAAAGTGAAGGCGCATGGGGTCCAAGGTGTACTGGCTAGATGGATAAAGAACTGGCTGGGCAACAGGAGACAGAGAGTAGCAGTGGAAGGGAGTTTCTCAAAATGGAGATGTGTGACCAGTGGTGTTCCACAGGGATCCGTGCTGGGACCACTGTTGTTTGTGATATACATAAATGATTTGGAGGAAAGTATAGGTGGTCTGATTAGCAAGTTTGCAGACGACACTAAGATTGGTGGAGTAGCAGATATTGAAAGGGACTGTCAGAGAATACAGCAGAATATAGATAGACTGGAGAGTTGGGCAGAGAAATGGCAGATGGAGTTCAATCAGGGCAAATGCAAGGTGATACATTTTGGAAGATCCAATTCAAGAGTGAACTATACAGTAAATGGAAAAGTCCTGGGGAAAATTGATGTACAGAGAGATTTGGGTGTTCAGGTCCATTGTTCCCTGAAGGTGGCAACGCAGGTCAATAGAGTGGTCAAGAAGGCATACGGCATGCTTTCCTTCATCGGATGGGGTATTGAGTACAAGAGTTGGCAGGTCATGTTACAGTTGTATAGGACTTTGGTTAGGCCGCATTTGGAATACTGCGTGCAGTTCTGGTCGCCACATTACCAAAAGGATGTGGATGCTTTGGAGAGGGTGCAGAGGAGGTTCACCAGGATGTTGCCTGGTATGGAGGACACTAGCTATGAAGAGAGGTTGAGTAGATTAGGATTATTTTCATTAGAAAGACGGAGGTTGAGGGGGAACCTGATTGAGGTGTACAAAATCATGAGAGGTATAGACAGGTTGGATAGCAAGAAGCTTTTTCCCCAGAGTGGGGGATTCAATTACTAGGGGTCACGAGTTCAAAGTGAAAGGGGAAAAGTTTAGGGGGGATATGCGTGGAAAGTTCTTTACGCAGAGGGTGGTGGGTGCCTGGAACGCGTTGCCAGCGGAGGTGGTAGAAGCGAACACGATAGCGTCTTATAAGATGTATCTAGACAGATACATGAATGGGCAGGAAGAAAAGAGATACAGACCCTTAGAAAATAGGCGTCATGTTTAGATAGAGGATCTGGATCGGCGCAGGCTTGGAGGGCCGAAGGGCCTGTTCCTGTGCTGTAAATTTCTTTGTTCTTTTGTATTTAACATCCATCAACAGATCTTATTAGACACTGACATATGAAATCCCATCTTCTGGCATACAGAGCCTCTGTGACCTCCGAGATGCAACAATGGATGATGAACTGTGATATGTTGGCGATGTTACCTGTTCCAGCCTGGAAATTTCCTGAAGCATTAAAATGCAGAGACACAGTCATCTTGATGGCCACTGACAGTGCCATCCTTGCCTCCTGGCTCTGCTCTGAGACTGCAGGTCTGGTTGCAAGAGATGGCACTGTTCTGTGACCATCTCCTTTGTGAAGTGTTGTCACTGCTCCAGACTTAGGTAGAGATAGGAGAAGTGCTTCCTGAAGACCCTAGGTAGGTACGTCCTCCTGCTGAGAGCCCTCCTCCTCCCTCTGTGATTAAGTTGTCTTCTTTGCTGCCTCTGCTCCATCTCCCTCTGAAGCAGCAGCTCAAGGGCAACTGCAAATACAGCCCCCATGACTGGGCGCAAATGTTGTGCTCAGAGGCCTTTCAGAAGCACACCGATCCTTCCAAATGTCCAACACCACTCCCTTCTGATGCAAACAACTTCTCACAACCCCTCCAACAACATAGCACTTCCACTAACTTTGCAACAGCAAGTTGGTAGCCAAAAGAACCTCACCTGCAAGTTGGATGGAGATGACTTTAAATTCTTCTTCTTCTTTAGCCTCCTTGTCTCGAGAGACAATGGGTAAGCGCCTGGACGTGGTCAGTGGTTTGTGAAGCAGCGCCTGGAGTGGCTATAAAGGCCAATGCTAGAGTGACAGACTCTTCCACAGTTGCTGCAGGTAAAATTGGTTGTTGGGGCTGTTACACAGTTGGCTCTCCCCTTGTGCTTCTGTCCTTTTTCCTGCCAACTGCTAAGTCTCTTCAACTCGCCACACTTTAGCCCCACCTTTATGGCTGTCCGCCAGCTCTGGCGATCGCTGGCAATTGACTCCCACGACTTGTGATCAACGTCACAGGACTTCATGTCACGTTTGCAGACGTCTTTAAAGCGGAGACATGGACGGCTGGTGGGTCTGATACCAGTGATGCGCTCGCTGTACGTTGTGTCCTAGGGGATCCTGCCATCTTCCATGCGGCTCACATGGCCAAGCCATCTCAAGCGGCGCTGGCTCAGTAGGGTGTATATGCTGGGATGTTGGCCGCCTCGGGGACTTCTGCGTTGGAGATATGATCCTGCCCCCTGATGCCAAGGATTCTCTGGAGGCAGCGAAGATGGAATGAATTGAGATGTCGCTCTTGGCTGACATACGTTGTCCAGGCCTCGCTGCCGTAGAGCAAGGTATCGAGGACACAGTCTTGATGTACTGAGACTTTTGTGTTCCGTGTCAGTGCGCCATTTTCCCACACTCTCTTGGCCAGTCTAGACATAGCAGTGGAAGCCTTTCCCATGCGCTTGTTGATTTCTGCATCTAGAGACAGGTTACTGGTGATAGTTGAGCCTAGGTAGGTGAACTCTTGAACCACTTCCAGAGCGTGGTTGCCGATATTGATGGATGGAGCATTTCTGACGTCCTGTCCCATGATGTTCATTTTCTTGAGGCTGATGTTTAGACCAAATTCGTTGCCGGCAGCCGCAAACCTGTCGATGAGACTCTGCAGCCACTCTTCAGTGTGAGATGTTAATGCAACATCAGCAGCAAAGAGGAGTTCCCTGATGAGGACTTTCCGTACTTTGGTCTTCGCTCTTAGATGGGCAAGGCTGAACAACCTGCCATCTTTAAATAGCACTGACTGAATGGGGGTGGGGGTCCCTCCTGCTGCTGAACACATGTTCAGATTTGCATGTTTAAGAGAGGGCATTAAAAAAGAGTGGCGAGGTCCAAATGGCAGTTTGGGCGTCAAATCAATGCTAGACGTTGACTAACATCATGATCTGCCCATTCCGCAAACCTCTGGTGCTCACACGGGACACTCACACAATTGCTCTTCACAACATGGTAAATGGTGCAGGCTATGCTGGAAGACGGTGGGAGCCTTTCCATTTTCTACCTCAATCAGCTCTCATCATGCCGAAATCACTGGTGCAATGGTGCCAAATATTGCAGCCAATGTTGCAGAAATGTAGCCTGGAACACACTCAAGAAACTCAGTACTTATCTGCCATGAGCTAGTTTGCTTATTCCAATCTAGTTGAAAGTTAAAATTTTCCATTAAAACCATTCTGCCTTTACTACATGCTTGTCTAATCTTCGTATTTATACAATGTATTGCTTAACAGCTGCAAACAGGGGTCCTATACATAACTCCCGCTGCAGTCATACATCCTTTTCTATTTCTTAATTCTGCCCATTCAGTCTCATCTACCTCTTTACCTCTCATTATACCCACTCTTATCACTGAAGTAATTTCATTATTAATCACTAAAGTTACTCCTCCTCCTTCACCATTTGCCTTATCTTTTCTGTAGACTTCATAACCAGGTATATTTGGTTCCCAGTCCTGAGCATCTTGCAGCCATATCTCAGTATTGGCTACCATGTTTACTCTCCAAGTTGAATTTTTGCAACCGCAATTCATTCAATTTGTTCCTTATACTCCATATATTTGTATAAAGGTTCTTCTCACATGTAGGTAAAAGAAAATTGTGGAATATCTAGTTAACTAATTATTCATCCTTGGCTGGTTGCCTTCCTTGGCATGATACTGCTATGATCCCAGTAGATTAAGTTCCACAAAGCATTCAGTCATTTCCATTTATTTATCCTTATAATGCTCAATCAGATTCCAAGCTTGATATTTATCCAGCTCTTACTTAAAAGTATTAATTAACGCAGGATTAACAGCATTAGCTGACAGTCTAGTCTGGTGGAAAAAAACACTTTTTAATCTAAAGTTTTGCTCGAAGCTTCTTGATTTTATAGTCATGTCCTGTAGTTTTATACTCATGTCAAGTTAAATAACCTTTTTACATTAACATTCTCCATTCCTTTCAGCATTTTAACACCTGAATCAGTGAAAACAAGTATAGTCTTATGATTTCTTTTTCTAATGCAGGGCCCTAGATTGCTGAATCATCCATGTTATTCTTCCCAAATCCCTCGCCAATAGTTTACTTTTGGTTCCGAAGAAGGGTCACTGACCCGAAACGTTAACTCTGCTTCTCTTTCCACAGATGCTGCCAGACCTGCTGGGTGATTCCAGCATTTCTTATTTTTGCTTACTTTTGGGAGTTGGGTGCTGAAATTGTGCACACTTTTGTTTTGCAGAAGGTTAGCATAATTGATTTTGACATTTAGTTAAATGTCCTAAATGTTGCATCCCATTTCTTGATTAGCTTTGCTGTTAATAGTCCTACATTGATCTCATGCATTCAGTGGATTCAGTAATCACCTCCAAATTAATTTCCTTTTCTATCTAATAGACACCCTTATATCGGAAAAACATTTTAACTTACCTTGTTTTAATATACTTTTGCTTTAAAATTTACTTGCTGTTCCTTAATTCAAGACCTTTAGATGTCGTTAAGATTATGAACGTGTTTTATATAAATGTACATCTAGATTTCCAAAAGGCCTTCAATAAGGTATTACATAATATACTAATGAATATTAGAACATGCAGAGTCAGGGGACAAGTAGCAGAGTAGATAACTAGCTAGCTGAATGACAGACGGCACAGAGTAGGGATAAAGGATAGATTTTCAGAGTGGCAGAAGGTGGAAAGTAGGGTCCTACAAGAATCATTGCTAGGACCACTGTTGCTCACAATTTATATTAATGATATAGATTTGGAATTCAAAACACCATTTCTAACATTATGGATGACACTGAATTCAGGGGGATAGTCAATGCTGAAAATATCTGCAACAAATTACAAGAAGATATTAATAAACTTGCAGAATGGGCACAAAATTGGCAAATTTCAATACAGATAAGGTATTACATTTCGATAAGAAAAATAAGGAAGTCACAAAAAACTTAGATATAAGAATCTAAATGTAATAGAGGTGCAAAGGGTGCCAATTGTTCTTAATTTCATCACCTGGTGACATTGTACAATCACTAAAAGTAGTGAGGCAGGTTAATAAGGCAATTAAAACTGCAAATCCAGCACCAGGGTTTATTTCTAGAGGGATAAAATTGAAAAGTAGAGAAGATATGCAAAATTTTTTGTCAAACAAGGGTAGGTAGTTAGTTTGATCTTAGAGTAGGTTAAAGATTCGGCACAACATCGTGGGCCGAAGGGCCTGTACTGTGCTGTACTGTTCTATGTTCTATGTAGACTACACTTGGAGTACTGTGTAGAGTTCTGGCCACTATATTATAAAAAAGGATATGGAGGCAATGGACAGGATGCAAAAGATATTTACAAGGATGATAACAGAAATTAGAGATTATCCCTATCAGGAAAGGATGAACAAGCTGAGTCTCTTTTCTCTTGAAAAGTGAAGACTGAGAGGTCTTCAAAAGGGTTTAAGGTTTGGTAGAGCAGTGTTATGACGGTGCTCCTATATTTTTTGTTAAGTTTTTTTTGAGGGCTCATGTATTTTAGCATTATGGACATTGTTTTATTTGGGAAAACTGAAAAGGATTCCATAAATGTTGGACTTTGTGTTTTTTTTTTAAAGGTCTTTTGGACTTGGTTTGTGAGCAATGCTTACTGGTAGTCACCTGTATTCAGACAGATAACCAGCAGGAACTTTTTGACCTGGGAGAGATGTTTGCAGAGAGGTGACAGGTCAAGATTTATGGGGTCAGGAGGCTTGACTCTTGAGATATTATTTTTGGTTTCATTTTGAACAATCAGTTGGGATGTGGGCAGTGTTTTGAAAGGAGTTTTAAATCAACCTGCCAAGAACAAAACCCCAGCTTCGCCTTTTCCATCTCTTTGAAAAGCCTTCAAGCTTTTCCATCTCTTTGAGAAGTGAGTGTAAGAAATAGAGAAATTGATGCTGCATTCCTCATGAAAGGCCTGCCAGAAACCCCTGTTGCCACATTTCTCCTGGAAAACCTGCCAAACTAATCTTCAATATCACCTGAAAAGAACTGTTCTAGAAAGATCCCAGTGACAACCATCTACATGTATTTGGGATGCTAAACCAAAAAGGGACAACTGACATCTTTCCACATCTTCATTTTTTTCTTCAAGAATTCACAAGTATTTGGACAAAATATTCTTTTTTTGTCTTTTTTTTGCAACAGAGCTCTAAAGGAAAAATCCCGATTTTTCGGTTAACCTGTGTGCATGTGAGAAGAGCTAAGGTAAGAATGGAACTTTCATATTTCACTCTGTGCTAACGCTTTGCTTTGTTACTGGTTATGTCTTGTTTTATAATAAACTGATAATTTTGTTGTTTATTTAAGAAACCTAGTTGGTGTATTTTATTCTGGGGCAAAGAGTAGAGTCTGTGATTGACTGTATCGGTAACTGGGTAAATAATAAAATATATATTGCGACTTGTGGAGAAGTGGAACTAGAAAAGACAGTGCACTCCTCCCACCTCGTTCGTAACAATAGACAGAGAGAAATATTTCCACTTGAGGGGAAAAATTAAATTAGAGGCCATCAATATAAAATAGTCACCAAGAAATCAAAAAGAGAATTCAGAAGAAACTTCTTCACCCAGAGAGTGGAGAGAATGTGGAACACACTATGACAGGGAATAGTTGAAGTGAATAGTATAGATGTATTTAAGGGGAAACAGATAAGTTTATGAGGCAGAAAAGAATAGAGGGTTATGCTGATAGAGTTAGATGAGGAAAGATGGGAGGAGGATTGGGTGGAGCACAAAACGCTGGCATGGATTGATTAGAAAAAATAGCCTGTTGCTGTGCCTTACATTCTATGTAATTCATAATAAAGTCACCTGTTTAATGGATCCAAGACCCTTTGAATGTTGTCAGTTGTTATTAATTTCATTACTTGGTGACATTGTTTAGTTTGATCACTAAATTTTATAATATTTTACAAGATGTACCCTCTTCCATATAGTCTTTACATTGTGTGAACAGCAGGAGGTCCAAAACAGACCCCAACACACATCCATTAGGCTCTGCCCCTCCCTGCTTAGCAGCAAAGAGGTTAAACTAATGTAAAGCCTCCTTAAAGGTTTTTCTTTATGATTTAAAAAAATATGTTACAAAGTATGTATACAAAGGCGTGATTTGAATGCAGCACTCTGAATTTGTGCTAGGTGTCCTCAGTTTTCACCTGAAGCACGCTGGTTTCAGATGTATTGAGGTTAGCCTCACACAGCTGTTAGCAGAACTAAGTTGATTCAGTGTTGTAGATGCATCAGTAACAAGACAATCCATTCTGCCAGCTTTCATCTGTAACCTAAAAGTTGAAAAAAAAATCAAACCCACCACCACTAATATCAGTGAAAGTGACCCTAATAAAATTGAATTGTAACATTTTCTCTTTTTGAAACACAGCATTTCATATCTAGACTATCCGAAATAAAGTTTCATTTCCCTTTTCGGTAATGGCCATAATACAAGATGGATACATTTGGCAGCCGTTATATTGTCACACTGTTTAGTTGGCATCTCTTATGGCCTGGAGTTCCTGCGTCTGATTTTGAGAAAATTTGGACAAGTTTTGAAAACAATGATTTGAAAAGTATAAATTCGATAATATATCAGCAGGCTTTACAAAGAAAGCAAATTTCTGATTGAAAGATACTTTATGTGTTTCCATATGGAGAATTGGTGGACTGTCGTAAAAATCTATGTTAAGCATCATCAGTGTTTAGAGACTGCCTGTCAACAAAGATTCACCAGATCTTGATACCAACTGAATTCCTGTAGACTTACAGTATAGTAAAATACATGAACAGAGACCACCTGTCAAACACAAACTGTACTACCTGTTTCTGATCCAATTTATCAATCTCTGTAGATATGAACAAGGTGTTACGGCCAGGTCAGAAAGGGGTTTAGGGGTTCCCTCTCAGCCTTTGCCTGGTTTAACTGCAACAGGGTCCAATTTCAAAAACACCGTGTTTTAGCTCCCCCCTCAGTTCACTGCTTTCCAATTGCAAGGCAAAGAAATCAAATCAGACAGGTTTTCTTAGATTTAACCAAGAAAGGTGGAAGTTTATTAGTCTTAAACTCTAATTCAGTTAACAACCACAAATACGTGACATGACCACGCCAGCATGCATATGCAACAAACACTCACGCAGATAGAGACATAAAAAGCAGAAAGAATAAAGGGGAAAAGCCCGAGGCAATAGTTGGGTTGTAATTACAGTTCTTTGAGTTCGATGTGGAATCTTTGGTTGCCGGTAAGTCTTGCTGTTCGTTGAGGCCCGGTGCACGCTTTAACTTGTTCCAATGCAGGAGTCTTTTCTCTCTTGAGGTTTAAGCGACTCCAGTAGGTCCAGACGTTTGTGAGAAAGCGAAAAGAGCCAGCCAGGAGAGAGGTGTGTTGTTCCAGGTTCAGTTACAATCTACAGTCTGTCTTCAAACTGTCCTGTGTCGAGTTCAAAAAACCTGGACCAGCAGATTTGTCATGTGACTAGCTGGTTTACCACTCCTGCGTTTTGTGGATTTCAAAGTTCTTGGTTGGGGTGTGGGGGCGGTGGGGGGGGGGGGGGGGGGTGGGGGGGAAGGGGGGGGGGGGTGCGTTGTAGTGCTGTCTCTTACCCCGACAAGATATGGATCACCATTGCCCAGACCAATCTCTGTTACTTGAATTAGTGAGCACTTCCTATTGTTTCTCTGAGCACTGTCTCTTAGTATGCAAATATTCTCCAGCCAAATGTCTGGTGATCTCTTTAAATAAGTAATTTCTTCACTCCAGCAACAGTTTAAAATTAATGTTCATATGACAAAATAAAGTGCATCATTCTTGGCAGGTGGGGTTCTTCATGACAAAGGTCAGCAGGAAGGACAGACCTGTTTCAGAAATACTGCTGCAAAACTATCTGAGCATGAAAGACAAGATTGAAAGTTAGAAAGGAATAAGCTAGCAGAGCCATATTGTTTTTGAGGGGACAAACATGATCAGGAAAGCAACTTCAGAGACAATTTTAAAGTTATACTGAGCATGAGTTCCTTCAAGCCTTTACCTGCTCCACTGCCAAAACCTTTTTAATGCATGTCATTGGGGTTTCCGCCACTAATTGCAACAAATATGGGAGAAGCCAGAAGGAAATTGGCCCACATTGCCACTGTTTTTCTCTTCTGTTTAAGAAATATAGGACAAGGCTTTACCTGCAAGCTGGTAAAAAAGTAAGCACAGTAAAAAAAGATACAATTTTTCCTTTTGCAGAATTTGAATGATGCATATTTGATTTTGAGAGAGGGGGTAATATATTGCCAATATAAAGACAGACACCATTCCTCCCAATTTGCTCCCTAACCTGATTCCCCAGACCCCACTCTTCCTGCATTCAAGAGGGCAGTGCTAAGAGCCTGTCCATACCTACTTCCAATAGTGCTCTTTAGCTGTTCATAAGAACATAAGGAATAGGAGCAGGAGTAGGCCATTCAGCCCTTTGAGCGCACTCCATCATTCAATGAGATCATGGCTGATCTTCTACTTCAGCACCATATTCCAGCACTATCCCTATATTAAAGGCCTACTCGGGTCTGCAAATGAGACCCGACCTGAGCCCAACAGAACCCCATTCGACCCCGAGCCCGACCCGGCCCAAGTCCTTCCATTTTTTTCCCATGCCTGACCCGACCCGACCATCAGTTAACCTCCCTTCCATTTTTCACTTTGTTCCTTACCTGCACAAGCTTAAAATAACTGTAACAAAACCACTTTTAAAGTCCAAAAGGTAAATTAACATTAAAGTCACTTACCTGAGTTTGTGATAGAGTGTGTCCAATCTGGCCCGACCCGACCCAAGCTCGAATGCCGGATCTGGAAGTGCGACCTGACCCGACCCAAACTCGACACATGTCGTCGGGTCCAGTCGGGTTCAGGTCGGGTCGCAGGCCTTTACCCCGTATCCCTTGATATTTTTAATGTGTTGAAATCTGTCCATCTCGGTCTTGAACATAGTCAATGACTGAGCCTCCACAGCCCTCTGGGGTAGAGAATTCCAAAGATTCACCACCCTCTGAGAAAAGAAATTCCTCCTTATCTCAGTCCTGAATGGCCTGTCCCTTATTCTGAGACTGTGTCCCCTGGTTCTAGACGCCCCAGCCAGGGGAAACATCCTTCCTGCATCAACCCTGTCAAGCACTGTAAGAATTTTGTATGTTTGAATGAGACCACCTCTCATTCTCGAAAATCCAGAGAATAAAGGCACAGCTCATTTAATCTTTCCTCATAGGACGATCCCTCATCCCAGCAATTTGATTGGTGAACCTTTGAGGCACTGCCTCCATGGCAAGTATATCTTTACTTAGGTAAGGAGATCAAAACTGCACACAGTACTCCAGGTGCAGTCTCTTACTAATTGCAGGAAGACATATTTACTCCGATACTCAAATCCTCTTGTAATAAAGGCCAACATACCATTTGCTTTCTTAATTGCTTGCTGTATCTGCATGTTAGCTTTCAGTGTCTCATTAACAAGGACACACAACACCCTTTGAAGTTCAACACATCCCAGCCTCTCACCAATTAAGAAATATTCTGTATTTCTGTTTTTCCTATCAAAGTGGATAACATCCCTAATTAATTAATTAATAAGTAGAGTAACTAAGCTGGAGGGAGGAGATTACTTATATTTACTTGTATTTAGTTAGCATTTAATATTTATAGTAGAAATCTAGCACCAGGGACCATATAGTTAATTGTAACATAATTTAGTAAGGATTTAATAAGTATTTATTTATTTTAAATTGATTTATTAATTAGTGCTAGAAATGTCAGTTAGAGGGGTAAGGTGCTTCACCTGTGAGATGTGGGAGGTCCATGATGCTTCCAGCGTTCCGGACGACTACATCTGCAGGAAGTGTACCCAGTTGCAGCTCCTCACAGACCGCATGGATCGGTTGAAGCAGCAACTGGATGCATTTAGGAGCATGCAGGTGGCAAAAAGCATCACAGACAGGAGTTTTAGAGAAGTGGTTACACCCAAGGTGCAGGCAGATAGATGGGTGACCACTAGAAGGGGCAGGCAGACAGTGCAGGAATCCCCTGTGGCTATCCCCCTCTCTAACAAGTATACCGTTTTGGATACTGTTGGGGGGAGTGGTCTATCAGGGGAAAACAACAGCAGCAGCCAGAGCAGTGGACCACGGCTGGCACTGTTGTTCAGCAGGGAGGGACAAAGCAGCAGGGAGGGACAAAGCGCAGAAGAGCAATAGTTATAGGGGACTCTATAGTCAGGGGCACAGATAGGCGCTTCTGTGGACGTGAAAGAGACTCCAGGATGGTATGCTGCCTCCCTGGTGCCAGGGTCAAGGATGTCTCTGAATGGACAGGGGGCATTCTGAAGGGGGAGGGTGTACAGCCAGAGGTTGTGGTACACATTGGTACCAACGACATAGGCAGGAAGAGTGACGAAGTCCTGCAGGGGCAGTTTAGGGAGTTAAGTAGAAAGTTAAAAGACAGGACCTCCAGGGTTGTAATCTCAGTATTACTCCCTGTGCCACGTGCCAGTGAGGCTAGAAATGGGAAGATAGTGCAGCTAAACACGTGGCTGAACAGCTGGTGTAGGAGGGAGGGTTTCAGATATCTGGACCATTGGGATCTCTTCAGGGACAGGTGGGACCTGTACAAGAAGGATGGGTTGCATCTAAACTGGAGGGGGACAAATATCCTGGCTGCAAGGTTTGCGAGCATCACTCGAGAGGGTTTAAACGAGTGTGGCAGGGGGGTGGGAACCAGAGCAGTAGGACAGCAGGTGAAATAACTGAGGGGGAACTAGTAAATAAGGCCAGTAAGACTAAGAGGAAAATCAGGCAGGGAGATGTTGAACAAAGAACAAAAAGAACAAAGATAATTACAGCACAGGAACAGGCCCTTCGGCCCTCCAAGCCTGCGCCGATCCAGATCCTCTCTCTAAACATGTCGCCTATTTTCTAAGGTTCTGTATCTCTTTTCTTCCTGCCCATTCATGTATCTGTCTAGATACATCTTAAAAGACTCCATCGTGCCCGCATCTACCACCTCCGCTGGCAATGCGTTCCAGGTGCCCACCACCCTCTGCGTAAAGAACTTTCCACGCATATCCCCCCTAAACTTTTCCCCTTTCACTTTGAACTCGTGTCCTCTAGTAATTGAAACCCCCACTCTGGGAAAAAGCCTCTTGCTATCCACCCTGTCTATACCTCTCATGATTTTGTACACCTCAATCAGGTCCCCCCTCAACCTCCGTCTTTCTAATGAAAATAATCCTAATCTGCTCAACCTCTCTTCATAGCTAGCGCCCTCCATACCAGGCAACATCCTGGTGAACCTCCTCTGCACCCTCTCCAAAGCATCCACATCCTTTTGATAATGTGGCGACCAGAACTGTACGCAGTATTCCAAATGTGGCCGAACCAAAGTCCTATACAACTGTAATATGACCTGCCAACTCTTGTACTCAATGCCCCGTCCGATGAAGGAAAGCATGCCGTATGCCTTCTTGACCACTCTATTTACCTGTGTTGCCACCTTCAGGGAACAGTGGACCTGAACACCCAAATCTCTCTGGACATCAATTTTCCCCAGGACTTTTCCATTTACTGTATAGTTCACTCTTGAATTGGATCTTCCAAAATGCATCACCTCGCATTTGCCCTGATTGAACTCCATCTGCCATTTCTCTGCCCAACTCTCCAATCTATCTATATTCTGCTGTATTCTCTGACAGTCCCCTTCACTATCTGCTACTCCACCAATCTTAGTGTCGTCTGCAAATTTGCTAATCAGTCCACCTATACTTTCCTCCAAATCATTAATGTATATCACAAACAACAGTGGTCCCAGCACGGATCCCTGTGGAACACCACTGGTCACACGTCTCCATTTTGAGAAACTCCCTTCTACTGCTACTCTCTGTCTCCTGTTGCCCAGCCAGTTCTTTATCCATCTAGCTAGTACACCTTGGACCCCAAGCGCCTTCACTTTCTCCATCAGCCTGCCATGGGGAACCTTATCAAACGCCTTACTGAAGTCCATGTATATGACATCGACAGCCCTTCCCTCATCAATCAACTTTGTCACTTCCTCAAAGAATTCTATTAAGTTGGTAAGACATGACCTTCCCTGCACAAAACCATGTTGCCTATCACTGATGAGCCCATTTTCTTCCAAATGGGAATAGATCCTATCCCTCAGTATCTTCTCCAGCAGCTTCCCTACCACTGACGTCAGGCTCACCGGTCTATAATTACCTGGATTATCCCTGCTACCCTTCTTAAACAAGGGGACAACATTAGCAATTCTCCAGTCCTCCGGGACCTCACCCGTGTTTAAGGATGCTGCAAAGATATCTGTTAAGGCCCCAGCTATTTCCTCTCTCGCTTCCCTCAGTAACCTGGGATAGATCCCATCCGGACCTGGGGACTTGTCCACCTTAATGCCCTTTAGAATACCCAACACTTCCTCCCTCCTTATGCCGACTTGACCTAGAGTAATCAAACATCTGTTCCTAACCTCAACATCCGTCATGTCCCTCTCCTCAGTGAATACCGATGCAAAGTACTCGTTTAGAATCTCACCCATTTTCTCTGAGTCCAAGCATAACATTCCTCCTTTGTCCTTTAGTGGGCCAATCCTTTCTCTAGTTACCCTCTTTCTCGCTGCTGAGCACAGCGGGACTGGTGATCTGAAGTGCATTTGTTTCAATGCGAGAAGTATAACAGGTAAGGCAGATGAACTTAGAGCTTGGATTAGTACTTGGAACTATGATGTTGTTGGGATTACAGAGACTTGGTTGAGGGAAGGACAGGATTGGCAGCTAAATGTTCTGGGATTTAGAAGCTTCAGGTGCGATAGAGGGGGATGTAAAAGGGGTGGGAGAGTTGCATTACTGGTTAAGGAGAATATCACAGCTGTACTGCGGGAGGACACCTCGGAGGGGTCATGCAGCGAGGCAATATGGGTGGAGCTCAGGAATAGGAAGGGTGCAGTCACGATGCTGGGGGTTTACTTCAGGCCTCCCAACAGCCAGCGGGAGGTAGAGGAGCAGATATGTAGACAGATTTTGGAAAGATGTAAAGGTAACAAGGTTGTAGTGGTGGGTGATTTTAACTTCCCCTATATTGACTGGGACTCACTTAGTACTAGGGGCTTGGTGGGGCAGAATTGTAAGGAGCATCCAGGAGGGCTTCTTGAAACAATATGTAGATAGTCCAAGTAGGGAAGGGGTAGTACTGGACCTGGTATTGGGGAATGAGCCCGACCAAGTGGTGGAAGTCTCAGTAGGGGAGCATTTGGGAACAGTGACCATAATTCCATAAGTTTTAAAGTATTTGTGGAAAAGGATAAGAGTAGTCCTCGGGTGAAGGTGCTAAATTGGGGGAAGGCTAATTATAACAATATTAGGCAGGAACTGAAGAATTTAGATTGGGGGCAGCTGATTGAGGGTAAATCAACATCTGACATGTGGGAGTCTTTCAAACGTCAGTTGATTAGAATCCAGGACCAGCATGTTCCTGTGAGGAAGAAGAATAGATTTGGCAAGTTTCGGGAACCTTGGATAACGGGGGATATTGTGAGCCTAGTCAAAAGAAAAAGGAAGGATTCGTAAGGGCTGGAAGGCTGGGAATAGACAAAGCCCTTGAGGAATATAAAGAAAGTAGGAAGGAACTTAAGCAAGGAGTCAGGAGGGCTAAAAGGGGTCATGAAAAGTCATTGGCAAACAGGATTAAGGAAAATCCCAAGGCTTTTTATATGTGTATAAAGAGTAAGAGGGTAACCAGGGAAAGGGTTGGCCCACTCAAGAACAGAGGAGGGGATCTATGCGTGGAGCCAGAGGAAATGGGCGAGGTACTAAATGAGTACTTTGCATCAGTATTCACCAAAGAGAAGGACTTGGTGGATGATGAGTCTAGGGAAGGGAGTGTAGATAGTCTCGGTCATGTTATCAAAAAGGAGGAGGTGTTGGGCGTCTTGCAAAGCATTAAGGTAGATAAGTCCCCAGGGCCTGATGGGATCGACCCCAGAATACTGAGGGAGGCAAGGGAAGAAATTGCTGGGGCCTTGACAGAAATCTTTGTATCCTCATTGGCTACAGGTGAGGTCCCAGAGGACTGGAGAATAGCCAATGTTGTTCATTTGTTTAAGAAGGGTAGCAAGGATAATCCAGGAAATTATAGGCTGGTGAGCCTTATGTCAGTGGTAGGGAAACTATTAGAGAGGATTCTTTGGGACAGGATTTTCTCTCATTTGGAAACAAATGAACTTATTAGCGAGAGGCAGCATGGTTTTGCGAAGGGGAGGCCATGTCTCACAAATTTGATTGAGTTTTTTGAGGAAGTGACAAAGATGATTGATGAAGGAAGGGCAGTGGATGTTATCTATATGGACTTCAGTAAAGCCTTTGACAAGGTCCCTCATGGCAGACTGGTACAAAAGGTGAAGTCACACGGGATCAGAGGTGAGCTGGCAAGATGGATACAGAACTGGCTCGGTCATAGAAGACAGAGGGTAGCAGTGGAAGGGTGCTTTTCGGAATGGAGGGCTGTGACTAGTGGTGTTCCGCAGGGATCAGTGCTGGGACCTTTGCTGTTTGTATTATCTATAAATGATTTGGAGGAAAATGTAGCTGGTCGGACGTCGCAAAGGTTGGTGGAGTTGCGGATAGTGATGAGGATTGTCAGAGGATACAGCAGGATATAGATCGGTTGGAAATTTGGGCGGAGAAATGGCAGATGGAGTTTAATCTGAACAAATGTGAGGTAATACATTTTGGAAGATCTAATACAGGTGGGAAGTACACAGTAAATGGCAGAACCCTTAGGAGTATTGACAGGCAGGGAGATCTGGGCGTACAGGTCCACAGGCCACTGAAAATGGCAACGCAGGTGGATAAGGTGGTCAAAAAGGCATACGGCATGCTTGCCTTCATCGGTCGGGGCATAGAGTATACAAATTGGCAAGTCATGCTGCAGCTGTACAGAACCTTAGTTCGGCCACACGTAAAATATTGCGTGCAATTCTGGTCGCCACACTACCAGAAGGATGTGGAGGCTTTGGAGAGGGTACAGAAAATGTTTACCAGGATGTTGCCTGGTCTGGAGGGCATTAGCTATGAGGAGATGTTGGATAAACTCTGATTGTTTTCACTGGAACGACGGAGGTGGAGGGCCGACATGATAGAGGTTTAAAAATTTATGAGTGGCATGGACAGAGTGGATAGTCAGAAGCTTTTTCCTCGGGTGGAAGAGTCAGTTACTAGGGGGCATAGGTTTAAGGTGCGAGGGGCAAAGTTTAGAGGGGATGTGCGAGGCAAGTTCTTTACACAGAGGGTGGTGAGTGCCTGGAACTTGCTGCCGGGGGAGGTGGTGGAAGCAGGTACGATAGCGACGTTTAAGAGGCATCTTGACAAATACATGAATAGGATGGGAATAGAGGGCGATGGTCCCCGGAAGTGCAGAAGGTTTTAGTTTTGACAGGCATCAAGATCGGCGCAGGCTTGGAGGGCCGAATGTCCTGTTCCTGTGCTGTACTGTTCTTTGTTCTTTGTTCTAACTTCACCTTTCTCTACATTGTATATATCTGCCAATTTCTTGTCCTCTTGCTTAGCCTCTCCCAATCCCCTTGAAGTATCTTTGCATCCTCTTCACAATACACATTTCCTAGTTTTTTGTCATCTGTAAACTTGGAAATATTACATTTAATCCCCACATCCAAATCATTGACCCAGATTGTGTGACGAAAACCACACCTGCCAAAATGAGACATATTAATTTTGTCATTTTTTTTTAGAGATACAGCACTGAAACAGGCCCTTCGGCCCACCGAGTCTGTGCCGACCATCATCCACCCACTCCCTCTACCCCTCCCCCTTGCATCCCCTCCTCCCACCGGCACCATCCTACACCTGTGTAGGGGCCCCAACAACCCCACTGCCTTGTGGGCGTCTCGGGAGAGACCAAGGCTAAGGGAGTAAACCCTAACAGAAAATCCGGAGCGGAACCTCGTAGGCGGTCATGTGTCACCTTTGGCATGTTTCCGGCAGTTCCTGCAGCCATACTGGTGCCAAACGTCGTGTCCTGCACTCCTTTGGACCCCACCAGAAAGGCCGAGAGGGGGGTTTTGACGACTGGGCAACTCTCAACCTCCATAAATTTGCCCAGGCATGCGCCGGCGCGTATCCATTGTCTCTCGAGATAAGGAGGCCCAAAGAAGACACTAATCCCATATTCCTACCACATCCCCACCTGTCCCTATATTCCCCTACCACCTACCTATACTAGGGACAATTTATAATGGCCAATTTACCTATCAACCTGCAAGTCTTTAGCTGTTATGGAACATTATTTTTGAACTGTTACTGGACTTGAAATAACTTGTTTAAAAAGACCACAACAGTGGCTGAAAACATGGCTGCACATTTGTATTCTAAAAGACAGTTGCCTGAAGAAGGCAATGGGAGTAGTCCCTCCCTGATTCAATTAGCCAGATGTATTTTAATCAAGACACATTGAATGTGTAGAGCTAGCATTCCAACCCCCACTGAGAGTAACTAGTAAGCTTGGGGGAATCCACAAACCTCGCAAGAGAGACTGTTCCAAATAAGGTCTAGTCTACATGACTAACCTGCTGGCCAACCTGGGGGTTATTTGAACTGTGCCACACAGAAATGCAGACAGCAATTTGAAGACAAAAGAGAAGGAAGGTCTCTCCCTGTCTCTCTCTCTCTCTCAAGCAAAGTTCCAGGAACCCACGTAAATAACTTAAGCCTCAAGACAGAAGACTGGTGAAACAAGTTTGAAAGTGTGCACTGGGCCCCAACGAGATCTGCAAAACTTAATTTCTATCAAAGTGTTTAAATCCAATACAAAACCAGTAACTTAACTCCGGCTATTGCTTCAAACCTTTCCCCTTCTTTCTCCTCCACTATCTCTATTTGCAGGTGTGTTTATCGCGTATGCATCACATCGCATATTTTACTAGTTTTAACAGAGTTAGAGTTTTAAGGTTAATAAACTTACACCTTTCTTGTTTAAATCTGAGAAAACCTGTCTGGTTGATTTCTTTGCCACTACAATTAGAGAACAGTGAGCAAGGACTCACTGAGAGGGAAGTTAAAACCCAGTGTTTTAAAAGTTATACCCTGTTACGACCAAGCCAGGACAAGGCTGAGAGGGGAGCCTAGAACCCTGCCTCACCTGGTCATAACAATTGTGAATAGCTGGGGCCCAAGTACTGATCATTGCGGTACCCCACTAGTCACAGCCTGCCAACCTGAAAATGACCCATTTATTCCTACTCTCTGTTTTCTGTCCGTTAATCAGTGCTCAGTCTATGCCAGTATATTTGTCCCCATCCCATGTGCTCTACTTTTGTTTACTAACCTCTTGCGTGGGACCGTATCAAAAGCTTTCTGAAAATCTAAATATAGCACACCCACCAGTTCCCCCTTATCTATTCTGTTAGTTATATCCTCAAAAATCTCCAACAGGTTTGCTAAACATGATTTCCCTTTCATAAATTCAAGTTGACTCTGCCCAATCCTATTATTATTTTTTAAGTGTCCCTATATAGATTTTAGCATTTTCCCGATGACTGATGTTAGACTAACAGGTCTATAGTACCCATTTTCTCTCTTCCTCCTTTCTGAAATAGTGGGGTTACAATTGCCACCTTCCAATCTGCAGCAACCATTCCAGAGTCTATAGAATTTTGAAATATGATGACCAATGCATCTACTATCTCTATAGCCACCTCTTCCAACACTCTGGGATGTAGATCATCAGGTCCAGGGGATTTATCTACTTAGTAATTTCTCTGGTAGTTTTTTTTTACTAATACTAGTATCTTGCAGTTCCTGGTTTACAATAGTCCCTTGATTCTCAAGGATTTTAGTATTTTCCTCTGTGAAGATAGACACAAACTATTTGTTTAATTTCTCTGCCATTTCCTTCATCCCCATTATAAATTCTCCTGACTCCGCTTCTAATGGACCCTGTTATGACCGGATGAGGAAGGGGTCTCAGCCTCCCCTCTTGCCCCTTTCCTGGTTTGGCCATAACAGGGTTTGAAAGAAAGGGGTTATCTTTCAAAACAAAGCTTACCACCTCAGCGAGCCTTTGATCACCACACTCTGAGTGTAGTTGCAAATGAACCAATCAGACAGGTTTTCTTCGGTTTAAACAAGAAAGATGTAAATTTATTAGCCTTATCACTGTAACACGGTTAAAATTACTAAAATACGTGATGCAACCACGCTCGCATACACACGAGAGGCACACACATGCAAATAGATACAGAGGGGAAGAAAGAACTTGGGGGGGGAGGTTTAAGTAGAGTTTGTAATAAATGGAATTCAGTTACTGGGTGGTACTGTCCTTGATACAATGTCCTCAATTGAAGCCTTGGCATCCTCACTGGCCTCAGTGCACAATTTCAAGCTTGCTTCTCTGGTATCAGAAGGCCGAAGAGAGGTTTTGTCTGTTGTCTTGAAGCATAGGAGTTGCCACCATAGCTTTCCTAGGACTGTGCTGGAGAGAGAGAGAGAGAGAAGTCTTCTCCTTGGTGTTTAACTTGCAGTCTGTTCCTTTCTGTGAGGCACAATTCAAAAAAATCCCTGGCACTGGCCAGCAGGTAGGTTATGTGACCATCTCTTTGTTTGAAACAGCAGCTTCTTGGAGGGTTGTTGATGTCAAAGCTTTCCAGACACACACAGTGGGGGGTGGAGTTCTGGCTCTTACACAGTCAAAGGATCTTAATCACCACTCTGACAAAATCCATGTCGCTAATTGAATCAGTGAGCACTCCCATTTTCTCTGTATTCAGCGGTCTCGCAGCTAGTCCTTGTCTTCTCAGGATGCAAATGTACAACCATGTTTTCAGCTGGTCAGTTCTGTTTTTTAAACAAGTTCTTGCAATGTCCAGCAAAAACATTTCAAGTAGTGTCACATATGACAAAATTAATATGTTTCCATTTGGCAGGTGTGATTTCCATCACAGACCCACATTTGATTTTGCTAATCTTTTCCTTTTTACATACTTATAGAAGCATTTACAGTCCATTTTTATGTTTCTCACTAGTTTACTCATATTCTATTTTCCCTTTCTTAACCTTTTTCTTGGTCCTCTGCAGAATTCTGAAATGCACTAATCTTAGTTTTGCCATTTTTTTTGGCAACTTTATATGCCTCTACCTTTGATCTAACACAATCCTTGATTTCTTTCATTAGCTACTGTTGGAACACTTTCTTTGCTGGGTTTTGTGCATTGAAGGAATGTATTTTTGTTGTAAACTATGTATCAGTTCTTTAAATATTAGCAATTGCCTGTCTATCATCATACCTTTTAATGTAGTTTCCCAATCCACCATGGCAAATTTGCCCCTCATACCTTCATCGTTTCCTTTGGTTAGATTTAAGACCCTAGTTTCTGATTAAACTACATCGCTTTCAAAATTAATGTAAAATTCTATCATACTATGGTCAATCTTTCCTAAAGACTGCTTTACAACATGATTATTAATTAACCTTTTTTCATTGTCCAGTACTAGATCTAAAATAGGCCATTCCCTAGTTGGTTCTTCAATATACTTCTCTGGAATACCATCTTGCATACATTCCATGAATTCATTCTACACAACATTAGTACTAATTAAGTTTACCCAGTCTATATGTAGATTGAAATCCCCCATGATTATGCTATTGCCCGTGTTACATGCACCTCTAATTTCATGATTTATACTGTTATTTACATGACCACTGTTGTTTGGTGACCAATATACAACTCCCAACAATGTTTTCTGCCCCTTGTTCTTTTTTAGTTCCACCCAAACGGATTCTATATCTTGACCTTTAGAACTGTCATCTCTCACTACAGTACTAATGCCCTCTTTAATTAACAGGGATACCCCACCTCCTTTTCCCAGCTTCCTGTCCTTCCTGAATATCATGTACCCTTGGATATTCAGGTCCCAGCTTTGGTTTCCTTGTAGCCACTTCTCTGTAATAGCTATCAGGTCATACATATTAATTTCGACTTGAGCTGACAATTCATCTGTTTTATTGAGAATTCTGCAGGCATTCCAACACAGAGCACTTAATTCAGTTTTTTTTTTACTGTTTATGTAAACTCTGGCCCTATCTGATGGCACACTCTGAAGTTTGTATTCACTGTCCCTTCCTTCCATACTCTGATTATCATTCCTGTTATTGCTTCCTTGATCTATTGCCTTGTCAATACCCTTTAGTTTGCTCAATCTTTCCCTACATGATCCCTTCCTGCCTCTATTTAATTTAAAGCACTTAAAGTAGAGGTACTTCCCTAGTTATACGATTCGCTAAAACATTGGTCCCAGTATGGTTCAGATGAAGTCCATTCCAGTGGCACAGCCACTTTCCCCAGTACTGGTGCCAGTTCCCCACAAATCGGAACACACCTCTCCCACACCTGTCTTTGAACCACGCAATCATTGCTCTAATCTTAATTACCCTATGCCAATTTGCATGTGGCTCAGGTAATACTCCAGAGGTTATTACCTTTGAGGTTCTGCTTTTTAATTTAGTGCCTAGCTCCTCATACTCCCTATGCAGAACCTCTTTCCTAGTCTTATCTATGTCGTTAGTACCTACATGGACCATGACAACTGGATCTTACTTGTTTACAGCCAGTATTGTCCTCTCTCTATCGATGTGAAAGAGTTCTCGTCTTCACAGGTACTAATAAACTGGAATTGGAATATTGTCCTCTAAATTCACCATTAATATCTGGATACACATGGTTAGAGATGATTGCCATTTTTCTTCATGGTCAATGTCACATTTGACTTTCATGGATGTGGAGGAACGCCTGTTAATTTGTAATTGGGAATTTCTGTTTCTCCAAATTCACAGCCTGTGGACAATATACCTTTAGTATTTCCCGAATAAATAAATCACGAGGTGAAAATAAAGAACACCTTCTTGAGAACCATGGGTGATGCTTGGTAACAGCCTTTAATGTAAAACACTAGCATCTAATTGACGTACAGTTCATTCATGGATATTACACCCACACAAAATTTACATCAATTTCACAAATTGAAAACTGGAAATAGTTAAAACCTTTATTAATATTATCCTGGGGGTATGGATGAAAGTTTTAATTTGCTGCTAATTGTAGTCAATGGAATGCGCAGCAAGATATGTTGCTACGTCCGTAATCTTTACTAGAACCAAGAAATGCAAACAGATTGTTTGTATTCTGTTCCATATACATGATCCAGCCATTCTTTTGACATTTTTTTGACTGTGCAAGTCAAACTTCAGTAACAAGCAAATAAACAAACGCAGAGGAGCGTTAAAATTGAAAGCAATGTGCATAAAATTCACAGAGTTCCTCATATCATGTAAGTGCCATTTTAATAAGCCCCTGACATTTTCTCTTGTCTTCTGCCTTCCTTCACATCTGAGCATTAAACAGCAAGCAAAAAAAGATCCAGGACAGTGGGAATCGTGCCTGAAGCTCGTACAGACAATTCACAGTGGCAGTTGTGACCGGGTGATGCAGACACATACTGACAATGGCTCTCTCTCTTGTGTAGTCACAGAGCAAAGGCACCCAAGGCTCTTTTGCCTGCATTAATAAAATGGAAAACTTTCTTGCTTATTCGAAGCAGAGATCTGTCACATTGACTTGTATGCTAAATGACCACTTCTGACTGCCAATGGCCAACTGTTTGTCCAATGGCAAGCAGAAGCAAATACATGTGTTAACACTAGGCATATTTGTGGCTAGCTGGAAGGCTTCAGGTCAGCCTTCCCAATGTCTGTTGGAGGGTAGTCAATTGTCATTTGGGGTGATATGTGTATCATTTGCTAAAGCATCTATCCTTACTGGAAGAGCAAAATCCAGTCAACAATTGAAACTTTGGTGATTTGCCAAAATTGCTTTTACTAGGATTCTTCATAGTGCTAATAGCTAATGGCAAATAATGCAGTTTCAATGATAGTTACAATCAGAGGTAAAATCTTTTTTTAAGCTATTCTAATGATATTTGTTCATGGAATCCTCATGGTACCATAGCATCAAATCATGGAAACATGCACAGTGGCGCAGTGGTTAGCAGTGCAGCCTCACAGCTCCAGGGACCCGGGTTCAATTCTGGGTACTGCCTTTGCAAGTTCTCCCTGTGACCACGTGGGTTTTCACCGGGTGCTCCGGTTTCCTCCCACAGCCAAAGACTTGTAGGTGATAAGTAAATTGGCCATTGTAAATTGCTCCTAGTGTAGGTAGGTGGTAGGGAATATGGAATTACTGCAGGGTTAGTATAAATGGGTGGTTCTTGGGCAGCACAGACTTGGTGGGCCGAAGGGCCTGTTTCAGTGCTGTATCTCTAAAATAAAAAAAAATTCATCCATGGGATGTGGACATTGCTGGCCAGGCCAGCATTTATTGCCCATCCCTAAATGCCCTTGAGAAGGTGGTGGTGAGCTGCCTTCTTGAACCGCTGCTGTCCATGCGGGGTGGGTACACCCACAGTGCTGTTAGGAAGGGAATTCCAGGATTTTAACCCAGCGACAGTGAAGGAATGGCAATATAGTTCCAAGTCAGAATGGTGTGTGTCTTGTACGGGAACTTGCAGGTGGTGGTGGTGTTCCCATGCATCTGCTGCTCTTGTCTTTCGAGGTGATAGAGGTCGCGGGGTTTGGAAGGTGCTGTCTAACGAGCCTTGGTGCGTGGCTGCAGTGCATCTTGCAGATGGTACATACTGCTGCCACTGTGCGTCGGTGGTGGAGGAAGTGAATGTTTGTGGATGGGGTGCCAATCAAGTGGGCTGCTTTGTCCTGGATGGTGTCGAACTTCTTGAGTATTGTTGGAGCTGCACCCATCCAGGCAAGTGAAGAATATTCCATCACACACCTGACTTGTGCCTTGTAGATGGTGCACAGGCTTTGGGGAGTCAGGAGGTGAGTTACTCACCGCAGGATTCCTAGCCTCTGACCTGCTCTTGTAGCCACGGTATTTATATGGCTACTCCAGTTCAGTTTCTGGTCAATAGTAGCCCCTAGGATGTTGATAGTGGGGGATTCAGCGATGGTAATGCCATTGAATGTCAAGGGGAAGTGGTTAGATTTTCTCTTGTTGGAGATGGTCATTGCCTGGCACTTGTGTGGCGCGAATGTTACTTGCCACTTATCAGCCCAAGCCTGGATATTGTCCAAGTCTTGCTGCATTTCTTCACGGATTGCTTCAGTATCTGAGGAGTCACGAATGGTGCTGAATATTGTGCAATCATCAGCGAACATCCCCACTTCTGACGTTATGATTGAAGGAAGGTCATTGATGAAGCCGCTGAAGATGGTTGGGCCTAGGACACTACGCTGAGGAAATCCTGCAGTGATGTCTTGGAGCTCAGATGATTGACCTCCAACAACCACAACCATCTTCATTTGCGCTAGTTATGACTCCAGCCAGCGGAGGGTTTTCCCCCTGATTCCCATTGAGCTCAGTTTTGCTAGGGACCCTTGATTCCATACTCGGTCAAATGCTGCCTTAATGTCAAGGGCAGTCACTCTCACCTCACCTCTTGAGTTCAGCTCTTTTGTCCATGTTTGAACCAAGGCTGTAATGAGGTCAGAAGCTGAGTGGCCCTGGCGGAACCCAAACTGAGCGTCACTGAGCAGGTTATTGTTAAGCAAGTGTCACATGATGGCACTGTTGATGACAAGTTCCATCACTTTACTGATGATTGAGAGTAGGTTGATGGGGCGGTAATTGGCTGGGTTGGACTTGTCCTGCTTTTTGTGTACAGGACATACCTGGGCAATTTTCCACATTGCAGGGTAGATACCAGTGTTGTAGCTGTACTGGAATAGCTTGACTAGGGGTGCGGCATGTTCCAGAGCACAGGATTTCAGTACTATTGCCGGAATATTGTCGGGGCTTTGCAGTATCCAGTGCCTTCAGTCGTTTCTTGAAATCACACGGAGTGAATTGAATTGGCTGAATTCTGGCATCTGTGATGCTGGGGACTTCAGAAGGAGGCCGAGATGGATCATCAACTCGGCACTTGCGGCTGAAGATTGTTGCAAATGCTTCAGCCTTATCTTTCGCACTGATGTGCTGGGCTCCCCCATCATTGAGGATTGGGATATTTATGGAGCCACCTCCTCCAGTTAGTTGTTTAATTGGCCACCACCATTCACGGCTGGATGTGGCAGGACTGCAGAGCTTAGATCTGATCTGTTGGTTATGGGATCGCTTAGCTCTGTCTATCACATGCTGCTTACGCAGTTTGGCACGCAGACAGTCCTGTCTTGTAGCTTCACCAGGTTGACACCTCATTTTGAGGTATGCCTGGTGCTGCTCCTGGCATACTCTCCTGCATCCTTCATTAAACCAGGGTTGGTCTCCTGACTTGATGGCAATGGTAGAGCGGGGGATATGCCGGGCCATGAAGTTACAGATTGTGGTTGAGCACAATTCTGCTGCTGCTGCTAATGGCCCACAGCGCCTCAGAGATGCCCAGTTTTGCATTGCTAGATCTGTTCGAAATCTATCCCATTTAGCACGGTGATAGTGCCACACAACAGGAAGGAGGGTATCCTCAATGTGAAGGCAGGACTTCGTCTCCACAAGGACTGTGCGGTGATCACTCCTACCAATACTGTCATGGACAGATGTATCTGCGGCAGGCAGATTGGTGAGGACGAGGTCAAGTATGTTTTCCCCTCTTGTTGGTTCCCCCACCATCTGCCGCAGACCCAGTCTAGCAGATAAGTCCTTTAGGACTCGGCCAGCTTGGTCAGTAGCGGTGCTACTGAGCCACTCTTGATGATGGACATTGAAGTCCCCCACCCAGAGTACATTCTGTGCCCTCGCTACCCTCAGTGCTTCCTCCAAGTGCTGTTCAACATGGAGGAGTACTGACTCATCAGCTGAGGGAGGGCGGTAGGTGGTAATCAGCAGCAGGTTTCCTTGTCCATGTTTGATCTGATGCCATGAGACTTCATGGGGTCCAGAGTCGATGTCGAGGACTCCCAGGGCAACTCCCTCCCTACTGTATACCACTGTGCCACCACCTCTGCTGGGTCTGTCCTGCCAGTGGGACAGGACATACCCAGGGATGGTGATGGTAGTGTCTGGGACATTGTAAGGTATGATTCTGTGAGTATGACTATGTCAGGCTGTTGCTTGACTAGTCTGTGGGACAGCTCTCCCAACTTTGGCACAAGCCCTCAGATGTTCGTAAGGAGGACTTTGCAGGGTTGACAGGGCTGGGTTTACTTTTGTCGTTTCCGGTGCCTAGGTCAATGCCGAGTGGTCCGTCCGGAAATATAACAAGTGTATTTATTGCACAATGAACATTCTTTTATTCTCCATTCATTCATTATTTTCTCCACTCTTTGACATACCCTGGCCAAATGCTCAACTCCTTATTCTCTTAATTCTGGCTTATAATTGTGTCATGAATGAGATAGGTCAAAGCCATAAATGAAGAATTGCATCATGTTACTTACAGTTTAGGCTTCAAACATCCTTGAGGTCAGTGGTACACTCCCAGCATAAGCTGATAGGGCAGCAAGGCCCAGCCCAGGCCTCAAGTTTCCAGCGGGACCGTTTTGGGCTGAAGTGTCCATCCATACCAAACATAGCCCATGACATCTGAGGAGGTAGGGATGAGGGAGGGAATTCCTACACCAAGTTACCTATACACTGGAGTGAACCTGGCATACAGGTTTGATTAGCAGCAGAAGTCTAGGGTCTGATCTGGATCCCCCAAATCAAAATGCTACTTCTATTTCTAATATTGCTTCTCTTATTAATCTAGATGATAGGGTACATTAAAAAAAAATCTTTATAGGTGATGCCGGCAGATTGCCAAACAGCTTACCAATGCCATATTTGCCCAAGAACTGCCCATAGTGGCACAGGAACCTGTTGCTGCTATTTAAATCAAGTGACCCTGCTCTGACCCCTCATACTGCAGGTGAGTCAGGATCACTTGTCACCAGCACATGCGCCACTTCACTTTTACGAGTGGGTTTTGGCCCCTAAGTCTGTAGATGGCAAAGGGATGATTTTCAACCTTGCAACAACTTCATATAAGCACCCTGCCATTATCAGGAATGGCTGTCTGGTGTTAACTACCATTTGACTGTCATCGATGGCATTTCACGTTTTCCAATAAAAGCTTATTTTGTGTTGGTAGTTAGAAAATAGGGAGTAAGCCAATTTTATTTGAGGAAAGGGAGAATCGTGTTGCTTTAGCGATGTTGTATTTTCACATTAATTATATGAAATATGGAACTGAAATTTTAGTTACATTTGGGCAAGAGCTATACTTTACACCAGTACTAAAATGCAAGTGTGACGATTTTTTTTTTGTTAAATTATGCAGGTCGCGGCATTCAGAATGAGCCACTATGCTAGACTGACAGCTACAGGCATCATACTTCAACAGACAGGAGTGGTCAATCACTGCTGTACATGGACCTCCTCCCAGCATTGCTCTGCAGGGATAAACAATATTATGTTTAGACTTCCAAAAAAGTATATAGATGAAACATTTAAGTGAAGGAAATAATTACAGTTTTACACTGACCTGCCATTGAATATCTCTTGCAGCGGGTAGAATTGGTAGGCTTCCTCTTCCTTGCCATCCTCTGTGACATCATACACTTTAGGCTCCTTCTCCTCCACAGGTGACTCAATTGGTTGGTCTCTTTCCATGGCAAAGTTGTGGACTAGGCAGCACATAACAGGAATCCTGGTGATTCTCTGGGGGCTATACCAACCCAGGCAGAAGAAGGTTACCTTCAAGATTCCGATGGTTTTCTCTATCATGGCCCTGTAGAACAAAGAACAGGGAACAAAGAACAGTACAGCACAGGAACAGGCCATTCGGCCCTCCAAGCCTGCGCCGATCTTCATGCCTGCCTAAACTAAAACCTTCTGCACTTCCGGGGACCGTATCCCTCTATTCCCATCCTATTCATGTATTTGTCAAGATGCCTCTTAAACATCGCTATCGTACCTGCTTCCACCACCTCCCCCGGCAGCAAGTTCCAGGCACTCACCACCCTCTGTGTAAAGAACTTGCCTCGCACATCCCCTCTAAACTTTGCCCCTCTCACCTTAAACCTATGTCCCCTAGTAACTGACTCTTCCACCCTGGGAAAAAGCTTCTGACTATCCACTCTGTCCATGCCGCTCATAACTTTGTAAACCTATACCATGTCGCCCCTCCACCTCCATCGTTCCAGTGAAAACAATCCGAGTTTATCCAACCTCTCCTCATAGCTAATGCCCTCCAGACCAGGCAGCATCCTGGTAAACCTCTTCTGTACCCTCTCCAAAGCCTCCACATCCTTCTGGTAGTGTGGCGACCAGAATTGCACGCAATATTCTAAGTGTGGCCTAACTAATGTTCTGTACAGCTGCAGCATGACTTGCCAATTTTTATACTCTATGCCCCGACCGATGAAGGCAAGCATGCCGTATGCCTTCTTGACTACCTTATCCACCTGCGTTGCCATTTTCAGTGGCCTGTGGACCTGTACGCCCAGATCTCTCTGCCTGTCAATACTCCTGAGGGTTCTGCCATTTACTGTATACTCCCCACCTGCATTAGACCTTCCAAAATGCATTACCTCACATTTTTCTGGATTAAACTCCATCTGCCATTTCTCCGCCCAAGTCTCCAACCGATCTATATCCTGCTGTATCCTCTGACAATCCTCATCACTATCCGCAACTCCACCAACCTTTGTGTCGTCCGCAAACTTACTAATCAGACCAGCTACATTTTCCTCCAAATCATTTATATATGCTACAAACAGCAAAGGTCCCAGCACTGATCCCTGCGGAACACCACGAGTTACAGCCCTCCATTCAGAAAAGCACCCTTCCACTGCTACCCTCTGTCTTCTATGACTGAGCCAGTTCTGTATCCATCTTACCAGCTCACCTCTGATCTCGTGTGACTTCACCTTTTGTACCAGTCTGCCATGAGGGACCTTGTCAAAGGCTTCACTGAAGTCCATATAGACAACATCCACTGCCCTTCCTTCATCAATCATCTTCGTCACTTCCTCAAAAAACTCAATCAAGTTAGTGAGACACGACCTCCCCTTCACAAAACCATGCTGCCTTTCGCTAATAAGTTCATTTGTTTCCAAATGGGAGTAAATCCTGTCCTGAAGAATCCTCTCTAATAATTTCCCTACCACTGATGTAAGGCTCATCGGCCTATAATTTCCTGGATTATCCTTGCTACCCTTCTTAAACAAAGGAACAACATTGGCGATTCTCCAGTCCTCTGGGACCTCACCTGTAGCCAATGAGGATACAAAGATTTATGTCAAGGCCCCAGCAATTTCTTCCCTTGCCTCCCTCAGTTTTCTGGGGTAGATCCCATCAGGCCCTGGGGACTTATCTACCTTAATGCTTTGCAAGACGCCCAACACCTCCTCCTTTTTGATAACAACATGACTGAGACTATCTACACTCCCTTCCCTAGACTCATCATCCACCAAGTCCTTCTCTTTGGTGAATACTGATGCAAAGTACTCATTTAGTACCTCGCCCATTTCCTCTGGCTCCACACATAGATTCCCTCCTCTGTCCTTGAGTGGGCCAACCCTTTCCCTGGTTACCCTCTTGCTCTTTATATACATATAAAAAGCCTTGGGATTTTCCTTAATCCTGTTTGTCAATGACTTTTCATGACCCCTTTTAGCCCTCCTGACTCCTTGCTTAAGTTCCTTCCTACTTTCTTTATATTCCTCAAGGGCTTTGTCTGTTCCCAGCCTTCCAGCCCTTACAAATGCTTCCTTTTTCTTTTGACTAGGCTCACAATATCCCTTGTTATTCAAGGTTCCCGAAAGTTGTCAAACTTATCTTTCTTCCTCACAGGAACGTGCTGGTCCTGGATTCTAATCAACTGACGTTTGAAAGACTCCCACATGTCAGATGTTGCTTTACCCTCAATCAGCCA
Organism: Heterodontus francisci; assembly: GCF_036365525.1. NCBI lineage: Eukaryota > Metazoa > Chordata > Chondrichthyes > Heterodontiformes > Heterodontidae > Heterodontus > Heterodontus francisci. Next base: position 130,813,275 of record NC_090373.1, read on the forward strand.
CCTCCAATCTAAATTCTTCAGTTCCTGCCTAATATTGTTATAATTAGCCTTCCCCCAATTTAGCACCTTTACCCGAGGACTACTCTTATCCTTATCCACAAGTACCTTAAAACCTGGAGCCATGGCTTTGATTTTGCTTTATCTTGGTGTCTGTGGATAGATTCCTGAAATGTATAATAAGCCATGTGTGCAGGGGATAGCCTCGTTAGCACGTACCCGACCTCTCAACCAATGACCTGGAAAAAGAGATAGGGGACTTGAGGACTTGCGTTGGATAAGGCATTATACACTGGATAAGGCATTATGACAACAGCTAGGCTACTGGGCACAGACCTGCATGCTGTGCCGCATGTCATCACAAACCAGTGACATGCTCAGCGATTGGAGCCGTATCCTGTTCATGTATGCTCTGAGCGCTACAGTGGAGCAAGCAAGTCTATGAATGTAGAATTGCAATGCAGTGCACCTGGAGGAATCTAACCCTGGAAAAGCCCAAAGCCTGTCTTCCTACTCCGTAGCCTCCATAGGGAAGGAAATGGATTTGTTGGCTTTGGTAAACAGTGCATCTGATTGATTCAGGCATGCATAGCAGATTGGACAAATTTTACTAATGTCACTTGCTGCAGTCTAGAATGACTCCAAGCTTGAAAAATTCAGGGCTATAGTTACCTTCAGAGCCACAGGCAAGGACACACATGCCGTTGTTGTTACTGCGTCAGTGACATAACTCTGTGATGGCTTCTCTCAGTGAGGGAGACGGCATCAAAAACCTGCAAACAATTGTACACACTGGGGTGAGCCATTTAATTTTTGAACCTCCTCCCCTAGCAACTCTGGTCAGCTGTAAAATTCTGACTTGTGTCCAGGATTGCTGGGCAGCAGAAGGCAAATGACATCATTCTGTTATTATTGTCTTTTATGTACATTTGTGTGACATTGTGAAACTCTGATGCTGGTAGATCAGGACGGCTGAACTACTGGCTATTAAATTGGCAGTACAAAAGAATCAGTCCTGCTGAGTGAATGTTTTGACAAACAGAAGTGAGTTTAATGTTTAGCCTTTGGTGCTGAGGTTAACTATATAGGGGCCCCGCTTGTACTCTGACTGCGATCAGCCAATGCAGCATAGGCCAGCAACCAAACCTGAGATCTTCTGGTCTGTATCGATAAGCTCTACAACTAGGAAGTGCTTTTCCCAACGGAGCCATGGCGTGATCAAACCTCATTCATTTTAACAATATGTTATGAATTGATATGATTTATTATAGGATGCATTACATGGATGTTTCTTTCATATAACATAGAAAAGTCTGTAATGTTACACCCCATCAATATTATACATAATTAAAAGAAAGTTTTCAAGTAATAAACATCTGTTTTTCCAATGTATATAATCAATTAAAAAAAAGATTTTGTTTTACTTTGTAAGCAGCTTTTTATTTTTATTGATATAAATAGCATAAAATAAAGCAATGCAACTATGGATCAGGAATATCAATAGAGGCTGCTGCTGATGTTTTTGACACTCATAGCCTCCAAATACACAGGATCCCAGTGATATTTTCCTTCTGCGGATTATCATTGTTGGACCCATGAACGTGTCAGGAGTAGGATGCCGTATAAGTCCTCTGTGATATTAATTATGTAACAAAGTTGCACTTCTTAAAGGGCTAAAATATATTGCCAATAAAAATTTGTTCTATTAAGATAACAACAGCTACAGATCAAATTGAGCTGTTAATTTAAAACACTAACTATTCTTTTATGCAACAGAATGCCATGATTGACATGGAAGAATCATTTGGATAGGAACTAATGGCTGCTAGTGGCTGAACTCTGAAAGACAGTGGAATGAGTCCTACATATACCTCAAGGAAGCCTGACTAAAATTAGTTAGCACAGAAATATTGACAATCACAAATGAATGGAGCCAATTGTCGAACGTCCCTGAGAATCTGATACACTTGCTTTACTGAAAAGCACCATATACTGGAAGGAAGGCATAAGGAGAACCAGCATTTTTTTTAAAAATCCAAATAAGTCTGATTAATTGGAAAACCTTTATTTGTTGCTAATGTTAAACTGGCTTGAATCTATGTGTACTGATTTTCCTATGTCTGTGATACCATGTGTTTTTCTGTCCAAAGGATCATGCTGCAGATCATGGTGAATGGTGAAGGCTCCAAAAGGCTATAATGGACTGGATTTGAGCTCATTAGGGCCACATGCCAAAGAGTCGTCGCGATCTTAAACGCGGCAGCTCATTTAGATAGCCGGGGTGGCCCACTTCCCCAATCTCATGGAGGGGCAGGCTGTCCATCCCTGGCAATGGCATCAGCTGCCTGTGCGCAGATGCTGGCGCGGTTTTTAAAGGGCAGCCAGCCCTGCTGCCTAATTTAAAGACAGACCCCCAAAATTAAATAAATTTCTAATGCACTTTCCCCCCCCCCCCCAATAACAATTACATTTACTATTTGCCCTTCCCGGAGTTTAAAAGTGCAATGGGAAGGAGCGAGACCGGCAGAGTTTAAAAGTGAAGTGGCAGCGGGAAGGAGCGAGACTGAGCGAGACCCGCAGAGGTTAAAAGTGCAGTGGCAGCGGGAAGGAGCGAGACTGAGCAAGACCGACACAGTTTAAAAGTGCAGCAGCAGCGCGCCTGAGTTTTGAAAAAAAAAGCCAACAGTGACGTCACAGGAGAACTGTAAGGTGATTGGTTGGTGAGTCACTACTGTTAGGGAATAGCTCTAAATAGCTGGGTAAGTATCTCAGGTAAGAAAAGTTTAAAAGTTTAAAGTTTATTTCAAATATAGTAAGTAGTGTTTTTTTTAGGGAGTTCTGTAGTAACGAGGACCAGGGAAGAAGGGCCCTAGTGTAACTGATATTATTGGACATTAAAATCTTCCAGAAGGTTTAATTTAATTGAAAGGGTTAAATCATGGCAGGAGAGCTCAAAGCCGTGGTGTGTTCCTCGTGCTCCATGTCGGAAGCCGGGAACAATTCCAATGCCCGGGACCAGCATGTGTGCAGGAGGTGTCTCCAGCTGCAGCTCTTGGAAGACCTGGTTTCAGAGCTGGAGCGGCAGCCGGGGACACTGTGGAGCATCCACGAGGCGGAGAGTATCGTGGATAGCATATATAGAGAGGCGGTCACACCACAGGCTCAAACTCCACAGGTAGGAGGGGAATGGGTGACCACCAGGCAGAGCAAGAGGACGAGGAAGTGATAGGCAGTTCAGGAATCTCCTGTGGCTATTCCCCTGCAAAACAGGTATACTGCTTTGGATACTATTGGGGGGAATGACCTACCAGGGGAAAGCAGCAACAGCCCAATTCGTTGCACCACGGTTGGCTCTGCTGCACAGGGGAGGAGTAAAAAGTGTGGGAATTCAATAGTTATAGGGGATTCAATTGTAAGGGGAATAGATAGGCGTTTCTGTGGCCGCAAAAGAGACTCCAGGATTGTATGTTGCCTCCCTGGTGCTAGGGTTAAGGATGTCTCAGAGCGGTGACAGGACATTCTGAAGGGGCAGGGTGAACAGCCAGTGGTCGTGGTACACATTGGTACAAACGACATAGGTAAAAAAAAGGATGAGGTCCTAAAAGCAGAATATAGGGAGATAGGAAGTAAGTTGAAAAGTAGGACCTTAAAGGTAGTGATCTCAGGATTACGATCAGTGCCACGTGCTAGTCAGAGTAGAAATAGCAGGATATAGCGGGTGAATACGTGGCTGAAGAGAAGGTGAGAGGGGGAGGGTTTTAGATTCCTGCAGCATTGGGACTGGTTCTGGGGGAGGTGGGACCAGTACAAACTGGATGGGTTACACCCGGGCAGGACCGGGACTGATGTCCTAGGGGGTGCATTTGCTGGAGTGGTTGGGAAGGGTTTAAACAAAAATGGCAGGGGGATGGGAACTTTTGCAAGGAGTCAGAGGAGGGGGTATCAAAGACAAGAACAAAAGACAGTAAGGGGAATAAGAAAAGTGATAGGCAGAGAAATCAAGGGCCAGAATCAAACAGGGCCACAGTAAAAAATAGTGGGAAGGGGACAAGTAATGTTAAAAAGACAAGCCTTAAGGCTTTGTGCCTTAACGCGCGGAACATTCGCAATAAAGTGGATGATTTAATTGCGCAAATAGATGTAAATGGGTATGATATAGTTGGGATTCCAGAGACATGACTGCAAGGTGACCAGGGATGGAAAATGAACATCCAAGGATATTCAGTATCTAAGAAGGACAGACAAAAAACAAAAGGCGGTGGAGTTGCATTGCTGGTTAAAGAGGAAATTAACGTAATAGTGAGGAAAGATATTAGCTTTGATGATGTGGAATCTGTATGGGTAGAGCTGAGAAACACTAAGGGCCAAAAACGTTATTGGGGGTTGTATATAGACTCCCAAACTATAGTGGTGATGTTGCGAATGGCATTAAACAGGAAATTAGAGATGCATGCGATAAAGGAACGTCTGTAATTATGGGTGACTTTAATCTGCATATAGATTGGGCAAATCAAATTAGTCACAATACTGTAGAGGAGGAATTCTTGGAGTATACGGGATGGTTTCCTGGACCGATACTTTGAGGAACTAACTAGAGAACAGGCCATCCTAGACTGGGTATTGTTTAATGATAGAGGAATAATTGACAATCTAGTGGTGCGAGACCTCTTGGGGACGAGAGACCATAATATGATAGAATTCTTCATCAAGATGGAGAGTGACGTAGTTGATTCTGAGACAAGGATCCTGAATCTTAGTAAAGGAAACTACGAAGGTATGAGGCGCGAGTTGGCCATGACGGATTGGGAAACGTTACTTAAAGGGATGACGGTGGATAGGCAATGGCAAACATTTAAAGGGCGCATGGATGAACTGCAACAATTGTTTATCCCTGTCTGGTGCAAAAGTAAAATGGGAAAGGTAGCCAAACCATGGCTTACAAAGGAAATTAGAGATAGCATTAAATCCAAGGAAGAGCAGGAAAAGCAACAGATCTGAGGATTGGGAGCAGTTTAGAATTCAACAAAGGAGGAGCAAGGGATTGATTAAGAAGGGGAAAATAGAGTACGAGAGCAAGCTTGCGGGGAACATAAAAACTGACTAAAAATTTCTTTAGGAATGTGAAGAGAAAAAGATTAGTGAAGACAAATGTAGGTCCTTACAGTCAGAAACTGGAATTTATTATGGGGAATAAAGAAATGGCTGACCAGCTAAATGCATACTTTGATAAAAGCAAAATACTGCAGATGCTGGAAATCTGAAACGTTAACTCTGCTTCTCTTTCCACAGATGCTGCCAGACCTGCTGAGTGGTTCCAGCATTTCTTGTTTTTATTATTAATGCATACTTTGGTTCTGACTTCACAAAGGAGGACACAAATATCATACCAGAAATGTTGGGGAACACAGGGCTTAGTGAGAGAGAGGAACTGAAAGAAATCAGTATTAGTAGAGAAATGGTGTTAGGGAAATTGATGGGATTGAAGGCCGATAAATCCTCAGGGCCTGATGTTATGCATCCCAGAGTACTTAAGGAAGTGGCCCTAGAAATAGTGGATGCATTGGTGGTCATCTTCCAAGATTCTATAGACTCTGGAACAGTTCCTACAGATTGGAGGGGAGCTAATGTAACTCCACTATTTAAAAAAAGGAGGTAGAGAGAAAGCGGGGAATTATAGACCAGTCAGCCTGATGTCGGTAGTGGGGAAAATTCTAGAGTCCATTGTCAAAGATTTTATAGCAGAGCACTTAGAGAACAGTGGTAGAATCGGGCAGAGTCAGCATGGATTTATGAAAGGGAATTCTACTAGAATTCTTTGAGGATGTAACTAGTAGAGTTGATGAGGGGGAGCCAGTGGATGTGGTTTATTTGGACTTTCAGAAGGCTTTCAACAAAGTCCCACATAAGAGATTAGCATGTAAAATTAAAGCGCATGGGATTGGGGTAGTGTATTGCGATGGATAGAAAATTGTTTGGCGGACAGGAAACAAAGAGTAGGGATAAATGGGTCTTTTTCTGAATGGTAGGCAGTGACTAGTGGGGTACCGCAGGGATCGGTGCTAGGACCCCAGTTATTCACAATATACATGAATGATTTAGATGAGGGAACTAAATGTAATATCTCCAAATTTGTAGATGACACAAAACTGGGTGGGAGGGTGAGTTGTGAGGAGGATGCAGAGAGGCTTCAGGGTAATTTGGACAACTTGAGTGAGTGGGCAAATGCATGGCAGATGCAGTATAATGTGGATAAATGCGAGGTTATCCACTTTGGTAGCAAAAACAGGAAGGCAGATTATTATCTGAATGGCTATAAACTGAGAGAGAGGAATATGCAACAAGACCTGGGTGTTCTCGTACGCCAGTCGCTGGTGCTGAAAGTAAGCATGCAGGTGCAACAAGCGGTAAAAAAGGCAAGTGGTATGTTGGCCTTCATAGCGAGAGGATTGGAATACAGGAGCAGGGATGTCTTGCTGCAATTACACAGGGCCTTGGTGAGGCCACACGTGGAGTATTGTGTGCAGTTTTGGTCTCCTTATCTGATGAAGGATGTTCTTGCTATAGAGGGAGTGCAGCGAAAATTTACCAGACTGATTCCTGGGATGGCGGGACTGATGTATGAGGAGAGATTGAGTCAGTTAGGATTATATTTGCTGGAGTTCAGAAGAGTGAGGGGAGATTGCATAGAAACCCATAAAATCTAACAGGACTTGATAGGGTAGATGCAGGAAGGATGTTCCTGATGGTTGGGGAGTCCAGAGGGGGTCATAGTCTAAGGATATGGGGTAAACCTTTTAGGACTGAGATGAGAAGAAATTTCTTCACCCAGAGAGTGGTGAGCCTGTAGAATTTGCTACCACCGAAAGCAGTTGAGGCCAAAACATTGTATGTTTTCAAGAAGGAGTTAGATATAGCTTTTGGGTCTAAAGGGATCAATGGGTATGGGGAGAAAGCAGGAACAGGCTACTGAGTTGGATGATCAGCCATGATCATAATGAATGGCGGAGCAGGCTCGAAGGGCCAAATGTCCTACTCCTGCTCCTATTTTCTATGTTTCTATCTGACCTTCCCTCCCCCGCAAAACTACACAAAGTTTGAAGTTCAACCCATCCCACCATCCCCTACACCCATTACATTTATTTGACCCCATTGCCCATGCCGCACTGAAAATCTTACTTCCTCCCTCCTCCCAAGCAGTGTCATGCCGCTTTTCCCAGGATGGGGAATTGAGGTGTGGGTGTATTGGTCGCTCAGCCAAAGATCGCGGCTGTCCTCAAATTTGGAGGTGTCTATGTAAATTTATTAATTTTACTCATTTGAATATTTAAATTGAGGTCCCGCTGCCCAGTGGTGGGGGGCGGGGGGGTTGGTGGCGCCATAGAGCCTCACCACAACCGGGAGGATTGGGCCAGGCCCTCCCGGTGTCGAGGTCCATGGCGGGCCTCATGCAGACCCACCTTCAGGCGCCCTGCTGCCTAGGAAACCAACGCCGGGGGTTAACAAGATCAAGCCCAATGTTTTGATTTTTTTAATGCCATACTTTTTAAATGGTTTATGATTTACTTTCGTTTAATGTCTGAGTGCTGGATCAGATTGAGGTACGCATGCCCAAGAGGCTGATGATTTGATAGTGTCATTGCACAGATATGTGGTTGAATGGGGGAATATTTGAGCGCTTGATGATTAAACCATGAATGATGAAAGGAGTTTGGCCGCAGATCAGCCATGATTTCATTGAATGGTGGAACAGGCATGAAGGGGCTAAATGGCCTACTCCTGTTCCTGCGTTCTTATGTTCTTATGATTAAATATGTTTGAGTTTCTAGTAGTAAAATCAATCCTGTGCTGGCAGGTTTCCAGTGGTGGTGCAATTGTACTTCATTTGCTGACTTATGTGGTTATTCCTGGATTTTGGACTAAATTTAGGCAATGTAAAACCCAGACATTTTGAGACCAAGGTTAAAATGTATCCTCCTTTTTTATCTTCTCAATCACTCCCAACACCCCCTCGCATTCCCAGGACACCTTCTCATGCAAGCACAGGAGATGCACCACCTGTCCTTTTACCTCCCTCCTTCTCACCGTCTCGGGCCCCAAACACTCCTTCCAAGTAAAACAGTGACTTGTACTTCTTTCAATTTAGTATACTGTAGTCTCTGCTCATGGTGTGACCTCCTCTACACTTGGGAGACCAAATCCAGGTTGCGTGACCACTTTGCAGAAAACCTCCGTTCAGTCTGCAAGTGTGACCCTGAGCTTCTGATTACCTGTCATTTTAATTCTCCACTCCGCTCCCACTCTGATCTCTCTGTCCTTGGCCTCCTACAATGTTCCTGTGACGCTTTATGTAAGCTCGAGGAACAGCGCCTCGTCTTTTGATTAGGCACTTTACAGCCTTCCAGACTCAACACTGAGTTCAACAATTTCAGATCATAACTTCTGCCCCCATTTTTTCAGATGGCAGCTGTTGGTGATGACTTTGCTATTCCTATTTCCACATGCTCTAGCCACATCCTTTTTTTTTTACTTGTCCCATTACCATTTCCTTATGCCTTGCAACATCATCCCTTTTCTCATTTAATCTCTCCGGCTTTCCACCCTATCACCCTATCCCTACACTACAGTATGTGAGACCCTCGCTAGGGTGTATTGAAGGGCTACACTGGACCAATTTAGGTGCCTGAATCTCATCTTGAGCAGACCAAAGGCCTGTGCCATAGTTGCTCACATTGTCCCATGGATGCTGTTGTAATTTACCTTCACATCCTCACTGGCACCAATAGCGATGTCCTCAGTGGGCAGCTGTTATCTCCAAGGATCCATTCCTGAAGGTGCGCAGGAGGCCGGAAAAGCTCTGGCACCTGGGACTGCCTTAAAATGTAGGCATCGTGGCAACTTCCTTGGAATTGTGCACACACCTGCAGGATCCATTTGCAGAGGTCACAGACCAGTTGTACATTGACAGAGAGGAAGCCCTTCCTGTTGATGAAGGCTGCTGGTGTGCAGCAGCCTTAATGACCACATGCATATGGTCAATGAATGCCCTGCACCTGGGGGAATCCAGCAATGGCCCCAAACTTGATGGACCTCTCAGCTTGAGAGTTGTTATCAGTGCAGAGGTGCACAGAGTCTTCAGCCTCGTGAACAGGGCATTGGTGACCTCCTTGATGCATCTATGACTGTGTGATCCTACACATATCCCCAATGGATCCCTGGAATGATCCAGAGGTATAGAAGTTCAGTGCCACAGTGACCTTCAGCGCCACTGACATTGGATTTCCACCAAGTCTTTTGGGGCTCAGCTTGGTCCTGCATCTTAGTGCACAAGTCAGTGACAGCCTCCCTAGAGGGATGGAGTTTTCATTGGCACTACCTCGGATATCTGTAGGTAGTTGATCCTCGAGTGCTAGACCCTCTCTGGAAGGTACCTCCTTTTGGGGGTGGAGGGGGGGAAGGCTGCTGGCTTGCCCCAACGGCACCCTTCTCCACCATCTATAGGCCAATGCTGACCCTCCTGTGGGCTTACAGATCATTGTGGTGCCGCTGGCAGTGCCTGGAGCTCCCTCCTGCTCTGCTGCATTTCCTCTTCAATGGCCTTAGTTGCTCCCTTGGTATTACACCCCTTTGCCCCTCTTCTGATGATTCACAATCTTTTCCCTTTTCCACCTTGCCTGGCAATTGATACAGCCTCTCCAGCTGACTTCCTTTTGCATCAAGAAATGAGCTTCCACCTTCATATTGCCTCCCTCAACCAGGCAGAGTTAACGTTTCAGCTCGATGACCCTTTCTCTCCACAGATGCTGCCTGACTTGCTGAGTATTTCTGGCATTTTCTATTTTTATTTCCGATTTCCAACATCTGCAGTATTTTGCTTTTGTATTAGAGATTTCTCAAATGCTGGTGTACCAGTCTCATTGTAACATTGGCCACTCATATTCAGTTTTCCAGGGGGAGTCAATTACTAGGAATTTGAAGTAAACACTTATAAATGGCAAAACATTGCTCATAACACATTTTTATACATTATGCTGAATACTCAAACATTCATTCCTGAGGTGGTGCTCTGTGCCCCAGTCATTTCTGTTTCTTTGACTCTACTAGGCTGCATTTCAGTGTGAAGAACTGGTGCTCTTTTCAAATCTAAGATCATGAAAAAAGCTCGTATTACAAACACTAATTAAAAGCACTAATAAGCACATTTTTTATTAACTGAAACATGCTACCTCTAATTTAACCTTTAATTTAATAAAACAGCAAAAATGCTCTACAATGATTTCACAATTTGATACAAGAGGTTAATGTACCACACAGACTATTACAGCTGAGTCTGATTCTTTGCTTACCTGCAAGGAAGAGTTTCTCTAACCACTATATGTAGTGACATTATGAATGCCCTTATGACGATTTTCATATTTTGAGGAAAATCACCAACACATTCTGAATGTTAATGTTAATCACTTATACCCATGCTGTTATTCAGCAGCACTCAACAAAGCCATGGTTTACATAAATAGAAAAGACTTTCACTCCAGTCACACATAGAAAGTATTGATCCTTGATTGGGGATTATGCACATTAATGTCATGATTCATCCTTCAGCATCAACCCATTATTGCTGAGCTATTTCCAAGGAGTTGGCTGCTGCAAGACACGGGCAGTGCATTACAAACATGGCTCATGACTTGCCTGCACAATCTGTACACAAGGGCTGAGGTGTCATGCCCAGAACAGAATACTGATTGAACAGATGTTTGGCGTGCTTCATCAGCCCTTCAGGTATTTGGTCTTCCTTAATGGTTGCTTCATGTATGCCCCTAAAAAGGTAGTCAAAACTGCAGATGTAGATAAATAATGTTAGAAAAAAATCATTTGTAATTTAGATTTAAAATGATTTGAACATTGTAGGCTTGAAATCGTCCGGCTGGATACTAGCATATGTATGCTTAAAGTGTCTATTTGAAATACCTCTCGCTATTTGAGCAGAAACATTAACCATTTGAAATGGGTAAGCACCTTTGTTAAAACACTGGAAATAGGAACTTTAGATGAATGTGCTTATCTGCAATTTTCCTACAATGCACTTTAAAGGCCTACGCAAAGCTGCAAAGTGATCTTCTTCCCATAACTCAATCCATATTTTTTTTTCTCATTGTCATCAACAACATCGCTTGAGTTAACTAATTTCTTCATTTCTGAACCAATACTCTTGAGTGGTTTAGATAACCACAGGACCATTCTATGGTTTTAGAGGCATAAAATATTCAGATTATATTTTTTTTGGATGGCAATATATAAATTGAAATGATTAGAAAAGTAAAATGTATATTCGGTAATTTCCTTAAAAAAAGCCATGTAAGAAAATAAGAAATAGGAACAGGAATAAGCTACATGAGCCTTGAGCCTGCTCCACTATTTTATAAGATCGTGGTTGATCCTTGACCTCAACTCCACTTGCCCGCCTGATCCCCATATCCCTTGATTCACTTAGAGTCCAAAGATCTATTGATCTCAGCCTTGAATTTACTCAATGACTGAGCATTCACAGCCCTCTAGGGTAGAAAACTGCAAAGATTCACAGCCCTTTGAGTGAGGAAATTTCTCCTCATCTCAGTCTGAAATGGCCTTTCACTAAATATCAAGTTTTTAAATAAAATATTTTATCTTATGTTATCTTCTATTGGCTTATTTGTATGTCTGCAATTAGGAGTACTTTAGCTTCCATATGAATCCATGTAATAGATGAAAATTAGTCATTTTCATTTAAAAGGTTATTAAAATTTTTCAGTTCAATGCTAGACTGATTAAAAATCACCCTCATGTACAGAGGCTGTGGATTTCCTTACAGAAGCACATCTACAAGAGAGCTCCACCCTCTTAATAGTAATCTATTGATTTTCTCTGAGGATTTGACTTCATGAAATTAATGTAACAAATTTGAATTATGTAAGTCATTAAAAATAGATACAGATGAATCATTATGTGTTTGCAAAAATATTGAAAAATGTTTGGATTTACTTTCCTCTGATGTTAAGTTTAGTGAAAATGTTGACATGCAGAAACCAGTTAGCAACATGGGTAGAATGTGATAATGTACTTGTAGCTCATGACTAGCATTGCTCCAGGTCTTTCTTGCATCCAATAAAACTGTAGGGAAATGAGCACATATAAAATTCTGTTGTTATGGGCTGTTGAGCCCTTGTCATAGGCCTATCCTTAAAAATTATGCAGATCTGTGAAGGGAGAAGACAAATGAAATATGAATCTTGAACTTACTGCCAGATGGAGCTTCTTTATTTCCATCAAGTGCTATTCTCCTGGAGCTACATCACTCTGAACAAAATGTTTCCTCTATGTTCTACTCAATAGAAATTAAAACTTATGGAAACAATGGACCCCAATATATATGTTACAGGTCTAATTTATATAGAGTCTTTGTAATAGTGATTAACAGTTTTATAACGATGTTGATCCTGACACTGCTAGCTGTTAATCTGAAGAAGCCATTATTTTATAAAGTAGAAATGTTCATGCAAAAAAGTATTTGAAGTAAAGAATTATTGTGGATTTTTATAAATTGCAGGGGTTTTCAGGTTGATCTCATTTTTATGAAAGAATACAGAAATATAATAACGAACCATGTGAAAGTTTCTTCTAATACTCCCTTTGACTAGTAATGATGGTGAGGAAGATGGGAAAATACAGCAAGCATCTTTTACTAACAGCACAACACATAAGAGTGAATATTTGGAGGATTTTTAATCCTTTGAGAATAAAATGCAGTGAATATTTTAGTTAAGTTTTAATTCAGGAGAGGGTGGCGCAGAAGTGCAAATAAACACTGTGTTTTCAGTTTGCTTGACGTTTGGGCAAATTGCTCTCTTTCTGCAAAATAAAAGGCTGATTTCAAAGTGCATTAAAGGTGACAATTCAAAGAACAAAGAACAAAGAACAGTACAGCACAGGAACAGACCATTCGGCCCTCCAAGCCTGCGCCGATCTTGATGCCTGCCTAAACTAAAACCTCTGCACTTCCGGGGACCATATCCCTCTATTCCCAACCTATTCATGTATTTGTCAAGATGCCTCTTAAACATCGCTATCGCACCTGCTTCCACCACCTCCCCCGGCAGCAAGTTCCAGGCACTCACCACCATCTGTATAAAGAACTTGCCTCGCACAACCCCTCTAAACTTTGCCCCTCGCACCTTAAACCTATGTCCCCTAGTAACTGACTCTTCCACCCTGGGAAAAAGCTTCTGACTATCCACTCTGTCCATGCCGCTTATAACTTTGTAAACCTCTATCATGTCACCCCTCCACCTCCGTCGTTCCAGTGAAAACAATCCGAGATTATCCAACCTCTCCTCATAGCTAATGCCCTCCAGACCAGGCAACATCCTGGTAAACCTCTTCTGTACCCTCTCCAAAGCCTCCACATCCTTCTGGTAGTGTGGCGACCAGAATTGCACGCAATATTCTAAGTGTGGCCTAACTAAAGTTCTCCACAGCTGCAGCATGATTTGCCAATTTCTATACTCTATGCCCCGACCGATGAAGGCAAGCATGCCGTATGCCTTTGTGACTACCTTATCCACCTGCGTTGCCACTTTCAGTGATCTGTGGACCTGTATGCCCAGATCTCTCTGCCTGTCAATACTCCTAAGGGTTCTGCCATTTATTGTATACTTCCCACCTGCATTAGACCTTCCAAAATGCATTACCTCACATTTGTCCAGATTAAACTCCATCTGCCATTTCTCCGCCCAAGTCTCCAACCGATCTATATCCTGCTGTATCCTCTGACAATCCTCATCACTATCCGCAACTCCACCAACCTTTGTGTCATCCGCAAACTTACTAATCAGACCAGCTACATTTTCCTCCAAATCATTTATATATATGTATTGTCTTTCAGTGTATGCTGTACTATAAGCTCAACAGCCTAGAGATTTGGAGTTCCAGAGAATACAGTAGCACAGTGATGAAAAATTGTGCCATTGCTAGCAGCCTTTGGGTAAGTGGGTCTGGGGGTTTGCAGGGGATGAGGTAGGAGACAATGCAAGGCTGGGGACAGGACTGTGAGCCAGACTACTGATCTGGCTGGGGGTCAGGATCGCTTCATGGAGTTGGTGTGATGGAATATAGGTATAATTGGCTTAATTAGGTAGAATTTAGATATAGTTAATATATTATACCTTATAGAATTAGAGATTGAATAAATGGTCAGTTTTCAAAACTCACTGAAATTCCCCTTTAAGAACGTAGAGTTAGAATAGAATGTGAACCAGAAACACCTTTTATGTTGGGAAATCCATTTCAGCGTCTCTGTTGCCAGGGACTTGGAGGATAAACACACATTGAAATATCCTGTGTGACACAGTAAGAGGTAGCAATAAACTTAATTGATAGTGTTGGTGATATAGACAGATCAACTCAAAAGGTTGTTACAAGGTACCATAAAAACACAATTATAGATAATAAAACAATAAATGAAATAGTACTTACAGGGACAAGAGGTCAAGTAAACACAATTATAAACATGTTGACCAGATAAATGCTCACAACTTCAAGAACAGAGGAATTCCAGCAAAACATTAAGTGGAGATGTTAGTTAATGATACTACCAAATATGGATTTTAAAAGCAGGAAAAACACACACAGGTCAGATGATACCTTAGAAACAGTATTAGGAGCTCTGAAGCAAAAATTAGAAGTGTTGAATCCTCAACTGTACTTCTCGCCCTATAGGTTACTTGGGGAATTTAATGTAAAAGTTTACTTTATATTTTGATGGATATTCTAAGATATTTTGCTGTTACATTAGCAGGGTTAAACCTTTGGATTCTATGTTATAAATAAGATTATGTGTTACATCTCTTAGTAATATTTGATATTGTGATGTACTTATCCATTTAAAAGTGTATTGCATGTTACATTCTTTAATAAATATATAAAAGTTAATAAATTGTCTTGTAGTATTCTGTATACAACTATAAGAACCCCCTCTCTGTGTCTCTTTAAGTGGAGAGATATGTATTGAAGAGTTTCCCAGACCCTTATAATATCTGGGATATTTATGACATAGCCATAATTATTTTAAAAATAGGCTATCTGAAAGATGGTAATATTCTCTGTTAGTTTCCTTTCAAATAAGTGTCTATAAGAATTTGTCTGGTTTGAACTTAATTAAAGGAGATTCATAGGGATATACTCCAAATTTGGTTTAGTCCCTATAAGGGGTTAAAGTCATAAATCACTTCAGTGGAGATTGGGGATTGGGAACAGGTTGTGGAGTGGGAGATTGGGGGGGAGGTCATGATCGGGTTGTGGAGAGGGAGATTGGGTGGTCAGGATCGGGTTGTGGAGTGGGAGATCAGGGTTGGGAGTGGCGGCAATCGGGAGAGTGATTAAATGTGGGGTTCTGCTCATTCCTGCTCCATATTCAGGTAAGTTACTTACCTTCTTTATTGCAGACAATCCCTAGAGTTGATTTCCCTGACTGCAGCAGAACAAAGCAATCTTGGAAAAGGGAATTCAGAGAGGCATTACACTCCTTATTTGCACATGCAAAGTGTTTCACCCCTGCTTCATGGGTGGTAAAGAACACCTCTTGTTTGTCATTACCCAATTTGGGGGACAGTGCACTTCCGGCCAGAAGTGTGTGCATGCTTTCAGCCTACTATTTTGAGGCCCAAGGAACAGATGCTGCATGATGAAATTCCTTGACCAATGTGTTTTTTATGCCTTTATGACTTTGGAATTGTGAATTCCTTCATGTCCCTTTGCTAGGTTCCCTGTTCCAAAGCATTTTTCCAGCAGCACTGAGTAAACACTCAACCAATTGATAGCTGTGCGGGATTTATAAAGACTCCTGTGTCAAGGATTTCTTTTGAGAGAAAGAGAGAAAGAAAGAGAGAAAGAGAGAGAGAAAGAGAGAAAGAGAGAAAGAGAGACAAAAAGAGAGACAGAAAGAGAGACAGAAAGAGAAAAAGGGTGGCACAGTGGCGCAGTGGTTAGCACCGCAGCCTCACAGCTCCAGTGACCCGGGTTCAATTCTGGGTACTGCCTGTGCGGAGTTTGCAAGTTCTCCCTGTGACCGCGTGGGTTTTCGCCGGGTGCTCCGGTTTCCTCCCACAGCCAAAGACTTGCAGGTTGATAGGTAAATTGGCCATTAGAAATTGCCCCTAGTATAGGTGTGGGGATGTGGTAAGAATATGGGATTAGTGTAGGATTAGTATAAATGGGTGGTTGATGGTCGGCACAGCCTCGGTGGGCCGAAGGGCCTGTTTCAGTGCTGTATCTCTAAATAAAAATAAAGAGAAAGAAAAACTTTGCATTCATATAGCACCTTTGACAACCACCACATGTCTCAAAGTGTTTTACAGCTAATTAATTATTTTTTAAATGTAGGGCTGGATTTTGTTCTCCCACAGACATTGAGTTCCATGGTGGGAGTGGGGTGGGGGGTGGGCCTGAAGATGCCTCTGGGAGAGGGCCGCCATGCACCCCAATGCCGGGAGGGCCCAGCCCAATATTACTGGTGGCGGCGAGGCCTCGTGGCAGCCCCCCACTGCTCGGTGATGAAACCCCAATTTGAACATTTAAATAAAATGAATTAATTAATGAAACTCACGTCGCTGCCTGATGTCCTGCTGTGATCTTCGGCCTGGTGGCCAGAACTTCTGCGCCTTCGGATCCCCGCTGGGCAAACAAGGCGCCACACTGATGGGGAGGGGAGAGGAGGTATCTTTCTCAGTGCGGGAAGAGGGGGAACAGGCTCAAATTAACGTCATGGGTATAGGGGATGGTGGGAAGTGTTGGAGTTGAAAGTTTGTGCAGTTTGGGGGGAGATGGTCAGGTGGTAAAGGTAAGTGTTTTGGGGAGGGGAAAGGGCAAATAATTAATTTAAGTTCTATTGGGGGTTAGGAGAGGGGCAAAAGAAATGTATTTATTTATTTTTATTCACTTCACCTTGAAATATTTAAATTTCCCAGTAGAGCTGATCGCCCTTTAAAAATGGCATCAGCATCTGCGCACAGACAGCTGATGCCATTGCCAGGTACGGACAGCCCACCCCCTCCACGTGGTCGGGGAGGTGGGGGAGGGGGATGTGCGGCCCGCCCTGGCTATTTCAATGAGCCGCTGCACGAAAGATTGCAGTGGCTCCACGGCATGCCTTTTTTTTGCCCGCGGCCACATAAAATTCAGCCCATATTCACTGTTGTAATGTATGAACACGGAACACAAAAGTCCGAGTGTATCAGGCCTGTGTCCTCAGTACCTTGCTCTACGGCAGCGAGGCCTGGACAACGTATACCAGCCAAGAGCGACGTCTCAATTCATTCCATCTTCGCTGCCTTCGGAGAATACTTGGCATCAGGTGGCAGGACTATATCTCCAACACAGAAGTCCTTGAAGCGGCCAACATCCCCAGCTTATACACACTACTGAGTCAGCGGCGCTTGAGATGGCTTGGCCATGTGAGCCGCATGGAAGATGGCAGGATCCCCAAAGACACATTGTACAGCGAGCTCGCCACTGGTATCAGACCCACCGGCCGTCCATGTCTCCGTTATAAAGACGTCTGCAAACGCGACATGAAATCGTGTGACACTGATCACAAGTCGTGGGAGTCAGTTGCCAGCATTCGCCAGAGCTGGCGGGCAGCCATAAAGACAGGGCTAAATTGTGGCGAGTCGAAGAGACTTAGTAGTTGGCAGGAAAAAAGACAGAGGCGCAAGGGGAGAGCCAACTGTGCAACAGCCCCAACAAACAAATTTCTCTGCAGCACCTGTGGAAGAGCCTGTCACTCCAGAATTGGCCTTTATAGCCACTCCAGGCGCTGCTTCACAAACCACTGACCACCTCCAGGCGCGTATCCATTGTCTCTCGAGATAAGGAGGCCCAAAAGAAAAAAAGAATGTATGAACATGTACTGATCCTAGATGGGGGCCTTGTCTTGAAATTGTTGGGAGTTCAGTATTTTCATATGCAGAGTCTGTAATCATTGCCTAGTTCTATTTGATGGCATTTTTTCCAGACCTCTAAGTCACCCACTGTCCCCCTCCACCCCTCACCACCTGTCTGGTCTGGTAAGCACTGCCACAGACTTTGTACTTCATGATATGCTAGTTACTGTTCTGTCTCAGCAAAAAGATCATTTGTTTTCACTGTTGCACAATTTACTATTAGCTCTACTTCCTGGCCACTGAATTGAGATTTCTGAATTGGTATCGAGCCATAAACTCCCATCTTTTGTGATTTTCACAACCTTTGTCATTTATGCTATTTATATGACAAAGTATTGCATAAGGAAGTGCAGAAGGAACATTATAGACCAGCATTATGCTTGATTTGTTTTCTATCATTCCCGCTCTCAAATTCGCATTTCAGGAAATTGATTGCAGGCAAATCATAGAATTAGGTTGGGGGGAGCAGGGAATGCAGATTATTTTTAGGGGATAGATTGCGTTCAGGTTGTAGATCAAGGATTCAGGATTAGGATGTGTTTTGGGGGGGGTGGCTGGGGTTACAACACATCAGGGGGTAGATTGTGGTCAGGGGGTTAGTTTGTGGTCAGGTGGGTAGCTTGTGGTCAAAGGGTTGGATTGTGGTCAGGGGGTTGGATTGTGGTCAGGGGTAGATTGTAGTTGGGGAGTGGATCTTGGGTGGGGGATTAGATTGTGGTTGGGGGGGTAGATCGCCATCGCGGGTAGATCATAGTCGGGGGTAGATCATAGTCAGTGGGTAGATTGTGGTCAGGGGGGTTAGATTGTGGTTGGGTGGGTAGATTGTGGTCGGGGGTAGATCATTTTCGGGGGGCTAGATTGTGGTCGGGGGGTAGATCGTGGTCAGTGGGTAGATTGTGGTCGGGGGGTAGATTCTGGTGGGGTGGGAAGTGACGGTCAGGGTTGTTCTGACTGCAGGGGAGAGAGTGCAGCTTGTGGTCAGGAGTGCCTGCTTATAGGGTGAAGATAGTTGTCGTGTTTGGGGTCTGATTTTGAGTGGGTGGGGATGGTGGTGTTGGGGATAGTTTGCTAATCAGGAGGGGGATAAGATCGTCAGGGGTTTCTGATTGCGATGGGGGTCAGATTGTGGTCGGGATATCCAATTGCTGTGGGTGGTTGGAGAGATTGCAGGAGTGGGGTGTTTAATAGGTAAGATTTTGAGTCTGGAGTAAACATCTCCTCATGGCCCATAAGTAGTGCTGTAAAGGCACTCACCTTATGGATCCAGCCCTTCTTACCTCCTTTTACCTGTTTGGTTTCCCAAGGTTGGCGAAACTGGGCCAGAATGGTTAAAAATAGAAACATTGTTGAACTGAAAGCAGACAGACTCCTTAAAGGTTTCAATGACTGACCCACCTCCTGCGAATGAATTGGTAGACTTCCCATTGTCCCGCTTCTGTTACAAACAGAGGTGGGCAGGTTCAAGGTGGCTGGGGTCTTGTAGCAATTTTTTTTTACTTTATAACCTCCCATCCTAACCATACCCACCCATTTTGAGGGTTAAAGTTGCCTTCATAGTTAAAATATGGAATGACTCACTGGACCAGCTGGTGTTTTTTGTCCATCTTTTTCTTATGGTTGTTTTACTATGTTAAAGGTGCTAGAGCAATGCAAGTTGTTGCTGTAGGTTTGTAGGCTGCCATTACTGCTGATGCAAAGAGAGTAAATAATTTTTAACTTCTAAATTTTGTACTTGCTGCATAGGTGAATGAAAGACCATCAAACACTACATGGTAAGCTCTTTTCATTGTTTTAGATTTGACCATTTTATTATTTGGTGTTGGTTCTGTTTCACTGTGTTAATGGTTAAAGGGGGAGAGAGTTAATCAGGAATGGGTTTATTTTACTGGTTCAAAACAACAGAGGAAACAATGTACTGTGGTCAGCCATTCCTCCATGGAGGGGTCCCCACTAGTGGCATGGTCCACCCCTGTTGTTACACCCCACCCCGCTCTATCGATCCTCCCTCGCCGGCACCTAACCCTAATGACCCCATTTACCTGCTTCTGAGGCTGGTGTCCATAGTGCCTCTTCTCGCTGGGTGCAGTCCCAGCAGTGGCCACTGCTCCTGGTCGCACTGCTGGGACTGAAGAGCTGCCAGCCTTCTGATTGGCCAGCAGCTCTTGGCGGTGGGGCATTCAGTCTCAGAGGGGTGGAAACATGACTTGCCTGAGACACGTAAAATAGCATTGTGGTTTTCCAGGGCTGGCAGAGACGGGCTTGTCCCCGGCTTTCCAGACGGTGGGCGGGGCCAATGCCTCCTTGTGAAATTCCAGCTTATGATGCTATGACAAGCTGAGCAGCAGTAAAAATAGTAAAACACAGAATCAGCACTAGACTTCATAGTAAGCCTCTTTCCAGTAACAATGACAATAGCACGTATAGAACAGAGCCCATTTTCTTACTAAAGGGAATTGACAAAGAAATAATATTTTGTGATAAACTTACATTTATTTACTTATCAGATAGTAATTGTGTGATATACTTGGCAGGTTTGTTTACCTACATTTTTAATATCTGGAAGCATATCTCACTGTAGAATATGAATGAAGCAGTTTCACAGCATCCATCCACATCATTGTCATGGTGCATTAAGTGATGTCTGCTGCAGCTTGCATTCAGAGTAGTCAGCTGAAATTTCCTCCTTCTGAAGCTGAGCAAAGTGCGGTAATGTTGCTAAGTGTTGAACAAAAATCGCTCTTTTGGTGCGTCCCTCGACTGCTCCAGGCAACGTTCTTATGAACCAGACAAGGAAGAAGCACCAAAACACTGAAGTATATATACTGTGACAGGCTGAGAGGCTCAACTTCACTGGTAAACCTTCCTGTGAAGACAGTCGCCTGTGGCAGTGACAATACCGCACTTTGCTCAGCTTCAGAATGGGAAATTTTATCTGACGACTACAATGAATGCAAGCCGCAGTCAAAACCAGATAATGTGCCATGACAATGCTGTCAGGGAAAAGCCTGCGTTGCCAATAATTTTCCACATTTGAGACATTACTCTGAGCAGTCTGGAGATCAGAGGGATATCAAACTGAAACAGGGAGAGATGCACTGACAGGGCAAAAAAAGAAAAAACTTCTGAACTGAAGCTATATTACAATGTTCCCTGATTACTAGAGGTGGAACAATAATTCAGATTAAGATATATTAAATATGTTATTTGGTGATGCATTTAAAGGGTACTGACCCATTTTATAAATACTGACGAAGAGAATATTGCAGTCATAACAGCTAAGCCATAGATGGCACTTTCTTCCAAAATACAAACTCGTCAGTGAGATTACAGGACAATAATCAATTTTTTTATCATCTATGACAGAAATCCAGTGGCCAGTTACAAGAAATTTTGAACTGTGAAAGCAACTATTAAGGGTCATAATATAGGAATATAGGAACAGGAGTAGGCCATTCAGCCCATCGAGCCTGCTCCACCATTCACTTTCCCGTTCTCCATATCCCTTGATGGCACTTGTCTCCAGAAATCTATTGATTTCTGTCGTGAACATGCTCAGTGATTGAGCTTCCACAGCCTTCTGGGTAGAGAATTCCAAAGATTCACCACCCTCTAAGTGAATAAATTCCTCCTCATCTTAGTCTTAAATGGCCTACCCCTTATTCTGAGATTATGCCCCCCGTTCTAGACTCACCAGCCAGGAGAAACATCCCATCTACATCCACTCTGTCACATCCTGTAAGAATTTTGTAAGTTTCAATGAGATCACCTCTCATTCTTCAAAACTCTAGAGAATACGGGCCCAGTTTCCTCAATCTCTCCTCATAAAACAATCCTGCCATCCTAGGGATTAGTCTGGTGAACTTCCGCTGCACTCCCTCTGTGACAAGTATATCCTTCTTTAGTTAAGGAGACCAAAACTATACACAATACTCCAAGGCAGTCTCACCAAGGCACTATACAATTTCAGCAAGACATCTTTACTTCTAATTGCTTGTTGCACTTGCATGCTAGCTTTTAGTGACTCATGAACAAGGACACCCAGGTCCCTTTGGACACCAACACTTCCCAACCTCTCGCTATTTAATAAATATTCTGTCTTTCTGTTTTTTCTACCAAAATGGATATCTTCACACTTATTCACATTATATTCCATCTGTCATGTTCTTGCCCATTCACTTCGCCTGCTTGAAGCCTCCTTACGTCTTCCTCACAACTTATATTCCCACCTAATTTTGTGATATCCGTGAATTTGCAAATATTACAATTTGTTCCCACATCCAAATCATTACATAGATTGTGAACAGCTGTGGCCCTAGCACTGATCCTTGCGGTACCCCACTAGTAACAGCCTGCCATCCTGAGAATGACCCTTTTATTCCTATTCCCTGCTTTCTGTCTGTTAACCAATTCGCAGTCCATACTAGTATATTACCCCCAATCCCCTGTGCTCTAACTTTGTTTACTAGCCACCTGTGTGGAACCTTATCAAAAGCCTTCTGAAAATCCAAATACACCACATTCACTGGTTCTCCTTTATCTATGCTACAAGTAACATCCTCAAAAAACTTCAACAGGTTTGTCAAACATGATTTCCCTTTCATAAATCCATGTTGATTCTGTCCAATTTTACCATTATTTTCTCAGTATCCAGTTATCACACCCTTTATAATAGATTCTAACATTTTGCCGACTACTGACGTCAAACTAACAGGTATGTAGTTCTCCATTCTCCCTCTCCCTCCTTTCTTAAATAGTGGGGTTACATTTGTTAATTTCCAGTCTGCAGGAACCTTTCCAGAATTTATAGAATTTTGAAAAATAACCACCAATGCATCCATTACCTCTATAGCCATCTCCTTCAACTCTCTGGGATATAGCTCATCTGGTCCCGAGAATTTATCAACCTTCAAACCAGTTAACTTTGAAGTACTACCTCTTTACTAATACTAATTTCTTTCAGTTCCTCAGTTTCACAAGTCCCTTGGGTTCCCTAGCATTTCTGAAGGAATTTGAATTCTGCATGGTTTTGGTCTTTACTTCCTCTGTGTATGTGGTCTTTTTTCACAAAACAATTTGGTATAACTTGCATCTTACTTACTATTTTCATTCTTCCATGAATTTGATGGCTCTTGGCTTGCTTGTATGTATATATAGACTGTAGTTTTGATTAACTGACGTGGTATAAGATCTTCAATTTACAGTTGAATACATGGCTTTCCAACCAGAATTGAATACAAGGTAATGCATATTGGTACTGATATAGCAAACACTATTGCAAGTAAGGGGTATACTGTCAAATGATCAAAAGAAAAAGATGAAGGTTTAATACCAAAGATTGTAAGTGTCATCACAGCCAGTGCCATGGAATCGTAGAACTGAACAGCACAAAAGGAGCTGAAAATCTGGTCATTTAGTCCCATTCCTCTGGGCTCTCCTCACTCTCTTTCTTTCTTTTCACATATTTATCTACTTTCCTTTTGAAAACTATTATAGATTCTACTTCCATCACTACTTTTGGTCGGGCATATTGCATCCTAACAATCCTATATATAAATAACATTTTCTAACCTCTGTTTTTATTGTTTTATTGATGTTATTAAATTTTTGCCTTCTAGTTAATGACTCATCAACTAATGGGAATAGTTGCATAGGCAGCTGAAATGTTGGGGTGTGCAAGTACATCTAGGGACAATGGGTAGAGTTTACTCTGGATGTTCATTGAAATAAAAAGTAGGCATGGGTTAAATAGGTGAGCAAGGCAGATAGATGAAGGTAATGGGCATTTTAAGAATAATTTTCTGAGGTTGCATCCCTGGTGGGAACCTTCAGTCACCAAGAGAACATATTGAAAATGATGGCATGCACTGCACACTATTTCCAGCCATCACATCAGTAAATTGTACACAACACATACTGGAACTTCTGATATTAGGGAAAGGCTGGCTGCTGAAAGTCAGAATGTTACGCATTTTGCCTGTAATTACTGCTACTCTGAGTCATACTCACAGCCTAAATAGCATGTAGAACGTTAGGAGGAAAACAAGCATATTCTAAGAAAGCTGTGCAGTTATAAAATCAAAAGAATGAATCATCTTCTGTCAGTTAGAAAGGGGAATGGTCATACAAAGGAAGAGCAAGAATTGGATGTATAAGCAAAGCATTGATAATATTGAACAGTACATCATTTATTTTTAACTTTCAAACCAAGGTGGGGGGAGGGAGAAAAAACCTGGTGCAATTATGGCATAAATTCAGCAGATTAATAGTGGGGATGCAGCAATTTATACCCAGACCAGACACACTCCAGACCAGCCACCTAAATACTGTGGCTACAAGAGTAGGTCAGACGCTGGGAATTCTGCGGCAAGTAACTCACTTCCTGACTCCCCGAAGCCTGTCCACCATTTACAAGGTACAAGTCAGGAGTGTGATGGAATACTCTCCACTTGCCTGAATGAGTGCCAACAACAACACTCAAAAAACTCTACATCATTTCGGACAAAGCATCCTGCTTGATTGGCCCACCATGGCTGCAGTGTGTAGCATCTACAAAATGCATTACAGCAACTTGCCAAGACTTCTTCGACAACACGTTCCAAACCCATGACCTCTACCACCTAGACTGACAAGGGCAGCAGATGCATGAGAACACCACCACCTGCAAGTTCCCCTCCAAATCACATACCATTCCTTCATTGTTGCTGAGTCAAAGTCCTGGAACTCCTTCCCCAAAAGTACTGTGGGTATATCTACACCACAAGGACTGCAGCAGTTCAAGAAACCGACACATCACCACCTTCTTAAGGGCAATTAGGGAAGGCAATAAATGAAGGCCTTGCCAATGATGCTCATGACCTGTGAATGTATAAAAAAAACACTCATTGCTGGTTGCAATGAAGAAATAGCTTCCCAGATGCTGCTAGAATTGAGAACTATAGACTCTTGTCAGTTGCCACTCCTCAGCGAGTGATCTCACAACCTTTATGTATGTATGATATTCCTTGAACTTCCTTCTTTATGGGCGATTGTCGTTCCCCTGCTGCCCTTTTTGGCTTCTTGCTATGGAAGCTCATACTATCGACTACTGAAAAGTGTGAGAAAAAGGTTGATGAGACATGTAATGACGTTATCTGAGAGTCAAATGAACGAGCCAAGCACTGTCACTTTCTCACCTGCTTGTTCCCCTGTCCACTCATATAGTGTTCAGCATCCGACCCAATGTCGTCCTCCCAGATCCCTGATATTCTCCTGTCCACGCTTCCCTGTCCTCCCCCCAAGTTTGTGCTCTCCCAGTTTGAGAACCTCTAGTATCAAATATAAAAGCCAGGAAGCAATGATGAACCTATATAAAACCGTAATAACTTAATAAGACCCCAGTCAAAGTATAGTATGCAGTATTGCATTCCACACTGTAGAACGGCATTAAGGCTTTAGGTAGGGCACAACACAGATTCACTCAGATGCTGGTAAGAGGGAATACAAATGCAAAGAAAGACCTGAAAAATTCAGACTTTTTTCATTAGAACAATGCAGATTATGGGACGATATAATTCACATGTTTAAAATCATGCAAAGATGGGACAGGGAGATAAAGTCAGATTTGTCTCAGTAGTTGAGGAGTCTAGAATGAGGGACTACAGATGTAAGATTAAATGTGACATTTAGAACAGAGGAAGACAGGAGATACTTTTGTGAGGCTGTGGAATTCACTTCCAGCATTACTGGCTGAGGCAGAAATTCTGTCAACATTCAAGATTATATTGGTAAGGTGGGTGAAGGAAAAGGAGTTGGAGAGATGTGGGAATGGAGTGGGTAAACCTGATTAGAACTATTTGTTCATGTGGCGGGTAATTGCCAATCTGGAATGGTTGGGCTGAATAGCCTTTTTCCCTGTCGTAACTTCCATGTATTTCTATGTTTCACTTGAAAGTAAAAGTAAGGCAGTTGAATTCAAAGTGAGTGAGAGTCAAAGGATGAAGAAGAAACAAAATTAATTTATTGTAAAGAAGTTGAAGAGAAAGCACAATGCTGAAATCAACATGAGCCTGGGATGCACATCACTAACAGAAAGAAGTGGTGAAATATATATATGGTCTGTAAAGCAATATAAAAGTCATGTATAATCCATGGGAAACTGTAGGAAAGAGGAATGCGCAGTCTCTGCAGTAGCAATTCTTTAGGGCAAAAGGTGCATGCTTTTTTAAAATTCATTCATGAGATGTGGGTGTCGTTGGCCAGGCCAGCATTTATTGCCCATCCCTAATTGCCCTTGAGAAGGTGGTGGTGAGCTGCCTTCTTGAACAGCTGCTGTCCATTTGGGGTAGGTATACCCACAATGCTGTTAGGAAGGGAGTTCCAGGATTTTGACCCAGCGACAGTGAAGGAACGGCGATATAGTTCCAAGTCAGGATGGTGTGTGACTTGGACGGGAACTTGCAGGCGGTGGTGTTCCCATGTATTTGCTGCCCTTGTCCTTCTAGGTGGTAGAGGTCGTGGGTTTGGAAGGTGCTGTCTAAGGAGCCTTGGTGCATTGCTGCAGTGCATCTTGCAGATGGTACACACTGCAGCCACTGTGCGTTGGTGGTGGAGGGAATGAATGTTTGTAGATGGGGTGCCAATCAAGTGGGCTGCTTTGTCCTGGATGGTGTTGAGCTTCTTGAGTGTTGTTGGAGCTGCACCCATCCAGGCAAGTGCTGCTATGATTAGAACTGAAACAAGAATGTAGACTATGGAAGGAGGTGAGAAAGGTATGCTTAGTCTGTCGGGAATATATCTGGATATATATAAACAATCCATGCACAAAGTTCAAAACAAGGTATTTCACTAGTTATTGAAAGTTGTAAATTTATTTCTTCACATTGTTTTCTTCTGTTTTGGATCAAAGGGGTGGAGAATGTATACAAAGCCCAGAGTATTTCTCGATGATCGTGTTGTCAGCATTTTATAACTAACTATTTTTGAATAACAGAATTACAGAATTGTTACAGTGCAAAAGGAGGCCGTTCAGCCCATCATGACCTCACTGGCTTTCCAAAAGAGCAATTCACTTAGTGCCATTTCCCCGCCTTTTCCCCGTAACCCTGCATGTTCTTCCTTCTCATATAACTGTCTAATTCCCTTTTGAATGCTTCAATTGAATCTGCCTCCACTACACTCTCAGGCAGTACATCCCAGACCTTAAACACTCGCTCGTGAAAGTGTTTTTCCTCATGTCATTTTTGTTTCTCCTACCAAATACTTTAAAACTTTGCCCTCTCTTTCTTGATCCTTTCACGAGTGGGAACAGTTTCTCCCTATCTACTCTGTCCAGACCCCTCATGATTTTGAATACCTCTGTGAAATCTTCCCTCAGTCTTCTCTTCTCCAAGGAAAACAGTTGCAACTTCTCCAATCTATCTTCATAACTGAAGTTCCTCATTCCTGGAACCATTCTCATGAATCGTTTCTGCACTCTCTCCAATGCGCTCACGTCTTTTTTAAAGTGCAGCGCCCAGAACTGGATGCAATACTCCAGCTGAAGCCGAACTAATGTCTAATATAAGTTCAACATAACTTTCTTGCTCTTGTACTCTATGTCCCTATTAATAAAGCCGAGGATACAGTATGCTTTATTAACTGCTCTCTCAACCTGTCCTGCCATCTTCAATGACTTATGCACATATACACCCAGGTCCCTCTGTTCCTGCACCCCCTTTAGAATTGTACCCTTTATTTTATATTTTCTCTCCATGTTTTTCTTACCAAAGTGAATCACTTCACATTTCTCTGCATTGAACTTCATCTGCCACCTGTGTGCCCATCCCACCAACTTGTCTACATCCTTTTGAAGTTCTATACTATCCTACTCACAGTTCAAAATGCTTCCAAGTTTCATATCATCTGCAAATGAGAATGCAGATGGTGACCTAGGCAATTGTAGTCATGTGTCAGAGGGTTAATCCTTTTGGACATATGGTAATGTTTGGGTAGCTTTTGGTATTTTTTTGATTATTGGTCCATAAGTTCATATTTGTAAGATTTTTTCTCTAGTTACTGTTCACCATACACTAATCATACACTAAATTTCATCAGGCCCTCTTTACTGTAAACTTATCTGTAAACTTGAAGTCATCCAAAACTCTGCCGCCCATTTTCTTACTCGCACCAGGTCCCGTGCATCCATCGACCTTGTGCTTGCTGACCTTTATTGGCTGTCAGTGAAGCAATGCCTTGATTTTTACATACTCATCCTTGTTTTCAAATGCCTCCACGGCTTTGCTCCTCTCCATCTATGTAATCTCCTCCAGCTCCACAGCCCTCTGGGATATCTGCACTCATCTAATTCTGGTCTCTTGAGCATCCCTGATTTTAATCACTCCAGCACTGGTGGTTGTGCCTTCAGTTGTCTAGGCCTAAGCTCTCGAATTTCTTCCCTAAACCTTTCCACCTCTCTAGCTTGCTTTCCTCTTTTAAGACACTCCTTAAAACCTACCTCTTTGACCAAGCTTTTGGTCATCTGACCTAATATCTCCTTACGTGGCTTTGTGTCAAAGTTTGCTTTATAATGCTCCTGTGAAGCACCTTGGGACATTTTATGACACTACACGTGCTTATATATATAAGTTATTGCTGCTGCTGTTTTGCTTCAGTATGGGGCTAACTTCCAAACAAACCAGAGGAAGGTTGGTTATCTGTGTTTTAAATATCTTCATTTAAATACAGTTGGTACACTAGACACTGTTTCTACTTAATTAGGTATGATAGAAATTTAAATAAAGGGACAATATGATCTGAAAGAAACAAAATGAATGAGAGAGCTGTTACAATGTAGGATAATGGAAATATAACAGCTGAGCAGATTTCCCACCCTTTGTGGAACAGATTTTCAGTCCATTAATATCAATATATAATAGTTGGGTGATCAATCTCATCAGGTCACAGACTAAGTGATGAAGATGAAAATCTAGACCATAGTTTTACCTTGTGTATAGGTAGCAGGTTTCAAATTCTCAATGAATGACACGATTTTGACCCAGGGTGGGAATCATGTCCAAAGTGGGCAGCGACCTGGCCTTGGAGTGTGAGGCCTGAGACATTTTATTTACATTGTGCTGAATGATGTCCCTCTCAAAGCCAGTGGGAATGATGTCAATGCAGGCATGTGGGAGCAGGAATTAGGATGGGAACTAGATGCTGCTGGGAACTCAAGAGAATGGTCCTCGGCCTGAGGTTCATGCTGGAGGGAGAGAGGCATTGCCAACAGATACCAGCGCTTGAAGTGAGTGGGAAGACCAGGGCTGCGGACACTCAAGGATTTCTTGCTGGGCCTGGAGGGACATTCCTAATCCTCCTAGCCCATCAGGAATCCTCATAGAAGTTTTGTAAAAACAAACTTCCCTTGGTTTCTTCTGACCATTTTGCTGCGTCCCTCCACGGTTTTCTGGTGGCTTAGGAGCTGTGCAATCCTCCAGAATTCTGGAGTAAAAATCGTGCTGCAATGATGATGGCATCAGTGGTCTGCGATTTCAACCTTTTAAATAGCCCCTGCCAGCCTGTGGCAGACTGCCCTCCTGCCCCTGAATTCTGACTGGTTAAAATGGCAGAGGGGTGGCAGTGAGGGCAGGAACACATCTGAAATATTGTGCAACCACTGCCACCACCATTTAAATAACTCCTGTGCCCCATTCATGCCAGAGGGGCTGGATTAAAACTAGAATTTATGTCTTAAAAGTGTGAGAAAGAAAACAATGCAGCCTATCCAAAGACAAAATTGTGCAACAAATCCAACCAATGTATGGCAGCAATTAACAATGGAATTTTGAACTACATAGTCAAAATTTAGAGGAAATAATATGTTGGTTGGAATACACCAAGATCACTGCATCCAGTTCTAGATAGCTGACACAAAAGAGACATTCAAGCACGAGAAGGGCAATGAGGCTGATCCCTTTAGTCAAAGGACTGAATTATAAGGAGAGAGTGGAGAAACTTGGGCTTTTTCGCCTGGAAAGGAATTGTCTGAGAAGTGATACTACATATACATATAAGATTGTTAAGGAAAAATAGTTCATGAGAGAAATCTATTTGGGATTTCCTCAGAGCTGCTCCTGCTTCACCTCCATACCTTTGCCAGAAGTGTGACAAAGCTCCTGTTTCAGCATGTAAGCAGGATACTGTCACACATCCAGCAAAGTTATTATGGGAGCAACCCCAAAGAACTTTGGTGCCTTCATTTTGTTGACATAGTTCAGCACTCATATTAACTTTGAAATGGATCTGCAACATAATTGAAAGTATACTATTATGAAATATATTTCTGAGATTGTATGCCAATGATGTAGCTATGTTTCACCTTTTCATGCGGACTGCAAAGGAGTTGAAAATAGTGGAGAATTCTGCATAATACATGAGGACTGGCAAGCAAACACCAGGAAGTATTGTCACCAGAAACAAGATTGAAAAGTATTCCATTCTCCAGCATCGCCAGCAACAATCACCCTGTGAGCGATAGTTAAAGGACATTGAGAGCTGTCCTTCTGAACCTGCAGAGCCTAAGCCTGCCTTTCTTTGTTTGCCTGTTTACTCTTGGTTCCTGTTGGATATAGCCTACAGGAACTGCCAGTGTGGCTGATTGAAATTCTAGTTTCTCTCACTCTCTGCATGCAGGCTTACCTCCACAACACAGATTTTCTGATCCCAGTAGAATAATTCGTGCCAAGTTATTATTACATATTCCACATATTGTACTGGCCTTGCGCATAAGAGAAAATCTTTCATGCAGAGAAAGAGGCACACTGCCATGAATTAAAAACACAATCACCTCTTATTTTTCTGGTTGTGGCAAAACTTTTTCCTTTTTGCTTTCTTCAAGTTTGTACCATTATTTTTCATGTTTTGCATTCCCTCACACCAAACTAAATGCACATAAAGCTGCAGGTTAAGGCTAAATAAAATGGTTTCAAACAAGGCTACCTATAGTGCCACTACTATCCCAGGCCAGAATGGAGATGATTTGGTAATTCCCCTGCCAATCACGCCTGGAGATTGCACTGCTGTAAGTGACAGTGTTTGATTTTGTGCACGTCATTTGTGTTATGTAGTTATCTTCCATTCTCTACAACTGGCTGAAGAAATAATCTATTTGTAA
Source organism: Heterodontus francisci (assembly GCF_036365525.1). Taxonomy (NCBI): domain Eukaryota; kingdom Metazoa; phylum Chordata; class Chondrichthyes; order Heterodontiformes; family Heterodontidae; genus Heterodontus; species Heterodontus francisci. The sequence continues at coordinate 130,844,367 of NC_090373.1, forward strand.
TAGGTAACTCTCCTCCACTGATTGCATTTTAGAGTCATAGAGTCATAGAGTTATACAGCACAGAAAGAGGCCCTTCGACCCATCGTGTTTGTGCCAGCCATCAAGTACCCAACTATTCTTATCCCATATTCCTGCACTTGGCCCAATCAAACAAATTTTTCTATTTGCTGGAGAAATCAACATGCTTTTATTGGGAGATGTTGCTACAGCTTTGGTCAGTTATGAGTTCTGTTTGCTGCAGCTCGTGGAGACTCTTTTTAAATGGACTCTGTAAATAGACATTTTTTTTGCTTTGCTTTTTGCTTTGTTTGCTGTAAAATACACTTGTTTGCTGTAAGTAGTCCTGCTGTAAGTTCCCCAGTTCCAACTCATTGGCTGACACAATGATGTCAATAGACGCTCCATTCTAACTTAAGCAGGGATTTTGATTCTCCTTGGGCTGACTCCCCAATGTTGGAGTCATGGCAGGTGCGGGGGGGTGGTGGTTGCTGGAAAATGCCTCTGCGAGAGGGCCACCACGCACCCTGACACCGGGAGGGCCTGGCCTGATATAACCGGTGGCGTCAAGGTCTCATGGCGGTCATCCCACCACTCAGCGGCAGGACCCCCATTTACATATGCAAATAAATTAAAACTAATGCATTAATTATACTTATGTTCCCGCCTTCTGTCCCGGTGTGATCTTCCTGCTGCTGGCCGGCGCTCCCATGCCTTCGGATCCCCATCTGGGGAAATGAGGTGCCACACTGGTGGGGAGGGAGGAGGAGGTAAGTTTCTCAGTGTGGGGCGGGGGTTGGGGGGAAACTAGGGTCCAAGTGACATCATTGGTGTAGGGGATAGTGAGAAGAGTTTTAAGTTAAAGTTTATGCACATTTGGGGGTGGGGAGTGAGGGGGAAGGTCAGGTGGACAAGGTAAGTGTTTTGGGGGGAGAGGGCATATAATTAATTTTATAGTTATGGGGGGTGGTGGGAGAGGGGCAAAATTTATGTATTTATTTATTTTTTATAAACTGTACCTTTAAATCTTTAGACTTAATGGAAGGGTTCAAAGCCCTTTAAAAATGGTGTCAGTGCCTGTGCACCGGCAGCTGACACCATTGCCGGGGAGGGACAGCCCTCCCCCTCCATGTCATCGGGGGGTGGGGGCGGCTGCCCTGGCTGTTTAAATGCTCTTAGTATCACAGCAACATGCGATTTTGGTGGCAGGAATGTAAAATTCAGCTTCTTGTTTGCAAATACACAAAGACAAGTAAATGAATAAATTATCTAATGATCTTCTCTGATATTTAATAAATGCAACTCAAAGACAAATATGACAAAAGTAGAATGGTGTCTTTATATTTTGAAAAACTATATGTGCAAAGGGAGTGTGCTAATGGTGTGGTGTGAGAGACAAAGCATTCGTGCAGAGAGAGTGTTAATGACAGAATAATGAACAGCTCTGTCCAAAAGCACAAACGTGAAAAAACAAGTTTAAGGCAAGCACATAGTACAAAAATAATAATAAAAAGGGCCAGTCATGCTGTGAAATTATTGACCTCAATGTTCAGTCTGGAAGGCTGTAGAGTGCCTAATCAGAAAATTAGGTGCTGTTCCTCATTCCATTTCTGAGCTAGCTTTAGAAAATTTCCTTTGTTCTGTGATGCGATCAGTCTGTGAATGGCTAATCAACATTTATTGGTCAGCAAGCAAACAGGCTGAAAAATTCCACTGGAGCATCTCATAATCAGCCATTGTAACTTTGACAGATGATCACTGGACACCCAAGATAATTGGCCTATCTGGGGTATCTACCAACCTGCCAGTAAAGCTTTTGTGCTGATTGGGAGATTGGGATCTCCTGAGGAGATCCTTAATTAATTCGTCCATTACATATTGATTGAGGACATTTTGTGCTAATATTCATCTGTGTTCTTGGTCAAATAAATTTATCAAATTTCAATTTACTCAATGTGGGTATGTGATCTAAGTGTACTTCTGCTGCTGTTCTGTCTCAATTCCTGTCACCCATTGCAGATCTTATTGTTTTCCCCATAACTTTGTGAGTTCTCCTGATTAGCTACCATCACTTCCAGGAAATGTGTCAGTTGAGAGAAGAGCTGTATTTCGCCACAGGAAGGCCTTTATTTAGTCACCAAGCAGGTGACGGAATGCCTTCATTGCAAAGAGACCGCAATACATCACCTTCTCAAATGCAGACTACTAATTAGGAAGAGAGCGCATGCAGATTTGCCTGCTTTGCTGGCTTTCCCAGGTGGAAGATGTCGTTGACAGCACACACATCATTACATTCTATCCTTCAAGAACCATCCATGTTTTATAACAGGAAAGGGTTCCATTCCCTGAATGATCAACTTGTCCATGACCACAGGCATCAAGGTATGTAAGTCTGCACCTGCGTTCCTGGTCATAGTAATGACATATTGCACCCGTCCACAATACACCCTATGTTGCATCGGACCTGTGAGGTGAGATGAGAGTGACTGCCCTTGATATTAAGGCAGCATTTGACCGAGTATGGCATCAAGGAGTCCTAGACAAATTGAAATCAGTAGGAATTAGAGGTAAACTCTCTACTGGTTAGAGTGATACCTAGCACAAAGGAAGATGGTTGTGGTTGTTGGAGGTGAATCAACTCATCCCCAGGACATCACTGCAGATGTTCCTTCGGGTAGCGTCCTAAGCCCAACCATCTTCAGCTGCATTATCAATGACCTTCCCTCCATCATAAGGTCAGAAGTGGGGATGCTCACTAATGATTGTACAACGTTCAGCACCATTCACGACTCCTCAGATACTGAAGCAGTCCGTGTCAATATGCAGCAAGACCTGGACAACAGCCAGGCTTCAGTGATAAGTGGCAAGTAACATTTGTGCCACATAAGTGCCAGGCAATGACGATCTCAAACAAGAGAGTATCTAACCATCTCCCCTTAACATTCAACGACAATATCATTGCTGAATTCCTCACTATCAACATCCTGGGGGTTACCATTGACCAGAAACCGAACTGGAACAGCTACATAAATACTATGGCTACAAGAGCAGGTCAGAGCCTGGGAATCTTTACAGCGAGTAACCCACCTCCTGACTCCCCAATGCCATATATAAGATGCACTGCAGCAACTTGCCAAGCCTCCTTCGACAGCACCTTCCAAACCCGCGACCTCTTCCACCTAGAAGGACAAGGGCAGCAGACGCGTGGGAACACCAGCACCTGCAAGTTCCCCTTCAAGTCACACACCATCCTGAATTGGAACTATATTGCAGTTCCTTCACTGTCGCTGGGTCAAAATCCTAGAACTCCCTCCCTAGCAGCACTGTGGGTATACCTGCACCTGATGTACTGCAGCAGTTCATGAAGGCAACTCACCATCATCTTCTCAAGGGCAATTAGGGATGGGCAACAAATGTTGGCTTTTCCAGCTACACCCATATCCCATGAAACGAATAAAAAAAACCATTCATGTGGCAGGCTGAAGGACAGGGCTATCCTCTGACTCGTAAGTCCTGCCAGGAACCCAGGCTCAGATGTGGGGTGCTGATTATAACCAGAGCTATTCAGAAACAAGGGGCAGGATTTTCCCACAGTCTTCAGGACACAACGTTAAGACCAAATGGAGTCCCAAGCCTGCACTTGCTGACACCCACACTGACGGTGCTATTTTCCCAGAGGTGGCCTCCTAATTGGCCGACTTCACACTCAGCTTTGGAAGGAAGCCTCCTGATGCTTCCAGCCCAACCAGAGGGCAGGCAGATTCAGAGCCTTGGCAGCCTCACCAGGAGAGGTAGGCGCTGCTGAGGCAGGTAGGAGACCACGAGGGTGCCTCAAAATAGAGGCATAAATTTAAATTATAAATTCAGAGGGGCCAAGCAGGCAGGCCCCTCGGAGTGGATTAGAAGCCCCTCCAGCAGCAGTGTTTGGGCTGCAGGTGCAGCTTTTGCCTTCTCTTTGGGGAATGGAGTCTCTGGCTCTGATGGCACCCACCACCAACCGCACCAACCCCCCCCCCCCACCCCACAGCCCCCCAGCCTGCCATTGAGGTGGTGACCTCCCCAAGGAGCAGGGAGCCACTCCATCTCTAGAAAGATGCTGGCTGGCCCTCAAAATTGCCCCTAATTGTGATCTTAATTATTTAAATTGGCTGCCCATCTCTGTACAGTGGGCAGCCGATCCGCAACCTGGCCCATCTCCGGGAAACTTCCCCGGTAGTGGGAATACGTTGGGGAGCCATCCTGGTGCAGCTCCTGGAAGAGGGGCTGGGAAAATTTTGCCCAAGGGTTCTGGTTGAGCAAAGCATTGGCATCCTGAAAGAACATTTCTGCTGTCTGGATAATTTGAGAGGGATAGTTCAGTACAACCCAGAGCAACCATCAAGAATGTAATCATTTGCTGAAAGCTCCACAATCTTGTTAGATTGGTGTAACCACTGGTGAAATGGTGTAACCAGGCAGAAATGGCTATTTATGTCTCTCTGGGGATGCTGCCAATCCCCTGCTGAATTTATGTCAGGAGATCAGGAGTTTGGGGTTACTATCGACCAGTAACTGAACTGGAGTAGCAACATAAATACTGTGGCTGCAAGAGCAGGTCAGAGGCTGGAAATTTTTCAGCGAGTAACTCACCTCCTGATTCCCCAATGCCTGTCCACCATCTGCAAGGTACGAGTCAGGAGTGTGATGGAATACTCTCTACTTGCCTGGATGGGTGCAACTCCAAAAACACTCAAGAAGATCGACACTATCCAGGACAAAGCAGCCCACTTGATCGGCACCCCATCCACGACCTTAAACATTCACTCCCTGCACTGCCAACGTACAGTGGCAGCACAATTTTCACTTCTATAAATCATCCAGTTATGAATAAATTCAATCAGCAGTTTTATTCCCCATGACGTAAGTCTACTGTTTACATTACTGATTCACAGGAGTCATTTTCTTTTTCTTTCTGCTGTCTCTCCCTTTCTCTCTCTCTTTCCCTGTCTTTTAATTCAGTTTCCTTTGTTCCAATTGTACCTTTGCTAGCAATACCCTGTCGGAGTCTAATTCTAACCCTGTCTCTGCTTCTTCGAGTTAGAGGGATAAATGGTTGGCCACTAGTCTTATGGGTTCTAATTTCCTAGTTTTGGCACAGAAAGTGATTCCACACTGCTCAGCCATATTTCTCAACTCCTCCAGAGATAGTGCCTTTAACTTATCCCAAGTTACTACACCTTCGCTTGGGAGTGTACTGGCTTCGGTCGCGGACATGTTAGTATTCTAGCACACACAACTACAAGAAAACCTGCATTGAAATCTTTTCTCTTCTTTTGATTGGGATCAATTTGACTTCCCACTTCCAATTTCCCATTTGTCTGTGGGTCCAATCTGGACACTAAACCCCAAATTTCTGTTATAACCAGGTGAGGAAGGGGTCTCAGGTTCCCCTCTTGTCCCTTTCCTGGTTTGGCTCTGATAGGGTTTATCTTTCAAAACACAGTGTTTTTAGCTTAACACCTCAGTGAGTCCTTGCTCACTGCTCTCTAATTGTACTGGTAAATGAACCAAAAGAAAGATGCAAGTTTATTAGCCTTACCACTCTAACTCGGTTAAAATTTCTAAAGTACGTGTTGCAAACATGCGTACGAGATAAGCACTCAGAGAAATAGGTACAGAGGAGGAGAAAGAATTAAGTGGGGGAGGGTGGTGTTTGGAGTAGTAAATGGAATTCAGTTACTGTCTTTTGTTTTGCTGTAAAGTCCTTGGTTGAAATTATGGTCTTGGAGTTCTCGCCAGGGCACAGTGCACACTTTCAAACTTGCTTCTCTGGTACCAGAAGACTGAAGCGGTGTTCTGTCTTGAGGCTCAAGCTGCTGCCGTGAGTCCCTGGGACTTTTCTGGAGAGGGAGACAGGGAGAGACCTTCCTCCTCTTTTGACTTCAAATTGCCGTCTGTCCAAACCTTTCTGTTCAATTCAATTCAAACAGTTCCCAGTCTGGCCAGCAGGTAAGTCATTTGACCAGCTCTTTGTTTGAAACAGCATTGTCTGCCAGGGTTGTTAATTCTCAAAGTTCTCCAGTCACAGACAAAGAAGGTTGATTATTATGATTACCTAGACCAGTCTTGTTAACTGAATCGATGAACACTCCCATTTTCTCTCTATTCAACTGTCTCTCAGAATGCAAATGTGCAGCCATGTTTCAGCTGTCCAACTCTGTGGCCTTTTTTAAACAAGTTCTGTGCAATGTCCAGCAAAAAGGTTCAAGTAGTGTTCCATCTTACGAAATAAATATGTTTTCATTTGGCAGGTATGATTTCCCTCACAATTAGTTTGAATTAAGGATTGGTTAGTGGACAGAAAATGGAGAGTTGGCATAAACGAGCCATATTTGGGTTCACTTGCTGCAACTAGTCAGGTTTCGCAAGGTCAGTGCTTGGGCCTCGGCTATTTCAAACCTATATGAATCTAGAGCACTGAGTGTAATGAATCCAAGTTTGTTGATAACACAAATTTAGGTGGGAAAGTAAGCTGTGAAGAGGATGCAAAGAGGCTGCAAAAGGATTTAGACAGGTTAGATGAGTGGGCAAGAATGTGACAGGTGGAATATAATTTAGAGACGTGTGAAGTTATCCACTTTGGTAGGGAATATGGAAAATCTTTTTTTTAAATGATGGGGGACTGGGAAATGTTGGAATTCAAAGGGACCTGGGTGTCACTGAATCACAGAAAGTTAACCTGCAAGTACAGCAAGCAATTCGGAAAGTAAATGGTATGTTAACCTTTATTATAACTGGATTTATAAGAGTACAAAAGTCTTTCTGCAATTGTTAAGATCTTGATGAGACCACACCTGGAGTACTCTGTATAGTTTTGGTCTCCTTACCAACTGAAGATATACTTGCCTTAGAGGGAGTGCAACAATTGTTCACCAGACTGATCCTTGGGATCAGGAGATTATCCTATGAGGAGGGATTGCATAGACTAGGCCTATATTCCCTGGAGTTTAGAAGACTGAGAGGTGATCTCATTGAAACATAAAATTCCTAAGGGTAGATGCTGGGAGGATGTCTCCCTGGCTGGCAAGTCTAAAACAAGGGGTCACAGTCTTAGAATATGGGAATGGCCATTTTTTTTTAGATTAGATTAGAGATACAGCACTGAAACAGGCCCTTCGGCCCACCGAGTCTGTGCCGAACATCAACCACCCATTTTTTATACTAATCCTACACTAATCCCATATTCCCAACAAACATCCCCACCTATCCCTATATTTCCCTACCACCTACCTATACTAGTGACAATTTATAATGGCCAATTTACCTATTAACCTGCAAGTCTTTTGGTTTGTGGGAGGAAACCGGAGCACCCGGAGAAAACCCACGCAGACACAGGGAGAACTTGCAAACTCCACACAGGCAGTACCCAGAATCGAACCCGGGTCCCTGGAGCTGTGAGGCTGCGGTGCTAACCACTGCGCCACTGTGCCGCCCTTTTGGACTGAAATGAGAAGAAAATTCTTCGCTCAAAGGATTGTGAACCTTTGGAATTACTTATCCCAGAGAGCTGTGGATGCTCAATTGTTGAGTATATTCAAATCAGTGATCAATAGATTTTTGGACACTAAGAGATTAAAGGGATATTGGGATAGTGCGGGATGGTGCAGCTGAGGTAGTAGATCAGTGATCAACTTCTTGAAAGGTGGAGCAGGCTCGAGGGGTCAATTGGCCTACTCTTGCTCCTATTTCATATGTTTTATGTTCTTGTGCCTGAATTACCATGATGCACAACAGAAGGATGCTAAAGCAACAAATTCATTATTCAGCCCACTTGAGGCTAGTGTTACTTCACAGTCCAGCCGAGAGATCAGATTTTCTGCCTAGCAATACCTAATTGGACAGCTGGCAGTGGGATATGGGATGGAGATCCATTAATGACAAATGTCCACCCACTTTTATCATCCGTCCAGTTGTCTGCTATCATCGATGGCAGCACATGCAAATGAGACAGTAATGACGTCTCATTCCCATGCCATTTGTGCTTATTCATATTCATACCTGTTTGATGAGTATCCAGGGTTGCTCTGAGCCATGGGGAAGAGAACTAATTTTGATGCAATTAAAAGCTTCTTTCTTTTTTTATTTTATAGCCATTGCAAACTACTTTGATTTTGTGCTATGTGCTGTGGGAATGCTATCCCACCCTCCCCTCCCTGATACAACCATCTCATTTCAGACAGGGTACAATGTCTTTTCTGTTGGGAATTCTACTCCACCTCTGCTTACTGCAAAAAGAAGAGAAGAAACAGGTAGCCTTGGAGGCATCCATGGCATTTGACTGCCTGTACCTCACACCAGAGTATACGGGATAAATGCTCCTACCTGCATTAGACTGAGAAGCAGTAACTGTGCAGTTCTGGTTTCCAAAGGAAGCTGTCACTGAATTATGCCAGATTCTGCAAACATACCTACAACTTACCTTCGCCAATGGTTGTTAAGAGTACCGTTATTCACTGCTGGGGTCATTTCAGATTGCCTCTGTTTGGGATTGAAATGTACTAATAAACTAGAAATTGTACTAATGTGCCTCCTGGCTCGCCATAGTCATGTGACCTCTACCATGAGGCATTCTGACTGCAGGCAGCCATAACAGTCAGTTTCATTAAAGACACAGTACACAACAGACTTTTGTCCTGTGAGTTCATAATGTGCCAGAGTGGAGCTGAGATTGAGTGGTGAAGAGCTGTTGAAAAGCACAGCTATGGAACAAAGGCCACAGGATGGGTCACAACTGCTAAAAGCTGCTAAAAGGCATAGGAAGCCACAGAAAAGGAACAAAGAAACAGCTGAAAACCCAGGTAATACAAGGGCTGCAAATTTTCCTCTGCCTGCGCCGGTCAAAATGAAAGGTGATATGAAGTAGAACTGGCAGTTTTTCCACTCGTAATGGCAAAATTGCGACAGATTTAATTAACAAACCAGAGCAGCTACGAGTAGCTACATTTCCATCACTGTTGGGGAGAGACTGTTACAAATCATATTCCACTCTAAATCTCTCTGAAGAGCATAAAAAACAGACAGCATAAATTTTGAGAGCCTTGAGGGCATGCTTTGAATGCCAAGTGAATGTAACCTATGAACGGTATGCATTCAATATTAGGGCCTAAGTTGAAAAAGAATCCATTGATCAATATGTGACTGCATTAACACAGCTTGCAGAATCCTGTCAATTTGTGCAACTAGAAGACGATCTAATAAAAGACAGGATTGTATTAGGCATAAGATATCCCGCAGTGAGAGCACATCTATTGAAAAAAGACAAACTTACTCTCAGGAAAGCGATTGACATGTGCAGAAGTGCTGAGGTTGTAAATCAGCAGCTAAAGCATAATTCATGGCAGAACAGACCAGGCCTTGCATTATGCTGATAGATTTTCCAGGCCGAAAGGGCAGAAAGATTACAGATAAAGGGCAGGATGCAAATACTGCAGAGGACATCACGCACAGGAAAAGAAGGCATGTCCAGCATGGGGAAAGCAGTGTTCTCACTGCAGGAAGCCCAATCATTCTGCACACAATTGTCTAGCTGGAAGGAAGCACAACATGCTGGTACAGATGGTCACTGGAGAGATATCAGCCGAAGATTCTGACAAATCAGTAGACACCATACCACAGGTTGGTTCAGTCATGTCGATAGGTGATAAATGGTTTGTGCCTGTTGGAATGATGACTGCAGAAGGAGAATATCAAGTCAATATAAAGTGTCAGATAGACATCGGTGCATCATGCAACATCTAATTCTTCACAGACCTGTGCAAAGTGATTCAACTTGATGATCCAAAAAAGAAGCCCTCAAAAGTGAGGTTGAGGCTATATGATGGCACCATACTAGTGCTGAGAGGACAAGTTACTCTGAGAGTCCAATGCAATGGCAAGAATGAAGATCTGGAATTCCAGATCATAGACAGTAAGCAAAAGCCACTCACCTCAGCTGGAGCAAGTCTAAAGCTTGGACTGGTAACCCTCAACGTGCAAAAAAAGATTTGCAATGTGTCGAAGCACACTAAACCATTGACCGTGGAACAGATCCTAGAGGAGTACAATGGTGTATTTACAGATTTAGGATGTCTTCCTGGAGAATATCATCTTGAAATAGATGAGAGGGTAAGACCATTTCCACATCTGCTGGGGAAAGTTCCAGTTGTCCTCAAGGCCAGCCTGAAAGACAAGATAGAAGAGCTGGAAAAGAAGGGAATAATCAAGAAAGTGATAACCCCTACAGAATGGATTAGCAGCATGGTAGCAATGAAACAACCTGGAAAGCTGAGAGTATGCATTGATCCAAAGGATCTAAATAAAGCTCTGAAGAGAACACACTACCCCATGCCAACCATTCAAGGAATTTTGCCACAACTTGCAAGGGAAAAATCTCCACTACCCGAGATGTGAAGGTTGGTTACTGGCAAGTGAAGTTGGATGAAAGCAGCAGCTTTCTAACCACATTCTGGATGCCGTTTGGGAGATACAGATGGTTGCGCATGCTTTTTGGCATTTCCACGGCTCCAGAGGAGTATCAATGCAGGCAGCATAAGATAGTTAGTGATCTTCCCATAGTGGAAGCTATAATGGATGATCTGCTATTCTATGGATGCGGAGACTCAATGGAAGAAGCTATTGCTGACCATGATCAAAATCTAGTGCGACTGCTGGACAGAGCTCGCCAGATGAACCTGAAGCTGAACAAGAAAAAATTGCAATTAAAGATGCCTGAAGTCAAGTACATTAGTCATGTACTGACAGCAAAAGGTCTTCACCTGGATCCCGAAAAGGTGAGAGCGGCAGCAGCGATGCAGCAACCAATAGATGTAAAAATAGTGCAACAATTCGTCAACTATTTAGCAAAATTCTTGCCCAATTGTCTTCAGAGTGTGAACCATTATGCCAACTCACTGCCAAGGACATGCAGTGGTATTCGGGCACAGAACAAGAAGCAGCGTTCACTAAAATCAAGCAACTAATGATAGCAACGCCAGTGCTTAAATGTTATGATATAAAAGATGTAAAATGCTATGATGTTATCCTGCAGTGTGACACCAGCGAGACAGGACTTGAAGCAACCCTAATGCAACAAGAACAACCGTTTGCCTTTGCATCCAGGACGTTAACGCAAATGGAATGACGCTACGCTCAGATCGAGAAAGAGTGCCTGGCCATCTGCTCCAAAGAGTCTGCAAAGGATGTTACTCTGGTTACAGAGATATCATCTAGACGTGACATACAAGCAAGAGAAACAGATATACATTGCTGAGGTACTGTCGAGAGCAGCACTCCCTGTGAAGAAAGTGGAGGATGCTATGACAGAATGTGAAACCTTCCAGATCCAACATGAAGCTGCAGCTAGACATGCTCTGGAAGTTATCAACCCAGCAGAGACATTGAATCTGACAGACACGTGCCTTATCAAATCAAGCGAACGATCCAACAAGATGCAACTCTCCAAGTGTTGCAAGAAGTAGTGATGAAAGGATGGCCTGACTGCATCAAGGACACTCCTGTATTGGGCTTACAGAGATGAATTGATAGCCCAAGATGGCATATTGTACAAAGGAAAGAGTCATTAGCCCTAAAGAGTTGAGAAGAGAGATGCTAAAGCGCATCCATGCAAGCCAAGGAATTGAGTCGAGTCTGAGGAAGGCAAGAGAAGTGCTCTACTGGCCAAACATGAGCAATGAAATCAAGGACCACATCAGCCAGTGCAGTGCGTAACGAGTACCAAGCTAAGCAAACTAAAGAGCTGCTGATGACACATGACATCCCAGACCGACCATGGATGAAGCTGGGGGTAGACCTCTTCACTCTCACAGGAACTGATTATCTTGTCACCATGGACTACTATTCTGAACACTGGGAGGTAGACCAGCTGACCTCAACAACTACTGGTGAGATTGTAGAATGTTTGAAAACACTTTGGTCGTTACGGCATTCCAGACATTGTGATGAACGACAGTGGCCCTCAGTTCACAAGCGAAGAATTCAGCCGCTTCATAAAGGATTGGGAAATTCAACAACATACATCATCTCCACACAATCCCCTGTCCAATGGAAAGGCTGAGGTGGCAGTGAAAATCGCCAAAGGAATCATAAAGGAATCGAGCAAATCTGGCATAGATGTGTATAAGGCAATCCTCAAGAGGAGAAACATACCCACCAAAGGCATGGAAAGAGTCTGGTACAAAGACTAATGTCACGACGCATCCAAGCTACTCTTCCAATAGCAAAAAAGCCAATGAAGCCAGAAGTAGTGACAGGCGTGAGTAACAAAATCAAGGTGAAATGGCAGAAAGCCAAATTTCACTTTGATAAAACTGCCAAACCATTGCCAGAATTGAGCTCTGGAGAGCCAATCAGGGTACAAACCTTTAATGCTCTCAACAAGAGTCAGCCAAGTGGCAACTTGGGACCTGCGTACAGCAGTTGTCACCTCGATCGTATGTGGTGGAAGTGAACGACCAAATATACCGTCACAACTGCAGACACATACACACAACTGGAGAAGCTGTTCCGTCACAGCAGGTGGCCAATCAGAAAGATGAGAATTCACCAACTGCACGGACCAACCATCAGCACCAGAGGTCCACAGCACTCCAACAATAGAAATGGAACAACTGTTACCGTGGCAACAAGTGACAAGAGAACGACACTCGCCGGAGAAAGAAAATCAACCAGATGAACAACCGATGACAACGCTCACGTGCACCATTAACAGACCAGCACGATTTAATGACTATGTGTGCAATGAATGTGCTGAGACTGACAAGAATGACAAACTACTAATGCATGAGAACAGTTGTGTGCATAATGGGTCACTTGGGCAACTCACAGTGTAAATGATAATGCATGCAATTTTTTTTTTGCATAAAAAGGAGGATAGAAATGCAATGCTGTACTAATGTGCCTCCTGGCTTACTGTAGCCATGTGACCTCTACCATGAGGCACTCTGACTGCAGGCAGCCATGACAGTCAGTTTCATGAAAGACACAATACACACCAGACTGTTGTCCTGTGAGCTTTGCTGTTTAGAGTTCACAATTTCATCTCATCCCCCTTGACAATTTATTGTCCTATAACGGGAACTACAATTTTACAGAGTACCAACAGGAAAATGAGTTGGGTGGGCCAGCTATGTCCATCCATCTTCAGCTGCATGGGATGACTCTGTTGAGGTCTGATGTCGGCATAACCATTCCACCTCTCTTGGGATGATCACCAGGAAATCCCCAGGAAATGCAAAGAATAGCACTGCAAAATGAATACAGCAGTGCATTGTGCTGATATGCAGTGACTGCTGAAGATTTATGATCCTGATGCATTGAAATAAAATTAAAAATCTAATATGTTCATTGTTATCTGGAAATTTGGTACATTTTGGGATCAGACTCCTCTGTGTACAACAAATAGCAAAACAGTAAATGTTCTTTCAGGAGCACATTTATGAATTTGCTACACATAGCACAAAGTAAACCTTCCTCATATCGATACATGTATATATTTAACATTTATAACTTAGTCAAAAATATCCAATCAGACATTGAGTAGAATATCAACATTTTTAAGCTTAAAGGCCTGAATTTAATGTTGGGCTGGGATTTTTCGCTCCCCAGGTCCTTAATTAGTTTTGGACGAGACTTTAACCTCCTTGAGGTAGGAAGTCCTGTCTAATGGAGCTGCCGGCTAATCAGCGGGCCGGCAGCTCCTAGTCCCAGCAGCGCCACTGGGAGCGGTGGCCACTGCTGGGACTACACCCAGCTTCAGCGGGAAGAAGAAGGACAGCCCCGGAACTTAGGTAAGTTTTTGGAACCTCGCGGGGGACAATTGGTCAGGCCCTGGTGAGGCAAACGGGGTCAGTTGTGGGGTGGGGGGGGGGGGGAGAGTGTTGCGCGTTGGGGGTGGTTGAGGCTTTGGGGTCAGCCATTCGTGAGGCACCGGGTGCCCGATCAAGAGAGCCCCCCCCCTCCCACCACCCCCAGCCTGCAAGAAGGCTACCAGGTTTTACCTGGCAGTGTTTCTGGGGCCTTTGCCATCCAGCTGCCATGGGTAAAATACCAGCAGCGGCGGGAGGAAGCCCTTAAGTGGCAGCTAATTGGCCATTTCTCACCGCTGCCACCCCACGTAAAATTGCAGCGGAGGTGGGAAGGCATCGGGAATGCCCCCCCACTCCGCCTCCCCCTCAATTTTTTGCCCCCCCGCACCCCTCGCCACCAGCCTGTTCATTTGGGGGCTGTAAAATTCCGGCCAAAATATTTTATTCAGCACTCTCCGTATATCATAATTGTTTTGCAAAATAATAAATGATACCATAATAGCATCATGTGTTATAGCAAGAAATAATTACATTCATTGCATTTGTTTACATATTCAGTATTGGTTTGGTGTCTGGGCTGATACCAGTGAGAAATATGTTGAATTTGTTTTGAGCAATAACCTAAGAAGCTTGTGGACCAAAAAAAAAATGTAATTAAAGAAAATCAAAATCTGCAATGGAGGCTGAAAGGAATTATGCCCCCTCTCAAATGACTGGCATTGCAAAAATTGACAGCTACCCTTCACTGCCGCGCTTGTGTAAACCAGCAACTTTGATGTCACAATGCAGCACACTTATGTTTGAACTGGACTGTTAAGTACTGCAGTACAAATATAAACCTAAAATTACAGATTTAAAACACAAAGACCTACTCAATCAAAAATCCATTCTCTATGCAAAAGGAGGTTTTTTTTAAATACACTCATTTTATAATTTAAAAGAATTATTCATTATTATGATTTTCAAACATTTCATCTTTAAAGTATAATTTCCAATGAGATATTGAGAATCTTGCACTGCATGAATGAGTTGACTCTTTTTTCCATTGAATACTTTACTCAGATTTTGGCCAGCCGGTACCCTACCTTGACTTGGTGACTATCAAGGTAGAAAAAGCAGCAACAGTGCTTCACTATGGCATATTACAGCTTTAAAATTTTAACAATCTCTCAGCGTACCTCATAGCAGGTTTGACATTCCCAGCAAGTGGTTGACAGTTCAATGCCTGGAGTGCTGCACACGCTGCAGGGTTATCACTATAATTGACAAACCACGGGGACCAGAGCTTCAGATTAGGTTGACCAGGCTGTCAAAACAGTCGTGACAAACCCTCACATCAGCTTCAGCTGCAAGTCAGACCTGTGAGGAGAATGCACCCTGGCAGGCCAAAGGAGAAAGTTTTAATTACATTAAAATTTTGTCTACCACAATGTAAACATGTATCCTGAAATCTGCACATCTTTCAAAGGACTGTATCCACATATAGGCTTGCCTAGGCCGATTTAAAAGAGTTGTACTTTTTCCATCCACCTACCTGCCAATTTCTGGTCCATTTGTTTCATAACATTGCAATGTCCAATTTTTAAAAATAAAATTAATACTTTCAATGATTACTCTATCCATAATAAATATTTTTAGGTCCGAATATAGTTAGTGCTGCACAATGTGACTAATATGTGCCAAATATCCTGACAGATGGATCTCTGATAAGGATTGCAGTAAAACTGGGAAATGGTGACGGACTTAAAACATCACCATTAGGAGTGCAACCAACTTTCAGTGGACCTACACTTAAGACCTATGTGCAATTGTTACTTATGATATGTGCAACAGGGATGGTAGGGTGTATCTCCAATTATTAGCCAACAAATTGTTTCGTCCAAAGAACATAGATTTCTTCTATTGCACAGTACTTGGAATTAAGGGGTTTATTTAATTCAACAGACCATATCATTATTGAAGATATTAACTTATCAACTATTGATTTAACTAGTATTTGATTTAGTTAATTAATGTTTAATGCCCTTTGGCTGATAACATGCATAAATAATATTATCATTTAAGTGATGTGCTGCGAGCTGGAACTACATGCACAAGCAAATTGCAACTAAAGGTTAATGTTTTCATTAGCCTTTGATATAAAAACCTCATGTCACTATCTAATTCTAAACAAGATAAGCACATTAGAGCAGTAATAGAAAAGAGTCTTGGGAGCTTTTAGTAAGCAACAAACAGGGGCATATCATAGTTACAGCAGCTGGAAACATATTAGTACTATATATGAAGGATACTGAATCATTCAATTAAAAACCGCTGGTGGAACTTTATTCAATTACCCCCATCTCTCAGAGAAATACATTGCCTCTGGGGTTTTCCAGAGCAGCCAAAATTAAAATACTATCAGCCATCAAAAAAGAACCGCAATAACATATTTTTCAAATTGCAATATCTGTGAGGTTGGTGAAAAAGGACAGTTCATATCCTCAGTGCACAGGAAATCTTTAATGCGATTTGATGTATGAAACAAAAACAAAAGCATGGTTTTAATTTACCATGCATCTAACACAATTGTATTTGCACTTCTGCTGATAGCAAAAGAGCTTACTGTAAAACTTTATACAGAAATATTTAATTTATGATTGTTTATACAAGGACATAAGATTTTTTAGTAACAGGAAATAAACCTCTCGCTTATCAAGGCCTCATATAATGGTCCTGATATTATTTCTTCCTTTCTCTGTCTGCATCCATGTTCAGGTCAGGATGGGTGCACCTGAAGTGTACACTGCCAGACATGACCTGAAGCCCCCTAGATTTCTGGGTTCAGATATTGGCCAGACATTCCCCAGGCACAGGCCTGACCCTTGGCAACAGTTGAGTGATCTGCAACAGCAGTAAATGGCCAATCATTGTGGGTCTTTTTGGTGCTGTTTAAGTATAACAAATAGAAGGCCTACAGCCTCAAGGACCCATGGGCGATCTGTAAATATTTGTGTCATTTGCACTTATGGGCTTCACCAACCTGCTTCTCTCAGATCCTTCAATTTAGGGCGGCACAGTGGCGCAGTGGTTAGCACTGCAGCCTCACAGCTCCAGCGACCCGGGTTCAATTCTGGGTACTGCCTGTGTGGAGTTTGCAAGTTCTCCCTGTGTCTGCGTGGGTTTTCTCCAGGTGCTCCGGTTTCCTCCCACAAGCCAAAAGACTTGCAGGTTGGTAGGTAAATTGGCCATTATAAATTGCCACTAGTATAGGTAGGTGGTAGTGAAATATAGGGACAGGTGGGGATGTGGTAGGAATGTGAGATTAGTGTAGGATTAGTATAAATGGGTGGTTGATGGTCGGCACAGACTCGGTGGGCCGAAGGGCCTGTTTCAGTGCTGTATCTCTAAACTAAACTTGAGCAGTGCCACATGCAAAGAATGCCACCAACTGTTTTTGCATACCCCTGATTTGGATATTTGTCCAATGAATGTAGAACAATGTGTGGCAGGAGGCCCTATGAGGGCTTGTCTTCCGTCTTCATACAGCTGCTCTTTGCTTGAGTGGGGTCCTCCTCAAGTTGAAGGAACTGAGAGTAGCATGCAGCAAATCAATAAAGCATAAAAATTATAGCTATTTTGCTTGCCAAATCAGTGGTCCTTAAATGAACAGCTGGAGGCTGCTTCCAAAAATTAAGTTTTTATTTTTTTTATTTATCTTTTTGTGGAGCTGGGAGAAATAGTAATGCTCCTTTTGGCTCCACATTAAAGTCAGAAGCTGCTGCTGGCTACTGCCTACCCTCTTCCTAATTACCTGCTCCCCTGGATCCTACTTATAAAACTGGCCAATTTTCATTTCTTCTGCTATATTTATAACACTAATAGTCTAGGAATGACACTGCAGTAATAGCTAACAAATACCTAATGAGTTTCAATGATATTCTTTGTCTTCAACTTTAACAGAAATGTTCAACTTTTAAAAAAATTATTCGACATCTCTGTTAATAGAACAAGAAATACCATACAATGCTAATATCACAAACACCAATATCTAGGCAAATATTTTAGTGTTCTACACTCTAACATAGAAATATGGAGTCATTAGAAAGTTTAATTTATAATGTTACCATTTGTTTTTTATGGCCCATCCCTAATTGCCCTTGAACTGAGTGGCTTGCTTGGCCATTTCAGTGGGCATTTAAGCTGTGGGTCTGGAGTCGCATGTAGGTCAGACCAGGTAAGGACAGCAGATTTCCTTCCCTAAAGGACATTAGTAAACCAGATCGTATTTTTACAACAATTGACATGGTCACCATTAGCTTTTTAATTGCAGATTTAATAACTGAATCCCAATTTCACCATTTGCTGTGGTGGGATTCAAACCCATGTCTCCAGAGCATTAGCCTGGGCCTCTGTATTACTAGTCTAATGACATTACCACTACACCACTGCCTCCCCCACACTCATTACCACTCATTACTATTGGCTGATGGAACATAACACAATAGTAATGTATGAACACAGCGTGCATAGCAAATTCAATGCACTATAGAAATAGGAATGAATTACATTGAACTAAATTTGTCACAATCATTAAATCCTGTTCAATTGCAGCTGGACGTAAAGGTGGGATAAAAGTATGAAAAAGTTAAAATAGGAAGGATTATTTGCATTGATAGATTCTTACAGTAATAATATTCCAAACTGGGTGTTTTTAGGTTCACTGCCAGTAAGGATGGCCTGAATTTTACGCCCCCAACAGGAGTGGGCTGGAGGTGGGGGGCGGATGGGGGGTGGTGTGTAAATTTGTGTGGGAGGTGGGGTTGCTGTTCCCATTTCCTTCCTGCCTTCGCTGCAATTTTGCGAGTGGCAGGGGAAGTGACAAACAGCCCGCCCGCCCCAGGCCAATTGAGGTCCTTAAGTGGCCAATTAATTGCCACTTAAGGGTCTCCTCCTGCCGCCGCTGGCAGGAACTTCAGCATCTGTGGAGGCTACCCAGTAATACCAAGGGGCCTCCTTGAGGGCCAGGGGTGAGGCAACTCCTGATCAGTCACCTTCAGAGAGCCCCTCAGCTGCACAAGCTGCCCCTGCAGGAGCACACCCCCAAGCCCTCCTGAACGACCTCCACCCCCCTCGTAAGGGCCCAGACGATTGCCGCCAACGAGGCACGAAACCCCACTCAGCTTTGTGGAGGCCGATGTTCACAGTCCTCTTCTGGCTGGCTGCAGTCCCAGCAGTTGTCATCGCTCCCAGTGGCGCTGCTGGGACTGAGGAGCTGCCAGCCCGCTAATTGACCAGCAGCCCTTGCAGGCGGGACTTCCTGTCTTAGAAGGGTAGAAGTCTCATCCAGGGCCAATTAAGGGCCTCGGTTACGTAAAATTACGTCGTGGCTTCCAGGCCCAGCGTGGTGGATTCTGTCCCAGCTTTTTGACCGGTGTGCAGGGCCTTCGCCCCGAAGTAAATATCCGTCTGATGTTTCCACAGAATTAAGCTCATATTGGAAAATGGAATTCCAAGTTAACAATTCCTGAATAAATAAATAGCCTGCTCTTTTTTAATTGATAATAACTGATTAAAAATTACCAATGCTCAGAATGCACCTCCCAAGATGTCTAGACAATTGCATATTTCTTATTAATTATGTCATGATCATTTCAGTTTTGCACTACTTTGCAGACCCTATAAATAGTGGTGATGATGAATTCTCCCTTCACTGCGACAAATGTTTGTTCACCAAGGAGACTGGTTGTGCAGCATCTAAGTTGGTGTCATCTCATATATGATGTTAAACCAAACCTTGATTTGCAGATCCGATTACAAATATTGTTGGGGGAGGTGGGTGAAGGTACTGGCTTTGTGGCATGCTCACTTGTTCTGTCGGGATCTGACTCTCTTCTCCTCAAATGTTGAGATTACTTGGTGGCAGAGACTTTCCACTTGGATCTGTCCATGGTTGTTTTTTCCCATGTAGTGGGGTCCAATTTACAGGCTGTGAGATTGGCTTTCAGAATGTCTTTGTATCTAAGTTTGGAACATCCTATGGTGCGGGTCCCTGTACTCAGCTGGCTGTAGAATACTGCCTTTGGTATGCAGAAATCCCCCATGCGAACCACATGGCCGATCCAGCGAAGGTGAGCTCTCATGACCATGCTCTCGATACCATGTATGTGGCACCTTGCAAGAACTTTGGTGTTAGGGATTTTGTCCTGCCACTTGATGTTGCAGATGGATCTTAAGCAGCGAAGGTGCAAAGCATTTAGTTGCTTTCTGTGACACAGTAGGGTGTCCATGCCTCATAGCCGTAGAGAAGTGATGTGAGAACCACTGCCTGGTTTACTTTGATCTTTGCTTTGAGACAGACTCCATGCTCTCCAAAGCAGGTGAGCCTGCTGAATACTGAGCTTGCTTTTACCAGATGATGGGTGATTTCAGCATCCAATGTGGTATTGTTGGAGAGGATCCTCCCAAGATAGCAGAACTTCTGAACTGAATTGAGGGGTATATTGTTGATTGTAACTATAGGGTCTTGGAGTTTGTGGCCAGCGGCAGGTTTTTTTCAAACTTTTGTAAGGCTGAAGCCTTCTGAGACTTGGACAAAGCGTTTAACAAACAGCTGGATGTCCTCTGGAGTGTGTACTGTGAGAGCACAGTTGTTGGAAAACAAGAGTTCACTTAGTAGCTGTTCTTTGATCTTTGTGTGAGTTTTGAGTCTTTGCAGATTGAAGAGGTGCCATCTGTCATGAACTGTATGTGTACTCGTACGTCAAGATCTTTGAGTGCATGCAAGAGCATGGCCGACAAACAGTAGCTGAGTTAAAGAACATTGAGAATTATCCTATCACTGTGTGCTGCCAAGCCTATTCCTGTCATGGAAATTTAGATCATATTTAGAAAGTTTGATGTCTCACTGTGAGATCATGATGGGAATGTCAGTTATAACACTTTCATAGCAAGGCTGAAAATTTCACAGTCACAAAACTTACCTTCAATGAGTCTTACTATCTCACTTGAGCCTGAGGTGAATTAACATTAACATTTGAGTTATTTTCTAAGGGTTTATTTTGTGTGGATACACACTCAGTTTTTTTATTAATTAGTATTAATTCATTTGTTGTCATATCAAGTGCAGTTTGCTATAATGCTCTCCAAAATTCTCTGAGCAATCTGATGTAAAACGTTTATAGTAAAGCAAAGCAACTGGTAAAACCATACAGTATAATGTCTACCTGCCTATAATAGCAGAACGGGGCCTACTTGCATACATCAATTAAAATATACAACCTGAAACTTCGATATCGTAAGTGAACAACCATGATAAATACTTTTAATTTTGATGTCATGTGTGCTAGAAAATATTGAAATGCCTATTGGAAAGTTCAATCCATCTGGCTTCCCTGGAACTGCATGCTGACACTCTCTGCACATCATTTTTGAGCCTCTTCAAAAAAAACAACACTCATGTTATTCACTTCTTGCCACAGGCGCATTTGAATTCCATTAGACAAACTTTCATAATTTAAAATTTAACTCTAATTAGCCCAGATGTCAACAGGACAAGTTTTGACAGTTGGCAAATGTCACTGGTTTCTCCTGAAGCCTGTTGTGGCACAGTATTCTTTCATACCTTGTCCATAATGCTTGAGGGAAGCAAAGAATAAACTCATCAATATCAAGAGGTTAGAAATGCTGTGGTCACCCACATTAATCCTGCCAGAGACTTTCAAAACATTCCTATGATGGTTTAACCATGTCTGTAATATAAATAAGAGTATACAGACATGACAGTCTTAGAACTTAGATTCAAATTGTACCTCTTGGGAGGGACTAGAAACCAGTTAAGTGCTTTCTGATTCCATATCAGAACAAGGCACTTAAACCATTTTTTTTCTTTGGTACTGTTCAGCTTTTTTTTAAGTCCAGTGAGAACAATGGAAAGGAAACATACAAATATATGAATTAGGAAAAGGAGTAGGCCACCTGGCCCCTTGAGCTGCTCTGCCATTCAACAAGAGCATGGCTGATCTGATTGTAACCTCAACTCCACATTCTCGCCTACCCCTGATAACCTTTCACCCCTTGCTTATCAAGAATCTATCTAACACTGCCTTAAAAATATTAAAGACTCTGCTTCCACTGCCTTTTGTGGAAGATAGTTTCAAAGACTCACAACCCTCAGAGAAAAAATTTCTCCTCATCTCCATCTTAAATGGATGACACCTTATTTTTAAACAGTGACCCCTAGTTCAAGATTCTCCCACAAGAGGAAATATCCTTTCCATATCCATCCTGTCAAGACCCCTCAGAATCTTGTATGTTTCAATCAAGTCGCCTCTTACTCTTCTAAACTCCAGTGGATACAAGCCTAGCCTGTCCAACCTTTCCTCATAAGACAACCCACCTATCCCAGTTATTAGTCTAGTAAACCTTCTCTGAACTGCTTCCAAACACATTTACATCCTCCCTTAAATGAGACCAATACTGTACACAGTACTCCAGATGTGCTCTCATCAATGCCCTGTATAACTGAAGCATACCCTCCCTACTTTAGTATTCAATTCCCCTTGCGATAAATGATAACATTTTATTAGATTTCCTAATTACTTGCTATACCTGCATACTAACCTTTTGTGATTCATGCACTAGAACAACCAGTTCCCTCTGCATCTTAGAGATCTGCAATCTCTCACCATTTAGATAATATGCATATTTTTTTATTTTTCCTGCCAAAATGGACAATTTCACATTTTCCCACAATTATACTCCATTTGCCAGATCATGCCCCCTCACTTAACCTATCCATGTTCTCTTCACAAGTTACTTTGCTACCTATTTTTGTGTCATTAGCAAATTTAACAACCAGACCTTCGGTCCCTTCATCCAAGCTATTTATCTAAAATTGTAAAAGGTTGAGGCCCCAGCACTGATCCCTGTGGCACATCACTTGCTACATCTTGCCAACCAGCGAATGACCCATTTATGACTACTCTGTTTCCTGTTAGCAAGCAAATTTTCTATCCATGCCAATATGTTACCACCTACACCATGAGCTTTTATTTTCTGCAATAACCTTTGATGTGGCACCTTATCAAATGCCTTCTGGAAATCTAAGTACAGTACATCCACCGGTTTCCCTTTAACCACAGCAAATGTTACGTCTTCAAAGAACGGCAATAAATTTGTTGTGACATGATTTCCCTTTCACAAAACCATGTTGACTCTGCCTGATTATCTTGAATTTTTCTAAATGCCCTTCTATAACATCTTTAATAATAGCTTCTAACATTTTCCCTAAGCTAACTGGCCTGTAGTTTCTTGCTTTTAGTCTCCCCCCACCTTTTTGAATAATGAAGTTACGTTCGCTATTTTCCAATCTAATGGAACCTTCCCCGAATCTAGGGAATTTTTGGAAAATCAAAACCAACACATCAACTATCTCACTAGCCACTTCTTTTAAGACCCTTGGGTGAAGTCCATCAGGACCTGGGGACTTGTCAGCATACAGCAAATTACAATTTATTGGTTGAAAGAAAGTTTGCCATTTGAAAAACCTTTGTATTCCTGAGAGGAATTAAATTTCTCAGCACAAATGTTTCAGAAAAATATATTACATCGTACTTACATTTCCTTGTTTCAGCTGAGGAGCAATAATAGGGTATCTGACTGGCCTAATTCAGCTGAAACCAGATGGATGTTTTCCACAATTAATACACTCATTTACTGTGCAGCTAAGTATGTTCTTTTTCAATTTTTATTCATCACTTTGGTTCTGGTCTAGGATTCTCTGACACTCATTTCCATATTAACAAAACCCAGTCTTAATATGATGCAACAGCAACCTATACTCTTAGTCCTCTGCCAAAGCAATCAATGGAATTAGTGCTAACTTAAAATAGTGAAAATAAAATATAATCTTCATTGTGACCATATATTAGTACTTTGGTGTATTGATGGATACAAAATTGGCTCAGTGGCAGGAAACAAAGGGTAATTGTTGACGGGTGTTTTTGCGACTGGAGAGCTGTTTCCAGTGGCATTCTGCAGTGCTCAGTACGAGTTCCACTGCTTTTTGTGGTATATATTAATGATTTGGATGTAAATTTAGGGGGCATGATCAAGAAGTTTGAAGATGACACAAAAATTGGTCGTGTGGTTGATAGCAAGGAGGATAGCTGTAGGCTGCAGGAAGATATCGATGGACTGACCAGGTGGGCAGAAAAGTGGCAAATGGAATTCAACCCAGAGAAGTGTGAGGTGATGCATTTGAGGAGGTCAAACAAGGCAAGGGAATACATGATTACTGTGGGAGAATATTAAGAGGTGTAGAGGAAGTAAGGGACCTTGGAATAAATCTCCACAGATGCCTGAAGGTAGCAGGACAGGTCGATAAGGTGGTTAAGAAGACATATGGAATCCTTTCCTTTATTAGCTGAGGTATAGAATATAAGAGCGGGGAGGTTATGCTGGAATTGTATAAATTATTAGTTAGGCCATAAGTTGAGTACTGTGTGCAGTTCTGGTCACCTCGTTACAGAAGGGATGTAATTACACTAGAGAGGGTACAGAAGAGATTTACGAGGAAAAATACAGCTATGAGGAAAGATTGGATAGGCTGGGATTGTTCTCCTTGGAACAGAGAAGGCTGAGAGGAGATTTGATTGAAATGTACAAAATTTTGAGGGGCCTGGATAGAGTGGAGGCGAAGGGTCTACTTACCTTAGCAGAGAGGTCAGTGATTCGGGGGCATAGATTTAAAGTGATTGGTAGAAAGATTCGAGGGGAAATGAAGAAACTCTTTTTCATCCAGAGGGTGGTGGGGGTCTGGAACTCACTGCCTGAATGGGTAGTAGAGGCAGAAACCCTCAGCTCATTTAAAAGGTGTCTGGATATGCACCTCAAGTGCTGTAACCTGCAGGGCTACGGACCAAATGCTGGAAGGTGGGATTAGGCTGTGTGGCTCATTTTTGGCCAGCACAGACACGATGGGCCAAGTGGCCTCTTTTTGTGGCGGAAACTTTCTATGATTCTATGTGGATTAGGCAAACACTGACACATTTTTTGCTTAATTAGGAATTTATTTTTGAAGGTTTAACGTTTTCTATAACAAAAACAACAACTTGCATTTACATAGCACTTTTAACATTGTAAAACATTCCAAGACACTTAGTGTGAGCGTTATAAAACAAAATTTGACACAGAGCCACATATGTAGATATTGAACAGGTGATCAAAAGCTTGGTCAAAAAGGTAAGTTTGGAGGAGCATCTTAAAGGAGGAGAGAGAGGTTTAGGGTAGGAATTCTGCAGTTTAGGGTCTTAAACAGCTGAATGCATGGCAGCCAATGGTGGAGTGATTAACATCGAGATGAACAATTTATTCATTTGTGGGATGTCGGCATCGCTGGCTAGGTCATCATTTTTTGCCCATCCCTAATTGTCCTTGAACTGGGTGGCTTGCTAGGCCATTTCAGAGGGCATTTTAAGAGTCAACCACATTGCTGTGGGTCTGGAGTCACATGTAGGCCAGACCAGGTAAGGACAGCAGATTTCCTTCCTTAAAAACATTAGTGAACAAAACGGATTTTTTCAACAATGGTTTCATGGTCATCATTAGACTAGCTTTGTTTTTAATTCCAGATTGATTAATTGAATTCAAATTTCATCATCTGCCATAGTGGAATTCGAACCCGTGTCCCCAGAGCAATAGCCTGGGCTCTGGATTACAAGTTTAGTGACATTACCACTACACCACCCCCTCCCCAATAAGCAAGAGGACAGCACTGGAGGAGTGCAGATATCTCAGAGGGCTGCAGGGCTGGAGAAGATTACAGGATAATACAAAACTGTGGGTTAATTTTTACTTTGTGTTGCTAAGGAGCAAGGCTCCTCACCAGCAGTTGGCAGGCAGAAAATTATAAAAATGTGTCTACATTTATAGACATAATCACTTCTACTGCCCATGCTGCTTCTTGATCAATTAACATTGCCTTGAAGTTGAGTTATGGTAAATTAAAAGTTCTTCCATTTACTATGATCAAGTGCTCTACCTTACTTGAACTCTGTCAGGGATCAATGATATTACCATATCGTTGGTCAAATCACAGGCTTCATGTCCTTGAAGCTCACTGTAACCTGTGGTATTCTTTATAATAATACTGGAGAGTTTGTGAGATCAGTTTTGTTAGTTTTGAGGGTTATTTTTTCAATTGCAGATATCAAATGATAAGTGGCAAGCTTCTTTTACTGACTTATGTTATGAGCTGCAGTGTGTTTGTTACATGTTATCTGAATTCACAGAATCACAAAATTGTCACAGTACATTTGGCCCATCATGTCGGCACCAGCTCTCTGCATGAGCAATTCACTTAGTGCCATTCCTCCGCCTTCTTCCTGTAACCCTGCACATTCTTCCTTTACATGAATTGAAAAAAATCCGGTTTTAGCTCACTTGTACAGCTGGAGAATACCAGTAACTTTCTTCACCTTAACAGAAAAACATACCAGCATTTAATGATCCATAATTAGGACAAGACTGTGTGTTGGGGTGGGGTTGAGAGGGGGTTTCCTCAAAAACATATTGCTGGTCTCATGCATAAATTAAGGGGCCATTTCTCGTCTTACAGGGGGAGATTTTAACTTCACTTTGCCGTGGAAACCAGGCAGGAAGGCAGTTACAACGCAACAGTGAATTACTTGCTGCACGGAGATTTTAATGCTGCTTTGGGTGATGGATGAGGTGCCCACTTATATGAGCTGGGAGCTTCTAACATGTATACATATCACAGCATGAGTACATCTCGAGGACCCTGTTGGTCTTTTAACCATGGTCTGAACACTGTACCCGCTACAGCAGTGAAAGATGCTCGAAAGACTGAAGAGGCCACTAAAAGTAAGTGTTAAACAACAATAACTTGCATTTATGTAGCACATTTAACATAGTAAAATGTCCCAAGCCACTTCACAGGAGCATTATCAGAAAAAAATGAACACTGAGCTATATAAGGAAATATTAGAACAGGTGACCAAAAGCTTGGTTCAAACAGATAGATTTTATGGAGTGTCTTAAAAGAGGAGAGAGAGTTAGAGAGATGGAAAAATGGAGAAATATAGGGAGGGAATGATGCAGCTTAGGACCTTGGCAGCTAAATGCACAGCTGCTAATGGAGGGGCAAATGAAGTGGGGCTGCACAGGAGGCCAGAATTGGAGAAAGGTAGTGTTCGTAATGTGTTCAATGGCATGAGAAGGTTACAGAGATGAGGGATTTGAACATAAGGATGAGGATTTTAAAATTGAGGCATTGCTGAGCCAGGAGTCAATCTAGATCAGCGAACACAGGGGTGTGATGGGTGGATGGACAGCAGAGTTCTGGATGAGCTCAAGTTTATGGAGGGTGGAAAATGGGATGCCAGCCAGGAGAGCAGTGGAATAGTTGAGCCTGGATGTAATGAATGCTCGGCTTTGTAGTATGATTATGTTTTAAAAACTGATTTTTAATACAATCACTGGATCACTGGGTCTGTTTCTGGCAAAGGTGGGACCTGTACAAGTTGAACGGGCTGCACCTGAACCAGAAGAGGACCAACATCCTTGCTGGGAGGTTTGCTAGTGCTTTTGGGGGGTTTAAACTAATTTGGCAGGGTGATGGGATACAGAGTGGAGGTACAGTAGGAGGTGATGCACAGTCAAATATAGAAAAGAAAATGAGTCAGTCTGGAAGGCAGAGCAAATATAGACCTGTTAAGGCACATGTGAAAAGTGCAATGCTGGATTGCATCTATTTTAATGCAAGGAGTCTGACTAGTAAGGCAGATGAATTGAGGGCATTGATTAGCACATGGGATTATGATATTATTGCTATCACAGAGACATGGTTGAGGGAGGGGCAGGACTGGCAGCTCAATATTCCAGGGTATAGAATCTTCAGGCGTGACGGGGGAGGGGGTAAAAGAGGAGGTGGCATTGCACTGTTGATCAAGGAGTCAATTACTGCAGTAAGGAGGGATGATATCTTAGAAGGTTCCTCAAATGAGGCCATATGGGTAGAACTTAAAAACAAAAAGGGGGCAATCACTTGTCTGGGAGTGTACTACAGATCTCCAAACAGTCATGGAGAGATAGA
Source organism: Heterodontus francisci (assembly GCF_036365525.1). Lineage (NCBI taxonomy): Eukaryota > Metazoa > Chordata > Chondrichthyes > Heterodontiformes > Heterodontidae > Heterodontus > Heterodontus francisci. The sequence continues at coordinate 130,872,300 of NC_090373.1, forward strand.
GGAGCAGATATGTAGGCAAATCTCAGTGAGGTGTAAAAATAATAGGGTAATAATAGTAGGGGATTTCAACTTTCCCAATATCAACTGGGATTGTCTCAGTGCAAAAGGCTTAAAGGGGGCGGAATTCTTAAAATGCATACAGGAGAGCTTTTTGAGCCAGTATGTAGAAAGTCCTACAAGAGAAGGGGCAGTACTGGACCTAATCCTAGGGAATGAAGCCGGACAAGTGGTAGAAGTGTCAGTGAGGAAGCATTTCGGGGATAGTGACCATAACTCTGTAAGATTTAAGGTAGTTATGGAAAAGGACAAAGATGGACCGAAAATAAAGGTACTGAATTGGGGGAAGGCCGATTTTAAGATGATAAAACAGGATCTGGCCAAAGTGGACTGGGAGCAGCTACTTGTAGGAAAGTCAACGTCAGATCAGTGGGAGTCATTCAAAGAGGAAATAGTGAGAGTTCAGAGCCAACATGTACTCGTTAAGGTGAAGGGTAGGACTAACAAGTCCAGGAAACCCTGGATGTCAAGGGATATAGAGGATTGGATCAGTAAAAAAAAGGAGGCTTATGGCATATTCAGAGTGCTGAAAACAGTGGAGGCATGAGAGGAGTATAGCAAGTGTAGGGGGGTATTTAAAAAAGTAATTAGGAGAGCGAAGAGGGGACATGAAAAAACACAGGCGGGCAAGATAAAGGAAAATCCTAAGGCTTTTTATAAGTATATTAAGGGCAAGAGGATAAGCAGGGAAAGAGTAGGGCCCATTAGGGACCAAAGTGACAATCTGTGTGTGGAGCCGGAGGACATAGGTGAGGTTTTAAATGATTACTTTTCATCTGTGTTCACTATGGAGAAGGACGATGTAAGTGTAGAGATCAGGGAGGGGGATTGTGATATACTTGAACATATTAGCATTGAAAAGGAGGAAATATTAGCTGTTTTAGCAGGCTTAAAGTGGATAAATCCCTAGGCCCAGATGAGATGTATCCCAGGCTGTTATGTGAGGCAAGGGAGGAAATTGCAGGGCCTCTGACACAAATTTTCAAATCCTCTCTGGCCACTCTGGAGAGGTACCAGACAACTGGAGGACAACGAATGTGGTACTATTATTTAAGAAGGGTAGCAGGGATAAACCAGGTAATTACAGGCCAGTGAGTCTAACATCAGTGATAGGGAAAATATTGGAAAAAATTCTGAGGGACAGGATTAATCTCCACTTGGAGAGGCAGGGATTAATCAGGGATAATCAGCATGGCTTGGTCAGGGGGAGATTGTGTCTAACTAACTTGATTGAATTTTTTGAGGCGGTGACGAAATGTGTAGATGAGGGTAAAGCAGTTGATGTAGTCTATATGGACTTCAGTAAGGCTTTTGATAAGGTCCCACATGGGAGATTGGTTAAAAAGGTAAGAGCCCATGGGATCCAGGGCAATTTGGCAAATTGGATCCAAAATTGGCTTAGTGGTAGGAGGCCGAGGGTGATGGTTGAGGGTTGTTTTTGCGAGTGGAAGCCTGTGACCAGTGGTGTACCGCAGGGATTAGTGCTGGGACCCTTGCTGTTTGTAGTGTACATTAATGATTTAGACGTGAATATAGGAGGTATGATCGGTAAATTCGCAGTTGACACGAAAATTGGTGGTGTCATAAATAGTGAGGAGGAAAGCCTTAGATTACAGGACGATGTAGATGGGCTGGTAAAATGGGCGGAGCCAATTGTGGCAAATGGAATTTAATCCAGAGAAGTGTGAGGTGAAGCATTTTGGGAGGACTAACAAGGCAAGGGAATATACAATGGATGGCAGGACCCTAGGAATTACAGAGCCTCAGAGGGACCTTGGTGTACTTGTCCATAGATCACTGAAGGCAGCAGCACAGGTAGATAGGTGGTTAGAAAGGCATATGGAATACTTGCCTTTATTAGCCGAGGCATAGAATATAAGAGCAGGCAGGTTATGATGGAGCTGTATAAAACGCTAGTTAGGCCACAGCTGGAGTACTGTGTACAGTTCTGCTCACCACACTATAGGAAGGATGTGATTGCACTGGAGAGGGTGCAGAGGAGATTCACCAGAATGTTGCCTGGGCTGGAGCATTTCAGCTATGAAGAGAGACTGAAAAGGCTGGGGTTGTTTTCCTTGGAGCAAAGAAGGCTGAGGGGAGATATGATTGAGGTATACAACATTATGAGGGGCATTGATAGGTTAGATAGGAAGAAACTTTATCCCTTAGCGGAGGGGTCAATAACCAGGGGGCATAGATTTAAGGTAACGTGCAGGAGCTTTAGAGGGATTTGAGGAAAAACGTTTTCACCCAGAGGGTGTTTGGAATCTGAAATGCACTGCCTGAAAAGGTGGTACAGGCAGGAACCCTCACAACATTTAAGAAGTATTTAGATGAGCAGTTGAAACGCCATAGCATACAAGGCTGCGGGCCAAGTGCTGGAAAATGAGATTAGAATAGTTAGGTGCTTGATAGCCGGAACAGACACGATGGGCCGAAGGGCCTGTTTCTGTGCTGTATAACTCTATGACTCTAATGTAAAATGGAATTGGAGGAGATATTTGACCTCACATCAAGTCTGCCCGGAAACAAGCCATGGTTAACATGCAAACAAGGAACCCAGAGCAAATATTCTTTTGAAAGCAGAGTACAAATTTGCAACAGCTGATGGACAATGGGTTTTTCTCACCCGGACTTTCAGAATGTAAACAAGGAGCCAGGGCTCAAAATGCAAATTCGAGTTGCAATTGCTGATACTTGGAAACAAAGGAAGGGCCAGATGGATTTGACACGGCCAGACTTGCGGAGTCTGAATATTGTAAAAGGAAAATGACAATTGCCTTTGATTCTGACTAAATTCAACAGGCTGCCCTAAGTCTGGCAGACTGTAAGGAAGAAAGGAAGAGACAAATAAAACAATAGGAGCTGCACAGACTCAGAACAGAGAAAGAGAAAACAACTGCTGTAAGAAAACTGATCCAGTGAAAGGCTGCTAAGATTTGAATTTGGTTCGAAGGATTGTGATTTGCAGTGGAGCAAAGACCAACTGGGTCACCAGAGATTGCCTTTTAAAAGAAGACCAGTCGAATATGCACAGCAGAAGTGAGTGAAGTGGCTATTTGCTTTGTTAAGGACACTGGAAGATCCAACCAATTGCAACTGGGAGGAGTTTGGGACTAGTAACTGCAAGAATACCATTTTGCTTTGAACGTTGTGTAATATATAAATGGTGTTTTGAGTGTGTTAATAAATTAATGGGAAATACATTTCTCTGCAATTTAGTGTATTTGGCAAAAAGGAAAAGGAGGTGGTGTTGTGCTGATAATAAGGGATGGGATCAGTACATTAGTAAGGGAGGATCTCAGATTGGAAGAACAAAATGTAGAATCTGTTTGGGTGGAGCTAAGAAACAGCAAGGGGCAGCAAACATTTTTAGGAGTTGTTTATAGGCCACCAAACAGTAGTGGTAGTGTGGGGCATGGCATTAATCAGGAGATTAGAGAAGCATGTAGCATGGGTAATACAGTAATCATGGGTGAGTTTGATCTACATACAGACTGGGCAAACCTAATGAGCACTAATGCTGTGGAGGACAAGTTTCTGGAGTGTGTTAGGGATGGTTTTCTAGAGCAGTATGTTGAGGAGCTGACTAGAGAACAGGTTATTTTAGATCGAGTATTATGTAATGAGAAAGGGCTAATTAATAATCTTGCTGTAAAAGAACCTTTAGGGATGAGTTACCATAATATGATAGAATTTTACATTATGTTTGAAAGTGAGGTACAGTGGCGCAGTGGTTAGCACTGCAGCCTCATAGCTCCAGCGACCCGGGATTGATTCTGGGTACTGCCTGTGTGGAGTTTGCAAGTTCTCCCTGTGACCGCGTGGGTTTTCGCCGGGTGCTCCGGTTTCCTCCCGCAGCCAAAGACTTGCAGGTTGATAGGTAAATTGGCCATTGTAAATTGCCCCTAGTATAGGTAAGTGATAGGGGAATTGAGGGAAGGTGGGGATGTGAGAGGGTAATGGGATTAATGTAGGATTAGTATAAATGGGTGGTTGATGGTCGGCACAGACTCGGTGGGCCGAAGGGCCTGTTTCAGTGTTGTATCTCTAAATAAATAAATAAATCTGAATTCAGGATGTTAAATTTGAACAAAGGAAATTATAAAGTTTTGAGGAGCAATTTGTCTGAGGTGGATTGGGAAAATACATTAAAAGGTATGACAGTTATAGGCAATGGATAGTCTTTAAAGAAATATTGCATAGTTTACAGCAACGATATATTCCTTCAAGGCGCACAAACCCCAAAAGTAAATGCAGTCAACTGTGAATAACAAAGTAAGTTAAGGATTGTATTAGATTAAAAGAAAAGGCCTATAAAGTTGCCAGAAATAGTAGTAAACCTGAGGATTGAGAGCATTTTAGAATACAGCAAAGGAGGACGAAGAAACTGATAAAGAAAGGGAGAATAGACTATGAATGTAAGATGGGAAAATATGTAAAAATTGACTGTAAAAGCTTCTATAGGTACATAAAAAGGAAACATTTGGCTAAGACAAATGTGGGTCCATTAAAGGCAAAGTCAGGAGAAATTATAATGGGGAATAGAGAAATGACAGAGAAGATAAATGATTAAGTTGTGTCTGTCTTCACTGAGGAAGATACAAGAAATTACCCAGAATTAAAGATCCAAGGGATTAAGGGGAATGAGGAACTGAAGGAAATTAGTATTGGTATTGGAGAAATTAATGGGGCTAAATGTTGGTAAATCCCCAGGACCTGATATTCTACATCCCACAGTGTTGAATGAGGTAGCTATGGAGATAGTGGATGCATTGGTGATCATCTTCCAAAATTCTATAGATTCTGGAGCAGTTCCTGCAGATTGGAAGGTTGCAAATGTCACCCCATTATTTAAGCAGGGAGGGAGAGAGAAAACAGGGAATTACAGACCTGTTTGCCTTACATCAGTCATTGGGAAAATGCTAGAATCTATTCTAAAGGATGTGATAAATGGACACTTGGATAATAATGATCTGATTGGGCATAGTCAACATAGATTTATGAATGGGAAAACATGTTTGACGAACCAGTTGGCGTTTTTTGGGATGTTACTAACAAAATTGATAAAGGGGAGTTAGTGGACATGGTATACTTGGATTTTCAGAAGGCTTTTGATAAAGTCCCCCACAGGAGGTTGGTTAGCAAAATTAAAGCAGTTGGGATAGGAGGTAATATACTGGCATGGATTAAGGATTGGCCAACGGCAGAAAGCAGAGAGTAGGAATAAACGGGTCATTCTCACATTGGCAGGCTGTGCCTAGTGCGGTACCGCAGGGATCAGTGCTTGGGCTCCAGCTGTTCACAATATATATCAATGATTTGAATGTGGAGACCAAATTCAAAACCAAGTTCGCAGATGACACAAAACTAGGTGGGAATGTATGTTGTGAGGAAGATGCAAAGCGGCTTCAAGGGGATTTGGACGGATTTAGTGTGTGGGCAAGAATGTGGCAGATAGAATATAATGTGGAAAAATGTGAGGTTAGCCACTTTGGTAGGAGGAACAGATGTGCAGAGTATTTCTTAAATCGTATGAGATTAGACAGTGTAAATGTACAAAGGGACCTGGGTGTCCTTGTCAATAAGTCACTGAAAGCTAACATGCAGGTGCAGCAAGCTATGAAGAAGGCTAATGGTATGTTAGCCTTTATTGCAAGAGGATTTGAGTACAGGAATAGTGAAGTCTTGCTTCAATTGTGTAGAACCTTGGTTAGACTGCACCTGGAGTACTGTGTGCCGTTTTGGTCCCCTTACCTTAGGAAGGATATTACTGCCATAGAAGGAGTGCAACGAAGTTTCACCAGATTTGTTCATGTGATGGCAGGACTGTCCTATGAAGAGAGATTGGAGAAACTGGGCCTGTAATTTTTACAGTTTCAAAGAATGAGAGGTGATCTCATTGAAACCTACAAAATAATTAAAGGGATAGACAGGGTAAATGCATCTAAGGTGTTTCCCCTGGTTGGGGAGTCTAGAACCAGGAGACACAATTTCAAAATAAGGGGAAAGTCACTTAAGACAGAGGAGAAATTTCTTTACTCAGAACGTTGTGAATCTTTGGAATTCTCTACCCCAGAGGGCTGTGGAAACTTAGTCATTGAGTATGTTTAAAGTAGAGATTGACGGATTTTTGAATACAAATGACAGAATGGGATTTGAGGATAGTGTGAAAAAGGCATTGAAGTGGAAGATCTTCCATGATCATATTAAATGGTGGGGCAGGCCCGATGGGCTGAATGGCCTACTTCTGTTCCTATGTTCCTACCTACTGAGCAATGTTCAGTTAATAAAAGCAAAATACTACGGATGCTGGAAATCTGATATAAAAACAAGAAATGCTGGAAATACTCATTAGGTCTGGCAACATCTGTTGAGAGAAGTAGAGTTAATGTTTCAGGTCAGTGATCCTTCTTCAGAACTGGCAAATATTAGAAATGTAAAAAGTTATAAGCAAGTAAAGCAGGGGTGGGGCAAGAGATAACAATGTTGATGTTAATGATGTTAATGTTGATTTTAATTTAGTTGTTATAGTAAAAGTCTTAAAATGTGACATTTTGTCATGTATTTCTTTAATTGGTCTGGGAAGATCATATCTCTTGTTTTAAAGTTAACAGTCTCTACTATGGTTATAACATGTGAATGAGGGTTTCAACAGCATGTGGGCTAAGGCAGAGGTTGAATGGGCAATATTACAAAGGTTGAAGTAGGCAGTCTTGGTGATGAAGAAGATACACAGTGGGAAGCTCAGCTCAGGGCTAAATAGGATGTTGACTTTGCAAACAGTCTGGTTCAATATCAGACAAAGGCTAGGGAGGGGGATGGTATCTGTGGCTAATGAATGGAGTTTGTGGCAGTGGAGGGGGAGGTTGGTGGGGTGAGACGGTTACCTGGTGAAGACAATGGCTTCATTCCACCCGATATTTAACTGAAGAAAATTCTGTTTATCTGATACTGGATGCTGGGCAAGCACTGTGATAAATCAGCATCAGTGGAGGGGTTGAGAGAGGTGGTGGTGAGGTAAAGCTGGGTTTCTTTAGTGTATATATGGAACCTGACATGTTCTTGGATGATCTTGTTGAGGGGCAACATGTAGATGAGAATTAAGGGGGGAGACCAAGGATAGAACCTTGGGAGACACCTGGGTTAACAGCGCAGGAGTGGGAAGAGAAGCCATTGCAGACAATTCCCTGACTATAATTGGCTAGATAAGAATGGAACCAGGCGAGGGCAGTCCCACTCAGCTGGACAAAAGAAGAGAGGCATTGGAGAAGGATGGTATAGCCTACTGAGTCAAAGATCAAAAAGGGAGAGTGAGTGCTTTTCCGGGGCCCCACAAGTAAAGTTTCAGCCTCTGCTGCCCTGGGCCCCCCAGCACCTTCTCACCTGCAAAGCTCTGCCAGGGGGTTTCTATTTCATGTTGGCTACTATGGCATTGTCCATTCCCAAGTTGTGTGAAGTCCTCACACATCGCATTGACAATCTACAGTCAACCATGCAAGGGTGTGATCATCTCAGAGGATGCTGCAGCTGAGCCCTGGTTTCTTTGTAACTCTGAAACACAGGATCAACTGTCACCAGCGTTTAAGATGGTTATAACACACGAGTTAGAAAAGTAAAGAAAGATTTGCATTTATATATTGCATTTCACAACCAATGAAGTACTTTTGAAGTGTAGTTGCTATTGAAACATACCTTACATCCAATGTCCCAGATACCCCATCGCCATTCCTGGGTATGTCCTGTCCTACCAGCAGGACAGACCCACCTGAGGTGGCGGCACAGTGGTATACAGTTGGGAGGGAGTCCACAACATTGATTCCAATCCCATGAAGTCTCATGGCATCAGGTCAAACATGGGCAAGTAAACCTTCTGCTGATTACCACGTACTGCCCTCCCTCAGCTGATGAACCAGTACTCCACCATGTTGAACACCACTTGCAAGAAGCACTGACGGTAGCAAGGGCACAGAATGTACTCTGAATGGAGGACTTCAGTGTCCATCACCAAGAGTAGCTTGGTAGCACCACTACTGACCCAGCTGGCCGAGTCCTGAAGGACATATCTGCCAGACTGAGCCTGTGAAAGGTGGTGAAAGAACCAACAAGAGGGAAAAACCTACTAGACCTTGTCCTCACCGATCTACCTGTCACAGATGCATCTGTCCATGACAGTATTGGTAGGAATGACCACCACACAATCTTTGTGAAAATGAACTCTAGTCTTCAGACTGAGCATACCTTCCATGGTGTTGTGTGGCATTACCACCATGCTAAATGGGATGGATTCAGCACAGATCTGGTAGCTCAAAACTGGTCACCCATGAGGAGCTGTGGACCATCAGCAGCAGCAGAATTGTACTCAACCATAATCTGTAACCTCATGATCCAGCATATCCCTCACTCTACCATTACCATCAAGCCAAGGGATCAACCCTGGTTCAATAAAGAGTGCAGGAGAGCATGGCAGGAAAAACACCAGAGCCCCAATTTTACTCTAAACCACTTGACAGGAATGGGCTTCGGTCAAATGTCTGGTTAGCACCCTGTTTGATACTCCCCTCTATTGAGATGGAGTGTAAATCAGCTGTCCAACTCAAATCTTCCATTTTCCCGCTGGGCTGCTTAGATTAAAACTGGGCTTTGCTTTCCCATATCCTTTGGTTGTATTGAGACACAGAAACCATTTTGGATGGGTCTGAATGAAGAAGTGGAAAGATTATTGATAAAGACTACAGGGGTTTATCCAGGCACAATGATCTCAGCAGATAACCATTGAAGTATTTTCCAAAAACTGACATCTCTTGTACTAAGTAGTGCTATTTCTGATTGATGACCTTATTAGTGAAACTCCTGTAGTGTAGCCAATCCAGCTAGAGAACTATAATCCTCTAATACAATTCATAAAATATCAAGCACAACCAAGGTAAAAAGGTCGTCTGCTGCAGGGCCTTCCAGTTTTCTGTCACATGAAGGTGTGACAAAAATCACATCTGCCAAATGGAAACATATTAATTTTGACAAATGGGACACTACTTGAACCTTTTTACTGGACATTGCATATAACCTGTTTAAAAAAACAACAGAGCTAAACAGCTGAAAACATGGTTGCACATTTGCATTCTGAGAATCGGTTGAATAGAGAGACAATGGGTGTGCTCACTGATTCAATTAACAAGATTGGTCACACAGAAAGGATGAGACTGAAATTTTGAAGACCAGAAAGAAGAAAGACTTCTTTCTCTGTCTCTCTCTCCAGCAAAATCCCAGGAAAACCACTGTGGCAGTTTCGGCGCTTTAAGACTACAGACAAAGCAGATCTTTGACCTTCTGGTACCAGAAAAGCAAGCTTAAAATTGTGCACCGTCCCCAGTGAGTACACTAAGATCTTAACTTCAATTGAAGATATTGTCACCCTGTAACTGAATTTCATTTATTCCAAACTCTACTTCAACAATCCCCCTAATTCTTTCTCCCCCTCTGTATCTATTTGTGTGTGTTTTTATCTCTTATACATGTTAGCGTGGTTGTGTCACGTATTTTAGTAATCTTAACCAAGTTAGAGTGATAAGGCTAATAAACCTACACCTTTCCTGTTTAAATTTAAGGAAACCTGTCTGATTGGTTCATTCGCAAAAGCTCACTGAGGTGATAAGCTAAAATCCCTGTGTTTTAAAAGGGCGGCACAGTGGCGCAGTGGTTAGCACTGCAGCCTCACAGCTCCAGGGACCCGGGTTCGATTCTGGGTACTGCCTGTGCGGAGTTTGCAAGTTCTCCCTGTGTCTGCGTGGGTTTCCTCCGGGTGCTCCGGTTTCTTCCCACATGCCAAAGACTTGCAGGTTGATAGGTTAATTGGCCATTATAAATTGCCCCTAGTATAGGTAGGTGGTAGGGAAATATATAGGGACCGGTGGGGATGTTATTAGAATATGGGATTCGTGTAGGATTAGTATAAATGGGTGGTTGATGGTCGGCACAGACTCGGTGGGCCGAAGGGCCTGTTTCTGTGCTGTATCTCTAAACATAAACAAACCCTGTTACAGTCAAACCAGAAAAGGGGCAAGAGGGGAGCCTGAGACCCTTCCTCACCCGGTCGTAACAAAGTTAATTAGTTTTCTCCATCCCCCAGCTTTCAGACTGGAATAGCAGTGGTTAGCACTGCAACCTCACAGCTCCAGCGACCTGGATTCAGTTCTGGGTACTGCTTGTGTGGAGTTTGCAAATTCTCCCTGTGACCGCGTGGGTTTCCGCCAGGTGCTCTAGTTTCCTCCCACAGCCAAAGACTTGCAGGTTGATAGGTAAATTGGCCATTGTAAATTGCCCTTAGTGTAGGTAGGTGGTAGGAGAATTGAGGGAAGGTGGAGATGTTTTAGGGAATATGGGATTAATGTAGGATTAGTATAAATGAGTGGCTGATGGTTGGCACAGATTCAGTGGGCCAAAGGGCCTGTTTCAGTGCTGTATCTCTCTATGACAATATAAGGACCACTTAGAAGAATTTGAAAAAAGGATATTCATCTTGAGAATAGTTCAAAATGTGCTTTCATTAAAGATTGCAACAATAAACAAAGTACAAAATTAAGAAAAATATGAACAAACAAATTACAAATGGCATTTTTCTTATGGTACAGTGTCCCTCATTTTGAGGGGCAATTTTCCCCAGCTTGTTCAGGCTCTAAAGACTCTCTGAGGTGGCCAAGATGGGGTCTTGAGCTGCAACACTGGTTTAGTCCACATTTAGCATAAGATACCATCCTGGTAAAGGGGCGGACTGTTAAGGGACTTATTGACAATTAACTTGCCTTCTAGCGTTCATTAAAGATGCTGCATGCATTTTGGTGGCTTACGTTTCAACAAATGCACTCTCCTGATACCAACCAACTGCATAGGAGTAAACAAGTCATTGTAGAGGATTTTGAGCACTACTTAAAGCAATGCTCAGCTTTCATCATTCACTTGTTGCTGGAGGCTTGAAAAGGAATTTTGAGACACATCAGGGGCTGTTTGGGGCACTTTGTCAAATCTTCAACAGTCTTATCAAAATTTATTCCAGAAACTCTCTGAGGAATTCACCTAAAAAGGGTGAGTGCTGTACTACTCTACATTATTGGACAGCTAATAGGAGTTACCAGGAGAGCGGAGTGCTTGGTATGAGCACCTTGCTAGAGGTCCTTCTTGGTCTGCAAAAACAATGGAAAGAGGACATGAGGGCCAGCAGAGCAGCACCAGATGCTACAGGACACAGCGACGAGAGGATTAGTTTGGCTCCTTTCCCCTGCAGGTAGAGGAAATTCCTCCTTCTCTTGGCCTCCTCCACCAGGACCTCTCGTACTGCACCCCTTGGTCCCTGAGCCATCCTGAAATTCCATTTCCTCTGGGCTTCCTCCACCAGGACCTCCAGTGCGGCGTCCCTTGATCCCTGAGCTATGATGAAACCTCCAGTGTGTGCCAGCCAGCACTCTCCACACCTTCAGTGGAAGTGAGTATGTGGAGCCAGCAAATACTGCTCCAAGTGTGACAGAAACCACACCTGCCAAAATGAAACATATTAATTTTGTCATTGAACATTATTTTTGAACTGTTACTGGATATTGAACATAACCTGTTTTAAAAAGACCACAGAACAGTGGTTGAAAACATGGTTGCACATTTGCATTCTAAAAGTCAGTGGATGGAGAGACAATGCGACTACTCCCGGATTTAATTAGCCAGATGGGTTTTATCAATAGTGATGATCAAGAGACATTGAGAGTCATTGAATGTGTAAGAGCTAGCATTACACAACCAACCCCCCCCCCCCCCCCCCAACCACCCCCTCGCCCCCAATGAGACCATCTGGTAAGCTTGGAGAAATCCACAAACCTCACAGGAGAAGCTGTTTCAAACAGGGAGCCAGTCACATGACTAATTGAATTGTGCTCACAGAACAGTTTTTGGAAGAGACTGCAATTGAGCTTCAAGGAGGAAGGTTTCCCTCTCTCTGTCACTCACTTTCTCACGTAAAGCTCCAGGGACCCAAGGAAGTAACTTAAGCCTCAAGACATTTGCAAGACCAGCGAAACAAGTTTGAAAGTGTACACTGGGCCCCAAAGAGAACTAAAAACTTAACTTCAAAGACTTAACATCCAAGCCAAAACCTTAACTGAATTCCACCTATTATTTCAAACCTTTCCCCTTAATTCTTTCTCCTCCTCTGTCTCTATTTGTGTGTGTGTTTATCGCGTATGCATGCTAGCGTGGTTGCATCGCGTATTCTTAGTCATTTTAACTGAGTTAGAGTTTTAAGGTTAATAAACTTATGCCTTTCTTGTTTAAATCTGAGAAAACCTGGCTGGTTGATTTCTTTGCAATTACAATTAGAGCGCAGTGAGCAAGGACTCATTGAGGGGAAGCTAAAAACAGTGTTTTAAAAGTTAAACCCTGTTACGGCCAATCCAGGAAAAGGCCGAGAGGGGAGCCCAAGACCCCTTTCTCATCTGGTTGGAACAGAAATTTGGGGGCTAGCGTCTGGATTTGACCCACAGAAAAACAAGAAATTGGAAGTGGGAAATCAAATTGATCCCAATCAAAAAGAGAAAAGATCTGAATACAGGTTTACTTGTGGTTGTGTGTGCTAGAATACTAACATGTCCACGACTGAAGCCAGTAACTATCGAAACCTGGGTGAAGTAACTTGGGATAAGATAAAGGTATTGTCTATGGAGGAGTTGAGGAATATGGCTGAGTAGTGTAGGATGATTTTCCATGCCAAGGCTAGGAAATTGGATCTCCAAAGACTGGTGACCAACCATTTTTCCCTCGAACCTGAAGAAGTAGAGACAGGGTTAGAAATAGATTCCGACAAGGCATTGCTAGCAAAGATTCAAATAGAACACAGGAAATTTGTATTAGACAAGATAGAAAAAGAAATTTCCAGAAGGAATGGGAGGAAAGAGAGCTGAGGCGGCTTGAGTTAACTAGGGGGCAACAGAGTAACCTCATTGAAAGCATGGAAAATACAAGTGTGGGGCTGTGTACGGAATTTGAAAAAATTTTCCCAATTGATTCCAAAGTTCAATGAAGGAGACGTGGAAGCATTTTTTGTATCTTTTGAGAAACTGGCAAGGTGGTTAAAATGGCCAGCTGAGACTTCGACTCTTCTGTTGCAAAGGTTTATTCCCTATTCCCAGATGAAAGTTTATCAAATTATGAACTGACAAAAAATGCTATCCTTGGGGCATTTGAGCTAGTACCAGAAGTCAACTGCCAGAAGTTTTGAACCCTCAGGAAGCAAGCTCATCAAACTTACTTGGAGTTTGAGAGAAGTTAGCAGCTGGCTTTTGACCAGTGGTTGAGGGTTCTTAAAGTGCAGCCCAGCTATGAAAACCTCAGAGATACTTTTGCTCGAGGAATTTAAAAACTCTCTCCCACACTCCATAAAGACCCATGTAGAGGAACAAAAAGTACATAGAACTAGGCAAGCCACAGTTCTGGCTGATGACTTTGCTCTAATATACAAGTGGGTTCCCCTTGGGAATGGTGATGAATGGTATTGGAGGGCAGTGTAGGCCCGTACTTTTACACTGGGTGCACTTGGAGTGCGACCTAGTTTTGGGACCAGTGGTCATAGGGATTGTCCCTAGTTTGCCTGTGGATAGGGTTGACCTATTCCTAGGTAATGATCTGGCGGGGGCGAAGGTGGTAGCTTGCCCAGTAGTGAAAGAGAGACAGGGCAGTGGCAGGAGACAGTCCCCTGCAGTTCTCCTGAATGTGTAGTGAATCAGGCCATGGCCAACCCAGTTCCCCCAGAGGAGACTGAATTGGCACTGCAGACAGATGACCATGAGGTCTGGCTGTCTGAAACTTTTGTTGGAAAGTTAGAGGACCCAGGGAATGGATTAAATGGATCTTCCCTAGCTGAGGCTCAGCGAGCTGACCCAGTATTGAGAGCGATAGCACAGGCTGCCCAGACTGAAATTGAAGCAGAGGGAGTCCCTGATTGCTACTATTTAAAGAATGAGGTACTGATGAGGAAGTGGAGTTCTCCTCATAGACCTGAGGACAAAGAGTGGACAGTGGTTCACCAGGTAGTGGTGCCGTAGAGGTACCGGACAGAAATATTAAGAATGGCCCATGAAATTACAGTAGCTGTACATGTCGGTAAACAAAAAACCAAAGCCCACATAAGGCAGCAGTTTGACTGGCCAAAATTCCACAAAGATATGTAGGAGTTGCCACATGTGCCAGGTTGAGGGGAAACCCCAACCTGCAGTGAAATCTGCACCCCTAAGTCCTGCATCTGCTTTTGGGAAACCCTCCAGCAGAGGGCTGGTGAATTGTAAGAGAACACTGCCGAGAACAAAATGGGACAGACAGGCACAGGGCTGGCAAAACGTTAGAGAGGAAGGGGAGAAAGGGACAAAGAGGACAGGTTAAAGGAGATCCGAGAGGATTCCCAAATGGAAACCCCTACTGTCTGGTCTGTCAACCTCGAAATGTTGGAAGAATTAGACCCCACATCCTCCTATGTAAATGCAGACACTAGAAGCACCCCACCAGAGTTGCTAACAGCATTTACACAAACCTGCAGGGACAAAGGAAGTCCTCAAGAGGACAGGGAAACTGTGAGGGTGATGCCTCGCTCAGTTGAAGTGCCGCAGGGGAGTGCAGTAAAATCTGGACAAATACCCGCAAGCAGGAATGTCCCGGGACAATTAGAAGATTGGCAAAGAATCCCCCCCCAACCACCCACCCCACAGTCAGGAGAAAAGGGAACCAACCATCCTTTAAAGTGAAAAGCACTTGCATGAGTCATCAGAGCACTGAAAGACAGTTCAGAGTGGATCCATCCACTGCTGACTCCCATGATCAGAACTCCAAACCAGGGCTAATTAAATCTAACCCTCCCCCTGCTGACCTCAACAAGAACAAAGGCACCCTGGACAATCATGGAAATGTGCAAACTGCAAAGCTCTCCAAAAATCACATGAACATATTGCAGACTGATAGTGAAGAAACTTTAAACCCTTTGGGCAACCCATAAGTATCTCAGACCCACCTCAAGGGAAAAGGGGCAGTTTAAAAAAGCACTGCTACAAAGGAAAGACAGACTGTAACAATTTTTATGATTTCTGAATGAATGAGAGAAATGCATGTGTGTTTTCCTGTACTTTCCCTTCTTTCTATTTCTGCATATTGGCTTTCAGTGACCTATTGACAAGCAAACCCTTTGTACATCGACACTTTCCAATCTCTTACCATTTAAGAAATACTCTGCACATCCATTCCCGCCAAAGTGGATAACCTCACATTTTTCCACATTATATTCCATCTGCCACGTTCTTGCCCACTCACTAAGTCTGTCCAAATCCCCTTGAAGCTACTTTGCATCTTCCTCACAGCACACATTCCCTCCTAGTTTTGTGTCATCCTCAAACTTGGAAATACTACATTTGGTCCCCACATCCAAATCATTGATATATATTGTGAACAGCTGGGCCAAGTACTCATCCTTGCGGTACCCCACTAGTCACAGCCTTCCAACACGAGAATGACCCGTTTAGTCCTACTCTCTGCTTTCTGCCTGTCAACTAATCCTTAATCCATGCCAGTATATTTCCTCCTATCCCATCTGCTTTAATTTTGCTCATCAACCTTCTGTGGGGGATTTTATCAAAAGCCTTCTGAAAATCCAAGTATACCACGTCCACCGACTCCCCTTTATTAATTCTGTTAGCAGCATCCCAAAAAATACCAACAGGTTCATCAAACATGATTTCCCATTCATAAATCCATGTTGACTATGCCCAATCAGATCATTATTATCCAAGTGTCCTTTAGAATAGATTCTAGCATTTTCCCAACGACTGATGTAAGGCAAACAGGTCTGTAATTCCCTGTTTTCTCTCTCCCTCCCTTCTTAAATGGTGGGGTGACATTTGCTGCAGGAACTGCTCCAGAATCTATAGAATTTTGGAAGATGATCACCAATGCATCCACTATCTCTTTAGCTAACTTATATTACCAATCTTCGAATAAAATTTTGGCCAACTCACAGTAATAATGAATTAACACCTTGAAGCAAGTGGTATGGATAGGCTAAGAGTTATTTTGGTGAAAGGGTGAAAAAAGGCACTAAGTAGGTGCGGTGCTAATAAAACACACTTGCTTCAATATCTGGATTTTGCATGCAATTTTGGGCTAAGAGGTCTATAATTCCGTTTTCTCTCTCCCTCCCTTCTTTAAATAATGGGGTGACATTTGCGACCTTCCAATCTGCAGGAACCATTCCAGAGTCTATAGAATTTTGGAAGATTGATCACCAATGCATCTACTACCTCCATAGCTACCTCTTTCAACACTGGGATGTGGAATATCAGGTCCTGGAGGCTTAACAACCTTCAGCCCCATTAATTTCTCCAGTACAACCTTCTTACTAATACTAATTTCCCTCAATTCCTCATCCCCCCTAATCCCTTGGATCTCTAATTCTTGGAGATTTCTTGTATCTTCCTCAATGAAGGCAGACACAAATTAATCATTTATCTTCTCTGTCATTTCTCTATTCCCCATTATAAATTCTCCTTACTCTGCCTGTAATGGACCCACATTTGTCTTAGTCAAATGCTTCCTTTTTATGTACCTATAGAAGCTTTTACTGTCAATTTTTACATATTTTTCTAGCTTACATTCATATTCTATTCTCTCTTTCTTTATCAGTTTCTCCATCCTCCTTTGCTGCATTCTAAAATGCTCCCAATCCTCAGGTTTACTACTATTTCTGACAACTTTATAGGCCTTTACTTTTAATCTTAGACAATCCTTAACTTCCTTTGTTATCCACAGTTGACTGCCTTTACTTTTGGGGTTTTGTGCCTTGAAGGAATGTATAGTTGCTGTAAATTATGTCATATTTCTTTAAAGACTATCCATTGCCTATAACTGTCATACCTTTCAATGTATTTTCCCAATCCACCTCAGCTAAATTTATCCTCAAAACTTTATAATTTTCTTTGTTCAAATGTAACACCCTGGCTTCAGATTGAACTACCTCACTTTCAAACATGACATAAAATTCTATCATATTATGGTCACTCATCCCTAAAGGTTCTTTTATAACAAGATTATTATTACATTACATTTCTCATTACATAATACTAGATCTAAAATAGCCTGTTCTCCAGTCGGTTCTTCAACATACTGCTCTAGAAAACCATCCCTAACACACTCCAGAAACTTGTCCTCCACAGCATTAGTGCTCATTAGGTTTACCCAGTCTATAAGCGGAGTAAAGCCACCCATGATTACTGTATTACCCATGCTACATGCTTCTCTAATCTCCTGATTAATACCATGCCCCACATTACCACTACAGTGTGGTGGCCTATAAACAACTTCTTCCAATGTTTGCTGCCCCTTGCTGTTTCTTAGCTCCACCTAAACAGATTCCACATTTTGTTCTTCCGATCTGAGATCCTCCCTTACTAATGTACGGATCCCATCCCTTATCATCAGCGCAACACCACCACCTTTGCCTTTTTGCCTGTCCTTCCTAAATGAATAATATCCTTGAATATTCAGTTTCCAGTCTTGGTCACCCTGTTGCCACACTTCTGTTATAGCAATTAGATCATACCTAGTTACCTCTATTTGGGCCTTTAAATCATCTACCTAGTTGCAAATGCTGCATGGGTACAGGTGTAGTGAAGTCTTGCTTCAATGTACCAAGGCTCCTTAGACAGCACCTTCCAAACCTGTGACCTCTACCAACTAGAAGGACAGGGCAGCAAATGCATGGGAACACCACCACCTGCAAGTTCCCCTCCAAGTCACACACCATCCTGACTTGGGACTATATCGCCGTTCCTTCACTGTCGCTGGGTCAAAATCGTGGAACTCCCTTCCTAACAGCACTGTGGGTATACCTACCCCAAATGGACTGCAACAGTTCAAGAAGGCAGCTCACCACCACCTTCTCGAGGGCAATTAGGGATGGGCAATAAATGCTGGCCTGGCCAACGACGCCCACATCCCTGAATGAATAAAAAAAAAATTGTCTCGATCCTTGGTTAGATTGCACCTGGAGTACTGTGTCAGTTTTGGTCCCCTTAGAAAGGATATTATTGCCATAGAGGGAATGCAACGAAGGTTCACCAGACTTGTTACTGAGATGGCAGGACTGTCCTATGAACAGAGATTGGGGAAACTGGGCCTGTATTCTCCAGAGTTTCAAAGAATGAGAGGTGATCTCATTGAAAGCTACAAAATAATTAAAGGGATAGACAGGGTAGATGCAGCTAAGATGTTTCCCCTAGTTGGGGAGTCTAGAACCAGGGGACACAATTTCAAACTAAGGGGAAGCCACTTAGGACAGAGATGAGGAGAAATTTCTTTTCTCAGAGGGTTGTGAATCTTTGGAATTCTCTACCCCAGAGGGCTGTGGAAGCTCAGTCATTGAGTATGTTTAAAACAGAGATTGTCAGATTTCTAAATACTAATGACATAAAGGGATATGAGAATAGTGTGGGAAAAGGCATTGAAGTGGATGATCAGCCACGATTGTATTGAATGGCGGAGCAGGCTCGATGGGCTGAATGGCCTAAGCCTGCTCCTATGTTCCTAAAATGTGCGATTCTGTAATAATTGGTTGCATGCAATAAAACAAGTTTCAAAATCGTTGCTGATGGGGTTGTTGAATTGTTGATGATTATTAGGTAATGCAAAAATATACACATGCTCCAAAAAAAAGCTTTGCTTTGAGCTGCTAATTTACCTCATGAAATCTGCGATGCAACATCTACTATCATACTTTCAAGTTGACTGGGAAACTCCTTTCATAGACAGACCCAGATCCACCAATGCCAACTTGACGAATACCTGTTCATTATATTGAATTCCTAATGTCTCAGTGTGGAATGTCAAAAAGGTTAGTGGCTTGAATTCTGTTAACGATATCCAGCCTGTCAGATGAATGATCCATAACAGCATGTTATAAACACTTCTTGCCAGCAGCAAAAGAGTAAACTGGTATGCCAACAATTATGAAAAGAATGTAGCACATAAAACATGCACTGAAAGATTTTATAGGTTAAAGGATCTGTTCAATTTGTCTATTTTTTCCTGATCAAAACTAAAACCTCCTGTCCAAATGTGGGCTTACAATCTAAAGGGAGCCTATCTAGAATTTGGACTACAGGTAATGTTATGTCAATAAAATGTTACTTTGTTGTGCTATCCTCACAGTTTGGGTTGTTTCACATAACAGTTATTGGTAAAGTCAGACTTCATTAGTTACACTTGAACTATTGCTGTCCAATTGAACTGCCTGTATCAGCCATGGCTTAGTTGGTGGCTCTGCTCTGAATCATAAGGTTCTGAGTTCAACTCTCACTCCAAGACTTAAGTAAAAAGATCAAGACTGACACTCCAGTACTGTACTGAGGGAGTGCTGCAGTGTTAGAGGTGCTGTCTTTCAGATGCGACGTTAACCCTGTTTACCCTCTCAAGTGGAAGCAAAAGATTGTGTGGTACTATTTTTAGGAAGAGCAGGGGATTTGTCCCCAATGTCCTGCCTAATGTTCATCCCTTAATCAACATCACAAAACTGATTATCTGGTCATTATCATATTTCTGTTTGTGGGAGCTTTGTGTGTGCAAATTGGCTGCTGCATTTCTTACATTGAAAGAGTGACTACACCTCAAAAGTACATCATTGGTTGAAAAGTGTTTTGGGATGTCCTGTGACCGTAAATAGATGCAAGCCTTTCTTTTCTTTTGTTGCCAATTGATCGTTCCCTTATGTGGATTATTCAATTTTGTGGTCATCACCCTGAGGAGTGTTATTACTGTAAAATGGAACACTTTCTGATTTCAAGCACAGTTACAAGTTTCAGGCCTGCCTCATATATTTTCTCAGGTATAAAGGTACTAATCACTCCACTATGCGCTCCGAACACCTAACGTTCAGGCCTGTACTACCTACTATCCATGTGGTGTTAAGGACCCCCTTGTGAACTGAAGAGGAGATTGTGTTTCTTGCATGCACCTCTCCAGTCTTTCCAAACAGACCCTGAACTATTTAATGAAATGAAGACAGATACAAGTCATTAAGCTGCTTTATTTTTCAGAGAGTGAATAATCATGGTAAAAGCTGTAATTAAATCATGTCTTCATTCAACTAACTGAAGAACCCTCATTGAGAACATGAAAAATACATTTCAAAATATGCCACATCATCCCTATCAGTGTGCTCACTTAATTTTCTCTTGTCAGCCTTCTGCTCCTGACTGGCTCTGGGCTTTGGAGGTGAGTTGGTTGTCCTTTCCTCAGTCCATCTTCTTGCCTTTGCTCTAGCTGGCAGATTGACTGCCCAAGTGTCGTTTTTTCTTTTATTGCTGTGTTTACAGAAAGTGGAAGGGTTGTCCTTCTGACTTAATCAATGATTCATCAATGGGCCTGCAAATAAAATCAGTAGTTTCCTTCCCTTGGGGTGCAGTATTAAAGAAAACATCGCCTGCTATTCTCAAAATAAATATGGACCATCCTAATTTAATGGGCCTGGACTGAGAGAAATCACCCTCATTGGTTAAGTTTGAAGTAGAAGTTGAGCCATGAAATTTTACAAACAGACGTTTCCAGCGTTAATACAAACATCAAAGCTGCAGCCTCTGGCCTTCTGTGTGAATTCATTTTGTTTTACAGCAGAACACTAAAACATAACTCATTTAAAAATTATTTCGTAAAGAAAAAGATCAAAAATCCTGAAACATGGCAGGTGTCTAGCATCAGCATAACGCAATCCAAGTCATATGGAACCTAGTTTGATGCAAGGTAAAGCTATAGAATAGAGACTATGCTTCCGAAACCCATTTCACATAAAACCTTTACAACCAGCAGAGAAAGGAAGCTTTCATCACATCGCTATGTATTGGATTTGAACACAGATTTAAAGATGAAAGGCATTTCATTTTTTAAAATCAGGCCAGATTTTAAGGCCCCCCGCCCCCCCAACAGGAGTGGGCTGGTGGCCTGTGTTTCTTAAGATTGAGTGGGAGGCAGGGGATGCCGTTCCCGATGCCTGCCCGCCCCCCAGGAGCGGTGGCGAGAAACGGCCCGTTTGCCGCAGGCCAATCAAGGCCTGAAGCGGCCAATTAACTGACACTTAAGGGCCTCCTTCCGCTGCCGCTGGTATTTTACCAACGGCCGGCTGGCGCCACAGGCCCAACAGAAGGCTGCCAGGTAAAACCTGGCAGCCTGCTTGCGGGCTGGAGGGGGTGCCCTCCTGATTGGGCAACCTGTGGCTCACTGAGGGCCCAGCTGCTCCCACTGAAATAAAGTCTCTCCCTCCAACTGACCCCCTTGCCTTGCTGAGGCCCGGCCGATTGTCCTCGGCAAGGCTCCAAAGCATACCTCTTTTACTGGACCGACGTCCATAATCCTGCAGTTGGCTGAGTGGCTGGGATAATATCTGGGGGCTTGTGCCAAAATTTGGAGAGCTGTCCCACAGACTAGTCAAGCAACAGCCTAACATAGTTATCCTCATGGAATCATACCGTACAATGTCCCTGATACCACCATCACCTTCCCTGGGTATGTCCTGTCCCACCGGCAGGACAGACCCACCAGAGGTGATGGCACAGTGGTATACACTGGGGAGGGAGTTTCCCTGGGAGCCCTCAACATTGACATTGGCATACCTAAAAATGAGGTGTCAGCCTACAACACAAGACTACTTGCATGCCAAACAGTGGAAGCAGCATGTGATAGACAGGGATAAGCAATCCCACAACCAACGGATCAGATCTAAGCTCTGCAGTTCTGCCACATCCAGTCGTGAATGACGGTGGACAATTAAACAACTAACAGGAGGAGGAGGAGGCTCCACAAATATCACCATCCTCAACGATGGGGGAGCCCAGCTCATCAATGCAAAAGACAAGGCTGAAGCATTTGCATCCATCTTCCAGATGATCCATCTCAGTCTCCTCCTGAGGTCCTCAGCATCACAGATGCCAGTCTTCGGCCAATCCGATTCATTCCACATGATATCAATAAGTGGCTGAAGGCACTGGATACTAAAGGTTATGGGCCCTGACAACATTACAGCAATAGTACTTGTGAGGAAAATCACACCTGCCAAGAATGAGACATATTAATTTTGTTATATGGAACATTAATTTTAAACTCTTACTGAACTGAAAAGATGGCTACACCTGCATTCTAAAAGGACAGTGGCTGGAAACATTTGCATTCTAAGAGACAGTTGCCTGGAGAAGACAATGGAACTGCTCCCTGATATAATTACCCAAATTTATTTTGATCAAAAGAAATTGAGTGTGCGAAGGTCAGCATTCCAGCCCCTTACTGAGGATGTATACTAAGATTGAAAGAATCCACAAAACTCGCCAGGCAGTTTGTCCCCAAAAAAAGAGCTAGTCACATGATTGGCCTGCTGACCCAGGTTTGGTTTGAATTGTGTTCATAGAACAGTTTGGGTCAGACTGCAATTTGAAGACAAAAGAGAAGGAATGCCTTCCCCTGTCTCTGTCTCTCTCTCACAAAAAGCATAGAATGCAGCTGGATTTCAAGAAGACAGAAAACCATCAAAACAAGTTTGAAAGCATGTACTGGGCCCCAATGAGACAGCAAGATTTAACAGCAACCAAAGACTTAACACCAAACTCAAAAGACATTAAATGAACTTCAGCTATTGCTTCAAACCTTTTCCCTTGATTCTTTCTCCTTTTCTGTCTCTATCTGTATGTGTGTTCATCGCATATGCCTGCTAGCGTGGTTGCGTCACGTATTTTTAGTAGTTATAACTGAATTAGATTTTTAAGGTTAATAAACTTACACCTTTCTTGTTTAAATATACAAAAACCTGTCTGGTTGATTTCTTTACCATTACAGTTGGAGAGCAGTACACAAGGATTCACTGAGGGGCAGCTAAAAACACGGTGTTTTAAAAATTAAACTCTGTTACGGTCAAACCAGGAAAAGGCTGAGAAGAAACCCCTAGACCCCTTTCTAACCTGCGCGTAACATACTGAAGAATGGTGCACCAGCACTAGCCGTGCCCCTATCCAAGATGTTCCAATACAGCTACAACACTGGCATCTACCTGGCAACGTGGAAAATTGCCCATGTATGTCCTGGACAGAAAAAGCGGGACAAATCCAACCTGACCAATTACCGCCCTATCAGTCTACAGTCAATCATCAGCAAAGTGATGGAAAGGGTCGTCAACAGTGCTATCAAATGGCACTTGCTCAGCAATAACCTGCTCACTGCGCTCGGTTTGGGTTCTGCCAGGTCCTGACCTCATTACAGCCTTTGTCCAAACATGGACAAAAGAGATGAACTCAAGAGGCAGCATTTGACCGAGTATGGCATCAAGGAGCCCTAGCAAAACTGGAGTCAATGGGAATCAAGGGGAAACTTCTCCACTGGTTGGAGTCATACCTAGCACAAAGGAAGATGGTTGTGGTTGTTGGAGTTCAATCATCTCAATCCAAGGACATCACTGCAGGAGTTCCTCAGGGTAGTGTCCTAGGCCCAACCATCTTCAGCTGCTTCAGCAATGACCTTCCCTCTATCATAAGGTCAGAAGTGGTGATGTTCGCTGATAATTGCACAATGTTCAGCACCATGCGCGACTCCACAGAGAATGAAGCAGCCCATGTCCTGATGCAGCAAGATCTGGACAACCTCTAGGCTTGAGCTGATAAGTGGCAAGTTACATTTACGCCACACAAGTGCCAGGCAATGACCATCTCAAACAGAAGAGAATCTAACCAACTCCCCTTGATGTTCAACGGCATTATGATTGCTGAATTCCCCACTATCAACATCCTGGGGGTTACCATTGACCAGAAACTGAACTCGACCAGCCACATAAATACTGAGGCTACAAGAGCAGGTCAGAGGCTGAGAATTCTGCGGCAAGTAACTCACCTCCTGACTACCCAGTGCCTGTCCACCATCTACAAGACACAAGTCAGGAGTGTGATGAATACTCTCCTCTTGCCTGGATGGGTGCAACTCCAACAACACTCAAGAAGCTCGACACCATCCAGGACAAAGCAGCCTGCTTGATTGGTACCCTATCCACCACCTTCAGCAATAAATGCTGGCCTAGCCAGCAATGCCTACATCGCATGAACGAATGAAGAAGACCCCAACATGACAATTTGAGAATTTGAATTGTTTTTTTTTTAATCTGGAAGTAAAATGCTGATATCAGTAAAAGTGACATGAAGCTGTTAAATTGTTGTAAACACCCAACTAATGTCCTTTAGGAAAGCAAACCTGCCATCCCTACTAAGACTGTCTATATGTGACTCCAGTCCCACATCAATGTGGTTGACTTTAACTGCTCTCAGATGTGTTCTCAATTGCATCAAAATGCTGTGTGCAGCTGTTCGAGAAAAACGGCCCAAGACCACTACCTCAGGATAAAGATGAATGGGCAATAAATGCTGACCTTACCAGTGATGACCTTTTAATCATAGCAGAGGTAGGTGCAGAACTTGTGGCCACCTTCTTCTAAGTGCTGCTCTAAATGGATACCTGCTCTGTGTTCCAACAAGAAAATGAAGCAGGATGACGGCTATGCCCTCTCATACTTAATTATCATAACTGTGCCCGCTTGGAGCATAATCCCACAACCCCCTTCATGGGATCCTGGGAAATTAAAAGATAAGGGAGGTCCAGCATAATGGGTCTCCAAGCATTTTTCTGCTGCTTTGTGCCCAGAAACTAAGTGACCTCCCAGGCACAAAGGAGCAGATAATCACCCCTTAGGTTTGATCCTTGGTTTTTGTCGCAGAAACAGGTCTCAAAAGGAGTGGCAATGAGATCCACAGTTGGTCACAGTATCCCCAAGCCAGAGAGAGGATTTCGATCCAACAACAAACCTTGGTGTAACATGTTCATGTGGCAAAAGAACAAAATGAAAATGGATGCAGCCGTCGCCGCACTGATAAATCAAAGCCGGGAAGGAGCGGACCTGATTGGAGACAGCAGCAGTGGTGCTGTCAAAACAGAACACGGGAAAAGCAGATAAACAATGTGTTTTCCAAAAGAAAAGGGAGTGATATCAGAGGACAGCAGGTTGAGTGTTTTAATTTTTTTTCTCTCTAAACTAGGGCAGTAATTTAATCAAGGAAGAGGAAACAATAAAAGTACTGTATTAAATTTACAACTTAGCTTGTTAAACTAATTAATAAAGTTTCAATTGGGGGAAGCATATCAGTTTGGGAATTAATAAGAGTATTAGTACAGAGTACACTAATTAAAATTAATATTTTATCCAAGGCAGCAACTAGATTATAAAAGAGGGAATAGAGATTTTTTCTTAGATCATGGGTGGTCAGCTGTGACCTGTTGCTTGCAATTCCTGCACCATGTGGGAATTGCAGGACACTTCATCTGTCTTGGGAGAAAACAACTGTAGGAAGTGTTTCCAGCTGCTTGAGCTCAAGCTCAGGATTTCTGAGCTTGAAGGGCAGCTGTAGTCACTGTGGAGCATCGGTGGGATGAGAATTTCCTGAATCGCATATTACAGGAGGTGGTCACCCCACAGGCAGTGAGAGTTCAGGATGTGACCAGCGGGAAGAGTAGGAAGAGGAAGAAGGTGCAGGAGTCATCAGGGTGTATGCCACTCTCAAACTGTTTAGTTAATGTTGATTTTTAGTTTAGTTGTTATAGTAAAAGCTTTAAAATGTAAAATGTTGTTGTGTACTTCTTTAATTTGGTCTGGGGAGTTCATACCTCTTGTTTTAACCTTAATGGTCTCGCTGAGGGCATAACACCATTTCCCTACCAATTTAGTTTAAACCCTTCCCAACCACACTAGTGAACCTCCCCGAGTGCACATTGGTCCCAGGCCTGTTGAGGTGATATCTGTCCCTTTTGAATAAGTGCCTTCTGCCTCAGAACTGGTCCCAATGTCTCAAGAACCTGAGTCCTCCTTCCTGCACCATGCTTCAAACCATGCATGAATCATCCTTATCTTCCTATTTCTACTTGCACTAGCACATGGCACTGGGGGTAATCCAGAGGTTACTACCTTCGAGGTCCTACTTTTTAACTTCCTCCCTAGCTCCTAAAAATTTGACAGTAGGACCTCAATATCTGCTCTCTGTATGTTATTGGTGCCAACATGTACCACAACTTCTGGCTCACTCCCTTCCCCTTGCAGTATATTCTGCACCCTAGCACCAGGGAGGCAACACACCATGCGGGACTCACAGTCCTGGTTACAGAAATACCTGTTTGTCCCCCTAACTATGCAATCTACTATAACGACTGCATTTCTACTCTTTGCTGCTCCCTCCTGTACAATCCCTTGCTTATTGATGCTATGGTCTGGACTGCACTCCTTCAAGGTGTCTTCACTCTCAACACTCTCCAATGCTGAGTACCAGGCTTTTACTATAACAACTACATTCAAAATCAACATTAAATAAACACTACTTTGTAAGCAGCTAATACACTAAATTACAGAGAAAGGTATTTCCCTTTAGCTTATGAAAACACTTGAAAACCCCACACCACAAGTATATGTTACACTGTGTCCTCATTGAAGCAATATCTTTGCAGTTAAAGGTCCTGAACTGCTCCCAGTTGCAATGGGTTGGATCTCCCAGTCCTTCTCAAAGTCAATGTACTTTTTGTTCACTTCTTCCAGCAATTTTGATCTGGACCTCCAGGCCAAGGTGATCCATGGTGATCCTGTTGGTCTTTTCCCTCTGCAAACCCCAGCTTTCGAATTGGGTTCAAGTCTTCACAACCTTTCACTGTATCAGTGTTCTGAGAGCAGATGTTTTCTCTCCCTCCCTTCTGAGGCTGCCACTGCTGGTCTTTGTGTCTTCCAGTCTTTCTTACAGATAACCTCCATACCTCTGGGAGCCTGTTGAATTTATCCAGAATCAGAAGTCAATGGTCATTTGCCTTTTTCAATATGCAGAGTCCACAAGTCTGGCCATAGCAGAACCACCTGTACCTTCCTTTGTTTCCAGGTGTTAAAAATTTCAACTCGAGTTTGCACCTTCAGAACCCCTAGCTCCCTGTTTACGATCCGTGAGTTTGGGAGAGTGAAAGCCAATGTTGTTACAACGTTGCATTCTGCTTTCAAAAGGGTCTTTGATCTGCGTTCCTTGTTCGCATGGTAACCAAGATCCCTGTCTTGCCTGTAGATAGAGTTGGTGTGGGGTCACATGTCTCCTCCAAATCCTTCTTACAATACATTAAATATCAGTTTTACAAACATAATCAAGCTACAAAGTTGGGGGCATACATAGCAGATGTGCGCCAACATATAGAAGTAGAAAAGAGGAATGAGGTGCATAAAGGAGTGGAAGTATTGGAGTAGTACCATATTAGATAGAAGCAGACTAAGAAGAACTACGAGGAATACAAAGACAGTTTACAATGCATGTATGTAAATGCACAAAAGTATGGTGAATAAGGCTGGTGAGCTGCAAGCACAAATAGTCATGTGGGAATATGATGTAATGGCAATAATGGAAAGGTGGCTTAAAAATGGTGAGGACGAGGCACTTAATATTCAAGGATACAAAGTGGTCAGAAAAGATAGGAAAGGAAAAATGGGAGGTGGGGTGGCAGTACTGATTAGGGAAGACATTGTCGTGTTGAAGGTAGTACATTCCTTGACCAGCATGCTCTCAGTCCAACTGGGAAGGAGGCCTTGGGGGATCTGATGTTGGGGAATGAGATGGGCCAGTGGACTAAGTGTCTGTGGAGGAACACTGGGTAAGAGTGATCATTGTATAATAAAGTTCGGCCCATCATATCTGTGCCAACCATCAAGCACCTATCTATTCTAATCCCATTTTCCAGGACTTGGCCCATAGCCTTGTATGCTATGGCATTTTAAGTGCTCATCTAAATACTTCTTAAATGTTGTGAGGGTTCCTGTGGTCCAAGAAGGCAGCTCACCACCACCTTCTCAAGGCAATTAGGGATGGGCCTTTCCAGCGATAGTCACGTCCCACAAATGCGTTAAAAAATGAACTGGTTCAAGCCATTTAAATGACTAACAGTGCATGTGACTGACCTTGAATAACAATGACATTGTCCTTTAACTACCTTAAGAATATAAGAATTTTAAATTTACAAAATGTTTTTCTGAACAATAACCTTAAACTCCTCCAGTAAGTTATTCATCACTGTAAAGCACTCTTTACCCACACTATCCTCATATGCCCTTATGACATTTGTATTTAGAAATCTGTCGATCTCTGTTTTAAACATACTCAATGACTGAGCATCCACAGCCCTCTGGGGTAGAGAATTCCAAAGATTCACAACCCTATGAGTAAATAAATTTCTCCTCATCTCTGTCCTAAGTGGCTTCCTCCTTACTTTGAAATTGTGTCCCCTGGTTCTAGACTCCCCAAACAGGGGAAGCATCTTACCTGCATCTACCCTGTCTAGTCCTTTAAGTATTTTGTAGGTTTCAATGAGATCACCTCTCATTCTTTGAAACTCTAGAGAATACAGGCCCAATTGCCCCAATCTCTCTTCACAGGACAGTCCCGCCATCCCGGGAACATGTCTGGTGAATCTTCATTGCACTCCCTAGATGGCAATAATATCCTTCCTAAGGTAAAGGGACCAAAACTGCACACAGTACTCCAAGTGCGTTCTAACCAAGGTTCTATACAATTGAAGCAAGACTTCACTACTCCTGTACTCAAATCCTCTTGCAATAAAGGCTAACATATCATTAGCCTTCCTACTTGCTTGCTGCACCTGAATGTTAGCTTTCAGTGACTTATTGACAAGGACACATAGGTCCCTTTGTACATCTTACCATTTAAGAAGTACTCTGTACATCTATTCCTTCTACCAAAGTCGATAACCTCACATTTTTCCACATTATATTCTATCTGCCACGTTCTTGCCTGCTCAATAAGTCTGTCCAAATCCAATTTAAGCCACTTTGCATCTTCCTCACAACACACATTCCCACCTAGTTTTGCGTCATCCGCAAACTTGGAAATACTACATTTGGTCCCCACATCCAAATCATTGATATATATTGTGAACAGCTGGGGCCCAAGCACTGATCCCTGTGGTACCCCACTAGTCACAGTCTGCCAAAATGAGAATGACCCGTTTATTCCTACTCTCTGCTTTCTGCCTGTTAACCAATGCTTAATCCATGCCAGTATATTACTTCCTATCCCATGTGCTTTAATTTTACTAGCCAACCTCCTATGGGGGACTTTATCAAAAGTCTTCCGAAAATCCAAATATACCATGTCCACTGACTTCCCTCTATCAATTCTGTTAGTAACACCTCAAAAAACTCCAACAGGTTGATCAAACATGATTTCCCATTCATAAATCCATGTTGACTATGCCCATTATTATCCAAGTGCCCATTTATCACATCCTTTAGAATAGAATCTACCATTTTCCCAATGACTGATGTAAGGCAAACAGGTCGGTAATTCCTTTTTTTCTCTCTTCCTCCCTTCTTAAAAAAACAACCTTCTTAAATGAACAACCATGTCCAGAACCTAAATCGAATTCAGTGCCCCTCAATGGTGAAAATTTAAATAAATGCTATTTTAACCTATAACACCATTTAAATGAACATATTTTAACCCCTATCACTATGGGGTTGAATTTCTGCAGATGTTTTCCTAGCTGTCTACTACAACATTGGCGGACAATCTGTGGAAAATCCCAAGAAACAGCGTAAACAACTATTTATGCCATTTCTCCGGGATTGCTGCAAATCTTCTGCCGAAGTCATGGCAGTTGATTTGGAGAAGCCTGTGGAAGTTAATAACATACCTTTATTCTGTAAGAATTACATTATCAGTACATTTAAACTACAAGCTAATCCTGTGAAGTGTTGATCTTGTGTCAAACCTGAACCAACTCCAAAGCAAAATGGTGGGAGACTACTATTTTCAGACCACTTCACTCATCTTCATTCTGGTGTCATGTATGGGCCCTAATTCCATATTCAGGCTGCATTTACACTATGTTTACACTGCAGCTATAGGGGATGATTTTTCTATAATCTCTGTGCTCTGGCACTGGGCAGGAGCAGCAGGTGCAAAGCAGCAGACATAAAAGTGCAACTCTGGGGCATTTGATAATAAAATGACTCACTAAAGGATGTGGGTGGTTGGAAATGCCCCACTTCATTTTGGTGCCTGCGATGTTCCCCTTTCTGAGAAAACCAGGGAAATTCTGGGGGAAAAATAATGAGGGCAGACACCTGGAAAAAAAAATTTCCTTTTTTTTCCTGGCATTTATATCTAGAAAATTGACATTCCCTGAGGCAAAGTTCAGGCGAATCAGCTCCTTAGTATGAAGGCTCTCTAAGAGCGTATTCTGCTGCCTCACACTATAATATGACCATCTCGTTCACATCATAATGTTTACGAACTGGCTGCTCTTTGATTACTTTTTGATTTTAGCTCCAACTTTGTTTCTAACCTTTGCTATTTTACAGAGTTATGTTCTTGACATCTTATCGGTTAGCTTCCAGTCAACAAATGTGACAAAAATGTTGAAAGATAGCTCACTATCCAAGAAATGCCTGAGTGAACAGATGTCATTTGGGTTCGGCTTCTGGAAGACAGCTTCAATTTTTCAGTACACCAGGATTCAACCCATCAGCAGTTAACAAGTGATCCATGTGTGCCATAAAATGTAACAAGAAATTTCTTGTTTAACTGCAGGCTTCTCTCACATGCTCTCTGTAGCAATCTGTGGAGATCCTTGTCGCGGTTTGCTGTGACGCCCTTAAGATCAGCTGCTTCTCCATACAATAAAATATCATTTACAATGACTTCTGCTCCTCGAAGAGTTTCATATATTTCCCTCTGGTATGTCTTTTGAACAGATTCTCAGCTGATTTGTTTTGCAATTGTCACTATTCTTGACAGTCAATCTGTGAATTCACTTACTGGAGTTGGACACTCGACTGCAACTAATTCATCAATGGCTTTCTTCAGAAAGACTTTTAATACAACAAAACGTTTTCACTACTCGGAACATAGGAAGATGATTAAGCCATTCAGCCTCTCAAGCCTGTTCTGACATTCAATTAGATTGTGACCCATATGTACCTCAACGTCATTTATTAAAATTTGATCAACATCATCTAGTATCCTGACATAATAAAAATCTGTCCATCTCAGTCTTGAAATTTTCCAAGTGACCCAGCATCTAGTCTTTTGGAGGAGGAAATTCTAGATTTTCACTACCCTGGGCTGGATTTTGTGTCGGAAGTGGGCTTCCCAGCAGCAGGCCGAAAAGGCAAGGGGATCCCCGTCTCAGCCTTTTCCTGACCCCCTCCCCACCACCGGAGCGACCATCTGGTGTTTTTACATCAAGGTTTCATGAGCCGGAATCCTCATCCCTTCAAAGACAGGGATCCTGTTTCCAAGAGCTGCCGGCCAATCAGATGGCCGGCAGCTCAGCAGTATTGGTAGCACCACGGGGAGCATTAGCCACTGCTAGTACTGCAGAGGCCTTGGACCCAGGCCCAGCGCTAGAGCTCCAGACCAGAGGTAGGAGAGGCAGGGTAGTAGAGGCCGGTCCGGAAGGCCCTGGCGAGGTGTGGTGGGGGGGAGGGGGAACGAGGGTGCTTGCAACGGGATGATCGTGCAGTCTGGGAGAGGGGGTTCTCGGGGGGGTAAAGTGGTTCCCAGTGGGTGTCCTCTATGGGCCACAGATTGCCCACGGAGGACGGACCCACCCCAAGCCTGCAGGAAGTGTGCATCATTTTACAAGGCGCCCTCCATGCATGGCAGAGGCATCACAGCCCCACACCCCCACCCCCACCATTGGTAAGATGCTGGCAGCGGGGGAAGACACCCTTAATTGGCTGTTAATAGGCCACTTAAGGGCCTGAATTGGCTTCTTGGCAGGAAGGCCAATCGTCGGCCTATCCCGCCCTACGTAAGATCGCTTGGCGACGGGCCCCTGTCCTCCTGCCACCCATCGTGATTTTCCGTGCCACCCCACCTCTGGCCCTGCCTCAAGGGACCAATAAATCCAGCCCCCTTTGTGTGAAAAAGTTCTTCCTGATTTCACTCCTGAAAGACCTAGTTCTAATTATTGTGCCCCTGTTTTTGGATTCAGCCATTGAAAGAAGTAGCTTTTCTGTATCTGCTCTATTGAATCCTTTTATCATTTAAACACCTCAATTAGGTCATCCTTCGACCATCTAAACTCCAGGAATTACAAATCAAGTTTATGCAACATAAATACTGATTGAACACTTCAGCCTATTTTGATGTATATTCTTTGGGCACTTGCCATTCAAACGTACCACACACATTCATAATTTTCTCATGCCAATGCTTTATTAGTTGTCTTGTTAATAATATAACAATCTTGATTTCTAAGTTGCAGTAAAGTGGTCATACCACTGTCCAGTCTTGAACATGGTAGTACATTTATATTTAATTTCACATATTTCTGCATTTACCACAATTACCCGCAATTTGTAACTCAATATTATGTGGAACTCCTTGGGGATAATGAAGTAAACCAGGTAATAGTGATTTGTCAGGCAGTTTTACATCTCTTCAGATTTTTATTTCCATTGAAGTCAATTGTGCAGGTATTGCACAAACACATTTGAACCCATTTATTTCTTGCGCTGGCATTAGAAAACTGTTTAAAGAAAGCAACAAAGATAGACAATAAGTTAAAGAATAGTAAAAAGGGAATAATTTAATGATTTACTGATATTTTGTGATGTATCTTCATTCTCTGTTCTCTTCCACTTTCTCTGCCTACTCCCATCTGGAGAGAACTTAACAGGAGTGAAAGGTTTCCATGATCACAGATGACGTTTTTTCATGATTTCATCACACAAACACGTAAATCTGCCTGAAGGAGGAACTGTTACTAAGTCAGCCTGGCTGAGATGTGCAATGGTAACAGACTGATTATATTCTCTCCCCTCAAATGAGAAAGTGCATCATGCAGAGAGTCTCCTCACTGACAGGTCAGGCTGATGCCTATATTCTCAACAGCGGTACTGTTGTTTTGAATCCAAAAGCAAAAGAAAACCCATCAGAGACATCACATTGTGCAAACACATCTATAGATATCAATTTCTAAAAACCGTATTAAAGTAAACAACCCCTTCTCTTATTTCCAGACTACAAAAACCAAAGCAGCATGCATTATAAAATCTGTCAATTAGTGTGGTTTGAAAGGGGAAGCACACAAGCTGACTTGTTGAGCTGTTGCATTTACAAGCAGGACAGTTCCCATTTCTTCCTTCCTGTCTAGCATCGCAGTCTTTGCCTTCCTCTTTCACAGTGTATAATTCTTGTAGCCTGCAGTAAGAACTCACCTACTAAGTCTACGTCTTGGGTGTTTGTTTCTTGACTTTAGCAGCTGTGCTAATTGGTTCACGTTACCCTTTGCAATGTGTGTTTGAACTGTACTTTTTTGGTATTGTTTTGTTGTACTTTTTTGTAATCCTGCATATCTTTTGATAAGTGGTTTGCTCTCTATTGTATTTTATCACCTGAATGATCACTCCTCACAGCTCAGCTTTGTACTGATTATATGGTTAAGCGGTGCTTACGATCTGTACACTGCTACTTTCACTGTAGATTGCTATTTCATGTGCTGTCTGTTTAAAAATATTAAAATAAGTATCAATAACAGTATTGTTGAAGTGGTCCACATTAGAAGAAGTAATTAATATCCTTATTTGAAGCCCTGTTATTCACACTTATGTAAGCTGCCTCTTTCCTAAACAGAAAAGCTTTACAATTTATCTTATGTTTTGTCATGCAATGTTGTGTACCAGATTGTTACGGGCATCCATGCAATCAGGCACCCGATGAATGAAGTTACTGGAAAATGAGGCAGGAGATTGGGAATGCTCCCTCGGCTTCATTAAAATACCTATGTTGGACCTGCATGTGTTATAAGTTGGGAGGAGATGGTGACATCGTGGTAATGTCACTGAACTAATAATCCAGAGACCCAGACCAATGTTGTGGGGACATGGGTTCAAATCCTACCATGGCAGCTGGTGTAATTTAAATTCAATTAATTAATAAGTTTAATTACTTAATAAAAAAAAATCTGGAATCTCAGTAATTGTACCATGAAACTATCATCAATTGTCATAAAAAGCCCTCTGGTTCAGTAATGTCTTTTAGGGATGGAAATCTGCTATCCTTATCTGGTCAGACCTATATGTGACTTCAGACCCACAGCAATGTGGTTGATACTTAACTGTCCTCTGAAATGGCCTAGACAGCCACTCAGTTGCCAAGGGCAATTAGGGATGGGCAACAAATGTTGGCCTTGCCAGCGACGCCCACATCTCATGAAAGAATAAAAAAGGGTGTGGTTTTTTCCATGAGAAAGCCTTAGGAAATCTCAGTAGGATGCACTGAGGATGGGGACCTGACATAACAAGTCTCCTGCCCTTTTTTCTCTAACCTGAACATTGGGAATACCAAATTTCCAGGCATGGGACATAAAAAAAAATCTCCATTCTAATTTTCCAACTTCATGATGCTGGTAGGGACACTTTGCCCATTGAAACAGATTTGGAAAATTTGTGCAATGCGCCTGCAATTTTCTGATAATTGTTGCTGGTAAGTGAGGATTCCTGTTTCTAGTGCTAACTTGGAAAATTACTTTCACTGTGTACTCCCAGCAAGTGTTCACTGACATTGATTATTTCCTGGTGGGAGTCACAAACTACTTGCACAATAGTTTATGCATGCATTTAGGATTGTTGGTAGGAATATCAATGGCTCTATGTATAAAATAAGCGAGGTTTTCAAGCCAGCAATTTGGGAAATCTTCACTGATTTTGGTCACTGCTGAAGCATATGTAGATGGGTGTATGCCAAAATGGTAAGCCAATTACGGAGCACTTGACAGAAAGTTACTGGAGGGAAATTCTCCTCTTGCCTAAAATGGGAGAATATTGGAAAATGCGGGCAATAAGGCCTACCACTGCCTGAACAATCCAATTGGAGTTTTGCTTCTTCCATATCCACTGAGACCAATAGTGGTCACTTATTCCCTGCCCACAGCATGCAATTGATGGTGGGGCAGGGCCTGAGTCCCTGACACATTTTCTTTCTTTGCACCCCATTTACCATGGCTTCCTGAGACTGCCATGTGGAAGGTGGGAACAGACCCCAGACAGCAGCAATGAAGATCACGAGTTCACCCACATTGTGGAAGAGGGTCTTTCATGAGCTCTACCCCTTCCAGTAGACCTCAGAGACATAACTGCTGAAGGTCTTGGTATCTGCCAAGTCCTTCACTGGGTCTGTGGCATAAAACAGAGGGCACTGGAGACTTCCAGTGCCACTGGTAGTACAGTACAGATGGTTGAACCCTTGTAGGTGCCCTTGGATCAGGAGACACGGCTAATCATACCAGTCCTGGAGAATTTCTTTATGCAAACCACCTCTGCTGTTCCAGCTAGTTAACTTTCTGGCAGTACGCCTGTACCTAAAGTAATTTGGCACATGAGTCATACACTATTTATGCCCTCGTCACTTCCACGTGCTCTTGCCTCCTGCTTTTGCAGAATACCTGGCATGGCCACTCTACCCATGTTCTAGGGTTGGAAACTCCTCTATGGTATTCAGTTCTGTCAATGGTGTGGTTCTACTCTGAAATATTAGCCTTCAATAAGCTTCCTGACACTAGTTCAAGGTTCACATTTTGTTTACATCACCAATCTTGAAGAAATTTTGTTCCTGATAGGATTTTTAGAAAATTTTTCCAGTTACCTCTTCCCTAATTTTTCCTGAACCCATTTGTGGATAGTAGCAATTCTCAGAGCAGCACAAAAAAAACAAGGAAATAGAGCATTGGCATTTTTCTACTAGCATGGCATCCATTTCGTTGTGATATGTAGTGTTTGATTAATCTGGGTTTGATTGTATTAGTCTGTGCACTTATTTGTGTTCACTGTGTTTGCTTAAGCCTATGGGTGGATGTCATGCTCGGCCCCCACCTGCCAAGAATGAGGCACTTTAATTTTGTCATGAACATTGTTGGAGCGAGGAAATTACTTATTAAAAGATCAGCCGTGGCTGGAAAAAAACATTTAGATACTAACAGACATCGAAGGTGAGGAAGCCCATTCCAGGGCCTGCTAAGGAGGATACAATCCCCAAGGGCTAGGACTGGTTAGACCAGCTGGTCACAGGACTACCTGGCTGTTCCAGGGTTTTCTTTTGAACTGGTCACAAAAAGTTTGAAGGCAGAGTGTCTGTTTGCTCCTGGATTGAGAAGGTCTCTCTCCTGTCTGCTCCCATCTCTTTCTCACAAGCCTCTGAATCCACTGAAGACACATGAACCCCAAGAGAGAAAAGTCTCCTACAGCAAACAAGTTTTAAGAAGAATACTGGGCCCAACAAAAAGAAACATCTACCTACAATCAAGGACTCTACAGTGAGCTCGAAGAACCGTAACAACTCTTCAGATATTGCCTCAAACTTTTCCACTTTATTTTTCTTCTGCTCTTTTCAGTCTCTATTTGCATGTGTGTATCACGTATGCATGCTAGCGTGGGCACATTGACTGATTTAGAGTTTAAGTTTAATAAATTTAAACTTTTCTTCTTTAAACCTGAGAAAACCTGTTTGTGCTGGTTTCTTTGCCTTATATTTGGAAAGCAGTGAAGAAGGATTCACCAATGGGGAGCTAAAACAACACGGTGTGTTTAAAATTAAACCCTGTTACAGCAAGACTAGGTGAAGGCTAAAAGGGACCCTAGACCTCTTTCTCACCTGGTCGTAACAGTGAAGCTTAAGAGTTTGAAACTGAAACCAAAAGGAATATAGCTAGAAGGTTCTACTAAACACAGACTGTTCTGCAGAAGACATTGTGCTGAGATCGTGTAAGAGCTGAGACAGTTTAAAGTGCTGTAAATAAACTAGTTGGTGATTTAATATGTGTGATATCTGCATTGCTCTGAGATAAATCAGTTATACATAAGATATCCAGCAACCCGGCATAAACATAACACGATTGTTTTGATTAAAATTATTGACGGGGGAAAATATGAGTTAAGGGTTTTAGCAAATACTTGAAATGAATTGATTTTTTGAAATAAATACATGTTGATTATGTTGCGCAAAGGTATATGACACTTTTTAGTCTTTTTAAGAGTTGTGCAAAAGCTCTCATGGTAACAAAAAAGTGATGTTTTGATTATATCACCCCCTCTCTGAATTAATAGTCTCAGCAGTAGAAAAATCTCATTTGGGACAGCACAAAAATAGATACTTTCAAGGTCTATTTTAGTCCAGGTCACTGCAGCAGTGCCTTTAATGCAGCTACATTTCAGATTGACAACTCTTTGTACTGACATCGATGTAGTATTCTCCTGTGGAAAAAATACATTCTACTCCACTGCACTTACAGGTTTGTAAGGCTTACTTTTTAAAAAAATGCATGTGGGTCCTAATTCCATCTGTCAATCTCCTCATCATGTTATTGGCGAATAAAGAAGTCAATGGAAGAAGAATAAACTTTCAACCCACATCGTTAGTTAAAATTGCAGAATCCAGAGGGAAGAAAAATGACCTTTACTTTTCCTAAACAGTTGAGTGTTCACTTGAAGGTTAATGAACACTGAGAAACATCTGGCAGGTTTCCTGGTTGTAGTATCTTCTTAATCTGGATTTCAGTTTAATTAAATAAACAAAATAGCTTAATTTAGTAAAAGTTTCACTTTTCTCTTTATAAATGACCATATTGGAGTAATGTACTGACTGTGCAGAGCTGGCAGAATGTATCTGTCTTCTTTCATTGAGAATGATTTTCCAATCCGCTGCTAGGTGAGGTTTGCTGCCTCCAGCTAGTACTTGGAAAATGACATCCATGATGCTTTAATTCTGAAGCCATCAATTGGGACAAAACTCTTTGAAGAAGGAAGGAGAAATACATTGCTGGCTTCTTGTGATTTAGGATATGTGATGGAAGCATTGCTGATGGCACTTCTACACAAGAACCCCAACAGACAACACATACAATGAGGCATGTAAGCAAACTAGTATCCTTATTGAGCATATATTTGGGGTGCTAAAGCAATGCTTCAGTAGCTTGGCCTGATCGGGTCTTACGACATGCCAGAAAGGGTTAGCCGAAGTTTTTAATAAATATATTAAGAGAGAATGGTAAAGGGGAATGTAAGTTAAAAAACACAATGCAATGGTGAATGAGGCTTAAAATAGAAATTTCTCTCCGACTGATGGTTGCCACCCCAGATTATTAAAGGAAATAGGTGAAGAACTGGCAGATGCAGTAGTCATAATTATACAAAGCTTTCAAGATTCAGGAATTGTGCCTTTGGTTTTGGAAAATTACAAATGTCAATTCATGATTCAAGAAGGGAGGGAGAAACGATCTAACTATAGACCTGTCAGTTTAGCATCAGCTGTGGAGAAGTTGTTGGAATCTATCATCACAGTCAGAGTGACTGAGCTCTTGGACAGGTGTCAGCTGATCAAAGAGAGTCATCATGGATTTGTGAAGGGGAAGTCATGTCTGACTAATGTAGTTAATGCTTTTTAGGAGGGCACTGGAATGGTGATAGACGATTGGCAATGGATATTGTCTCTATGGACAGCTAGAAGACATTTGAGAAGGTTCCACACAAGAGATTATTAGCAAAAATTAAAGCACATGATATTGGAGGCAATGTTGTGACATATGTTGGTAATTGGGAGATAGGTGGGCAATAAATGTTGACCTTGCCAGTGATGCTCACATCCCATGAACAAAAAAAGGTCAGTCATTAAGGGGCATAGATTTAAAGTGATTCGTAACAAGATTAGAGGGGAGATGAGGAAAACTTTTTTTCACCTAGATGGGGGTGATGTCTGGGACTGACTGCCTGAAAGCGTAATAGAGGCAGAAACCCTCAACTCATTTACAAGGTGTCTGGATATGCACTTCAAGTGCTGTAACCTGCAGGGCTCCGGACCAAATGCTGGAAGGTGGGATTAGGCTGGGTGGTTCGTTTTTCAGCAGGCGCAGACACAGTGGGCCAAGTGGCCTCTTTCTGTGCTGTAACCACACTATGATTCTATGAATTGTAGTACTGTTCACTGGCTGAAATCAGTTAACTCAATAGAGACTGGGAAATGAACTTGGGATTGTAGCTAGTTTTTCTGTTTGATTACCACTGCAGACAACAAACATAACAACTAACCTACTGGGCAAGTTGAGTAGTTTTAATGTAGTCTCAATGCCCTCTCTTTATTATTTCTAGTTATTTTCCTGTTGAAATGAATGCAGGATTGCTCATTTACTTTATCCAATTTTGCTATTTGCATTGAAGGAAGCATTATAGTGTCATTCATTGGGTGATGCAGAGGCTCAGCAGACCATCTTGCACTTCTGGGATCCATTTTCAATTCTAATCCAGACTAGTTATCTTGAAGTCCTCTCTCCTGGTTTTAAAAGACCTGCACAAAACCAGTTTGGTACTCTCAACCCAGCCCCTAGGAGTTGTTAGTTCACAGCCCAAAATCTTAAATTTTTTTGGAAATTTGCACTGAGTTATATATAGAACTCCAAAAGACTCAAGGGAAAGATTTCCCCTATTTCCTGTTTGAAGCAGAACCCATTCTTTACATGTGCTTAGGGTTTTGCTACAGAAGAACTATTCATCCTTGCCTTTAAATATAGAAAACTTCACACGGCTGCGGTAAAGAATATTATTTTGCATCTGTTCCATAGCCTATTTGACCTGGTAGCACTTGGTGCTGATCCTAATTGCAAAGAGTGGTAAAGAATCCTACTCCTGCCCCTTATATTACTAAGTACAAAACATTCACTTGCATACATTAAAACAATATAATAGCACCTAATTAATTGGGTAAAACAAATATAGAATATATTTATGAAACAGTCCTCTGGAAAGTGCTAAGGATGACTACATCAAGGAATGAAAAAACATTAAAAAAATAAGCCAGTTTGTTTCTTGAGAAAGTATACAATTTGGAGGCTGCTCAGATCTTATGGATGCTTGTGTAGAGTCCAAGATGTATTAGAAGGATAATGATGTCAAGAGAGTTTGTCAGGTGATTGCCAGATATTGTATCCAGTGTGACATCACTATGAATGTCTGCAAGTACAGTTGCCCATCTTAAAGACTTCGATGCAATTATGTAAAATGAGCTTAGATTGATGATGGCAGCAGATGCTTGGTTGTTAGCTTTAGCAATTAAAAGAAAAGGAACTAGTTCTGATTTATATGTTACTGCCATAGTGTATATGTGTAAAATCAATTTATTGTTGACTGTTGCTTTAATAAGCAACTTCATCTCTGATGGTAAACCTAGGAAAAAAAGAATGAGAAGGGGAGGAAAAGTCATGATGCATGTGTCTTGGCAGTAATTGTTGCTATTGAATTCTATATGGAACACTATGGACGTAGACATGTTGATTAAACAGCCGTCAAATAAAATATCAAATTGCAATGACAGTCCCACCAGCAATGGACAAAAGTTTATGCAGAGGTCCTTAGAGCAGTTAATTAAAATTCTAAAATCAACATTCTGAGTGAATGCACCACAAGTTTACAACTCTGTGACCGCCAGTCACAACATTGATACTGATTCCACACTAATCTAATGTTCCGTATGTAGTCGGTAGAAGTGAAGGATCACTTACTGTACCACTTAAAAAAGAACATCCAACTGGTGGCTGATTAAAACTGAATGCTCAAAATGCCAAAATCCTGAGAAATACATCTTAAACTCTACTGACAAACGTATATTGCACCCCTGCCTACCAATAAAATTTCTTACTGCATCTTTTTTCAGCTGTGAATTAGGAGTGACTGACATTGGCTCTATTTACAGTCACTAGAATTCCAGATTTTTCTCCAGCACTTCATTTGGCTTTGTCAGTTAATTTTTGGATAATTTAGAATTGCGGCGGGAATTCCGTCTAATTCGGCGGCCTTATTGTTTTTTAGCCGTTGGATGGCCTTTTCGATCTCATGTCGGGCTGATGTTGTGCTGATGTTGTGGGGGTAGCATGCTGTGGAATGTGGTCGAGGGCACTCGCATCAAGGACAGAGTCGCGATTGAGGAGATCTTCAAAGTGCTCCTCCCAATGAGCGATGACTGCCTCTCTGTCCTTGATCAGTGCCATTCCATTCTTTTCTCTCAGTGGGGTAGGTCCTTGGGTACTTGGGCCATAAATGATCTTGACCGTGCTGAAGAATCCACGCATATCATAGCTGTCAGTGAGTTGCTGTACTTCCTGTGCTCTTTCAACCCACCAGCTGTTCTTTAGGTCACAGCTTATTCGTTGAACCTCGGCCTTCAATTGTCTGAATACCTGCTTTTTTTCCCATGAATTTTGGTGTTGCTTCCAGTTCAGGAACGCCTTGTGCTTGCGATTTAGTAGCTCCTGGATCTCCTGGCTGTTCTCGTCAAACCAGTCTTGAAGTTTCCTGGTTGAGAAACCAAGAGTATCTCCACAAGTGCTGATTATGGTAGCTTTGAGGGCAGACCAGGCATTGTAGACATTTTGTGGTTACTGTTCATTGAGGGTCGCCAGGTTGCTTGTAAGACGGTTCCTGAGTACGTCTTTCTTCAGAGTTATTGAGACCATCGATATTGATTTTCCTGATCAGTGCTTCTGCTGCCACTGCCATCTTTGGACTGGGTTTATGGAGATAGCAGCTCAGATTAAGCAATGGTATTGAGACACTGATCCTGGCTAGTCAGTTACGTTGGGTGGGCCACATTGTCCACATGCCTGACACAAAACTCCCAAAACAAGCTTTCTACTCTGAGCTCCGTCATGGCAAAAGGCTACCAGGAGGGCACAGGAAACGCT
Organism: Heterodontus francisci; assembly: GCF_036365525.1. Lineage (NCBI taxonomy): Eukaryota > Metazoa > Chordata > Chondrichthyes > Heterodontiformes > Heterodontidae > Heterodontus > Heterodontus francisci. Next base: position 130,914,204 of record NC_090373.1, read on the forward strand.
ACAAGGATATCCTTAAAGTCTCCCTGAAAAAATGTGACATCTCCACATTCATGGGAATCTCTTGCCCAAATGGAGAAGAAGCATCCACGAAGGTGCCAGCCAGTTCAAACAATGTCGACATGCCCAGGCAGTGACCAAGTGCAAACAGTGGAAGGAGCGTTCTGAAATTCAAGCATCCAATTCACTTGCCTCACCAAACGCCACCTGTGGCAGGGTATGCGGATCCAAAATTGGACTATTTAATCATCTAAGGACCCACTAAGGAGTGGAAGAAAGTCATCCTCGTTCCCGTGGGACTGCCTAAGAAGAAGAATTTTTGGGTTCCGTTTTTTTGTTCACAATTGCTCTGATACAACAATGTTGACTGGATAAGTCACAACTAAATCCACAAATAGCATGGAAAAAGTGTGATCTCTCTTTCAATTATGTAACAACTGATGTGACAAACAAGTTGACCATAAATCAAGTTTGTGTTTTTATGCAATTGCCTGAAAGACTCACTTTGCAAAGGTTCATTGGTCTGAGACGGAGGCTTTGTAAGGCTGTTTCAGAAACAGGTATGACCTAGCTAAAAAAAAATCATGAGATTCAACTTTAATTTTTCATACATTCTAAATGTCCAAATTAATTCAGAATTCTGCAACAAGCTCACCATCACCAGCAAAAAAAAATGCTTGAAAAAAGGGAGGGCAGTAACATTAAACCATTTGATATAAGTAGAGCTATTGATAAAGATCAGGGCACATTATAACAGTGCAATTAGAATGTAAACAGGCTCCAAAATGAATGTTATAGCTCCTTTGTAAAAGCTTTACATTTGGCTTTGGTGAACTCTGATATTGTTGTGTTAATACAAAGTTCCGTAAGTCCCAACAACACTTAGCAACAGCACTTTGATTGTGATCTTTGTAACAGTTTGTTAATATAACAGGGCGGCACAGTGGCGCAGTGGTTAGCACCGCAGCCTCACAGCTCCAGTGACCTGGGTTCAATTCTGGGTACTGCCTGTGCGGAGTTTGCAAGTTCACCCTGTGTGTGTGTGTGGGTTTCCTCTGGGTGCTCTGATTTCCTCCCACATGCCAAAGACTTGCAGGTTGGTAAATTGGCCATTATAAATTGCCTCTAGTGTAGGTGGTAGGGAAATATAGGAACAGGTGGGGATGTGGTAGGAATATGGAATTAGTGTAGGATTAGTATAAATGCATTCGCCAGAGCTGGCGGGCAGCCATAAAGACAGGGCTAAATTGTGGCGAGTCGAAGAGACTTAGTAGTTGGCAGGAAAAAAGACAGAGGCGCAAGGGGAGAGCCAACTGTGCAACAGCCCCAACAAACAAATTTCTCTGCAGCACCTGTGGAAGAGCCTGTCACTCCAGAATTGGCCTTTATAGCCACTCCAGGCGCTGCTTCACAAACCACTGACCACCTCCAGGCGCGTATCCATTGTCTCTCGAGATAAGGAGGCCCAAAAGAAGTATAAATGGATGGTTGATGGTCAGTACAGATTCAGTGGGCCAAAGGGCCTATTTCAGTGCTGTATCTCTAAATAAAAATAAATAACAGATTAGCCACTCCAAGACAGAAAACCCCATCATTTATATCTTTCACTTTTGCCAAGATTTACATTCAGGCTTTTGAGCTTTTTGCTAATGTGCTTTCAAAATGGAACCTAAAGCAATGATCGAATTTAAAGAATTTCTTGTTAGTCAGTAAGCTTGGGATTTGCTTTAAGCTTTTATAATCCAACCTGTTTAAGTTTACAAAAGGATACTGTCACTTTAACCATTATGACTAACCCCTCACTAGTTTTATGGTGATGCAGTAAAAGCTTTAGTAAGTGGAGTGCACTGACACAGAAACAGACCAAGGGTTGATGTAGCAAGCACTTTCATTCTTATTATTTATTCATATCCTATAACTCAGTATGTCGGTAATAAATTAAGCTAGAAATGAAACAAGCCACTGCAATATGACTGACTGTATATAATCAGGTGCACGAGTACTAGAGCTTCAAATAATCTACCATTCCTCAGTAAAGATCCTAACAGATTCATTTTCATCACCTGTAATATTTTTAAGTGGCTAACTATAGTAATAAAATGAGCAATTGAAACATTTAATGAGAAGCTGCAAGGAAAGGAAATGTAACAATTAAAAGCAGTCCAGTTCTTTGATGCTATTGATTGGCTCATACACTTGACACCATTGTTTCATCGAAGAAATGCTAGCCTCTGGCTATTGTGGCCCTCATTTAATTTTTCAGTACTCAGGAGAAATTGAGGACCACTCTTTTGAACTTGCTGTAAATTTTATTGTGATGAATATATTTCAGGGTTTCATCAGATTGGGTTCATCAGTCTAATGTAGGTGTTAGTTTTTTTTAAACTCAGTTCATTACATTATTCCTCAAGTGGTTTCACACTTTATTTTTCTTAAACACTGCCATACATTGATGGTTATGTCCAGTTTCCTTACTGCAAACTTACTTCTGTTAAATTGCACAACCTTATATATAATCTTCATCCATGCCTTTGCTGCATTTAGACTTAACTATTTCAACACTGTCCCTTCTGGCCTCCCATTTTCCATCTTCCATAAGCTTGAGCCAATCCAAAACTCTGCTACCTGCATCCTAACTCACACTAATCCCTGTTCACCCAACACACCTGTGCTCACTGAGCCACATTGGAACCCAGACTGAGAATGCCTCAATTTTAAAATTCTCATCTTTGTTTTCAAATGGCCTCAATACTCCCCATCTCTCTAAACTCCTCAGTCCCTCTGAGCTATTTGCTTTTATCCAATTCTGGCTTCTTGCACATCCCCAATTTTAATTGTACCATTGGTGGCCATGCCTTCAGTTGCCTAGGTCCTAAGCTCTGGAATTCCATCCTTAAACCTCTCCATCTCACTACCTCTCTGCGCTCCTTTAAGATGCACCTTAAAGCCTGCAAGTAAGAAATTGGACTTGTTTGCACCAATTTTTTTTGGGACCTATGAGCGCCCTTAGAGCTCCAAAATGCCGTCCGAGGCATGAACACACACTTATGCACTGAATTGTGCCAGCCGCCATATTGGTGAGGGAGTATACAAAGCAGACAGATCATGACATCAATCAGCATGCAATGATGACTTGATGCCAGCAGTGCCATTTTGGAGCTGAACACTCCAGTTAATGCCCTCTCTTAACCTCATACAGCTGAACACACATTCAGCAACAGGGAGGAATCCCCCCATCAGCACTATTTAAAAGGATCATCAACTCCATACAGGTTAGTTACTGTTTGATTTCTTCTGGCTGTTTCTACAAGTGTTTGGTGCTTTCTTTAGTTGTTTCAAGTTGTAAGAGTCTACAGCAGGGTTGTCCAATCTTTTTGGGCAGAGAGCCCCATTATGATTTTTCCTTGGCGCGGGGGGCTGGTGAGAAAATTTTGAAAGATAAAGGTATTAAAAATTTAGCTTACTAATAAAAACAAAAACAAATGTACATTTTTGTGAAGAAGCTTTAACTGAGAAGAATAATTTATTGACTTACTTTCTCATCACTATGTTGAAAACTGATTCAGTGACATACCTGGCATTGTTTTTGCTTGCATCAGTAGTCAATCTCTGCCCACACACTTGATGTAGTGATGCAGAGAATTCTGGATAGATACCTATCTGTCAGGAGTGATCTTGATCTCTCTCTCTGTCTCTGTCTGTGATCCCCCCCTCTCTGTGTTGTTCCCCCCTCTCAGTGCTGTCCTTGCTCTGTGTTCCCCCATCTCCCATTTGCCTCTCTCTCTGTTCCCCCTCTCTTTCTGTTCCCCCCTCTCACTCTCTCTGTTTTCCCCCTCTCCGTGTCTCTCTCTCTCTCTCTCTGTCCCCTCTCTCTCTTTGTTTCCCCCTTTCCTCTCTGTTCCCCTCTCTCTTTGTTCACCCCCTCACTCTGTTCACCCCTCTCCATTTTCTCTCTCTTTGTTTCCCCCCTCTCTTTCACTGTTTCCCTCCCTCTTTGTTTCACCCTCTCTCTCTGTTTCCCCTCTCGCTTTGTTTCCCCCTTCTCTCTCTGTTTTCCCTTGCTCTCTCTCTCTCTCTCTGTCCCCTCTCCCGTCTCTCTATTCCCCCTGCTCTCTCTGTTCCCTCCCCCCTCCCCCGTCTCTCACTCTCCTTCTCTCTGACAGTTGCACTGAGCGGGAGTGTTCAGCACAGCAGCTTTGTGGTTGGTTAGTTTGTTTAAAAACATCGCGCTGAGTTCACAGCTGACAGCTAGTGAAGCAGGAACACGCTTCCCAACATTGGACAGATTCAGGGTTTTCCGGCGGGCTTTTAAAAAAAGTCAGAAAACCCCGAATCTGTCAAAGTTGGGAAGTGGGTTCTTGCTTCAGCAGCTGTCAACTGTGAAACTCAGCGCGTTGTTTTTTAAAAGGCCAGTCTGCAAGAAGAAGACAATGGGAAATTTCCCATCTCCAGTGACGGACCCCTGGCAAGAATGGGGAACGGCCCAGGTACAGTTTACACCCATGAGACGGATAGAAACCTTTGGCGGGTCGGATCCTGGCCCGCGGGCCGTACGTTGGACAATCCTGGTCTACAGGGAGTGATGTGGCCTGTGCTGAAGGATTTTTGCTGACTTCAAGCCTGGTGCTCAAACCAGTTGCTCCCAGGCATGGGTGAACGAGTTGGTATTCCCCTTGGAATACAGCGTAACTGGGAGAATGAACAGAGGCCACGTGGAGCAAGACAAGCTGCTGGAAGAGGGATGAGGAGGGAGAAGTGATCTCAGCAGGTGGCCATATCTGCCTAGGGGGTTCAGGGAGTAATTCTCCTACCTGAACCTCAGCGAGGAACAATGTGTGAAACATTATGCTTCACTAAGGAGGTTCTCACAGAAATATGTCAACTGCTGCAGCCACAACTGAAACCTCAGAGCAGGGCTCTGAAGGTGACCAAGGTGATGAACTTTTTTTGAGTCTGGATCATTCTAAACTGGAGCTGGAGATATTTGCAACATCTCACAGTTTGCCAACCATTGTTGTGTAAGGGAGGTCACTGAGGCTTTCTATTCAATGAGAACTAACAACATTTTATTCTCTCTTGCCAGAGGCAAGCAGTTGGAGCGAGCCTATGGCTTCGCTAGAATTGAAGGCGTCCCCATGGTGAGGATGCCACTGACTGCGCACACATTGTTTTGTAGGTGTCTTATGTCAACTCTATGCTATATACTGGAACTGAGAGGGATTCCACTCTCATTGTCCAGCTGGTGTGTGACCATAGGCAGCGAATCCTGCAGGTCAATGCCCAGTATCCTGGTGGTATTCATGATGCCTACATTCTGTGGCAGTCCACTGTGCCAGCTGCATTTCAGCCACCAGAGCAAACCAGAGGATGGCTACTAAGCTATAAGAACTATCTGCTGACGACATGGCTGATGACTCTGCTACGCAACCCACACACATGCATACAATGAAAGCGATGCTGCCACATGACATGTGATAGAGCAGACAATTGGTGTGCTGAAACAATGTTTCGCTGCCTGGACCACTCTGGAGGAGTCCTACAGTATTTGGTATAGTGGGTGTCACTATTCATGGGGATCTACTGCATGCTGCACAATCTCACCATCGTGAAGGGACAGCCCTTGCCACCAGCTACAGGGTAAGCAGCTGAGAAGCAGGAGGAAGAAGAAGAGGAGGACAAGAGGAGGAATCCAAGATGACCCCTTTCTGCCTGAGCTGTCCATGAATATCTCATCTGAGTGCAATATCAGTAACCACAACCCTAATTCCTCATTTACCAAAGGTCCCACAACCTTACCTTCTCTCTGGAACTGAACATCAGAGCATCACCTGGCCCAAAAACAAACATTTCAAACCAAATTTATAAATCCAACCTTGCCATATTGCATACCAAAGTCAACTAATCACCCTTGTGCATTCCTTTGTTTTTTTTTAATTCATTCATGGGTTGTGGGCATTGCTGGCTAGGCCAGCATTTATTGCCCATCCCCAATTGCCCTTGAGAAGGTGGTGGTGAGCTGCCTTCTTGAACCACTGCAGTCCATGTGGGGTAGGTACACCCACAGTGCTGTTAGGAAGGGAGTTCCAGGATTTTGACTCAGCGACAGTGAAGGAACGGCGATATAGTTCCAAGTCAGGATGGTGTGTGACTTGGACGGGAACTTGCAGGTGGTGGTGTTCCCATGTATTTGCTGCCCTTGTCCTTCTAGTTGGTAGAGATCGTGGGTTTGGAAGGTGCTGTCTAAGGAGCCTTGGTGCATTGCTGCAGTGCATCTTGTAGATGGTACACACTGCTGCCACTGTGCGTCGGCGGTGGAGGGAATGAATGTTTGTAGATGGGGTGCCAATCAAGCGGGCTGCTTTGTCCTGGATGGTGTCGAGCTTCTTGAGTGGTGTTGGAGCTGCACCCATCCAGGCAAGTGGAGAGTATTCCATCACACTCCTGACTTGTGCCTTGTAGATGGTGGACAGGCTTTGGGGAGTCAGGAGGTGAGTTACACGCCTCAGGATTCCAAGCCTCTGACCTGCTCTTCTAGCAGGGGGTGACTGTAAGCAGCTCTGGGCCTAGAAAGCCTCGCTGCAGACGATACCATCTCAGCATGGGAGGATTGAGAAGCAGTCTGGGCAGGCTGACTGGCTGACAGGCAACAGCGAAGCACTGGCGGAGTGGCAGGAATGGGAGGACAAATGCTGTCTTCCTGAGAAACAGCAGCAGGTTCATGTTCCACAAAGTCACTGCCACTCCCCCAGGGCAGCACCTCAGCAACCCTAGTAATCTGTCAGAGGACAGATCGCTGGGCTGCTGTGATACTCTGCAAGCTCCTTTGCACTGTAATCAACTGCCATGATGGCAGCAATCTGAGCTTGTGTGGCAGCAAGCTGACCTTGCATGACAGTAGTCTGAAATTCTCCTTCGGTACTCAGAAGTTGGGTGGCTGCTGCTTGTGCTGAAATAGAAGCTGGAAAAGATGAGCTCCAAGCTCTGTGCAAAGCCCTGTGTGAGGTAGGTGCCTGATTCCTCCAAGCACCTTGACATTGAACATAGAAATTTTGGCAGGCTTCCCAATGCACCAAACATTTAATTGTGCCTACCCATCAGCCTTTTTCTGTCACCTGACCTATGGAAGTTCTCATCTGAGTCCCCTGCAGCAGGACCTGTGTGCTCTACGGTAAGCTGGCACCTGTGCTGTTCTTACTCCCTGCCCTGGCTACAGCCCACTCGTGCCCAGTGTTTCATCATGTGCAGATCCCACCACTATGCTATCTTCTATGATACACGCAGTGTCAGGATCCGAGCTGGTGGCTGCAAGTGAAGTCAAGTGACAGTTCTGTGTCTTCATCATCACTCTCTTTTTGGTGTTCCTTTCCTACCTGGCCAGATTGCACATATTAGGCATCTGAAATGAAAAAGGCGCAAGGTTGAGATTGTATTGCAGGGAGGGGAGAAATTAAGAGGTGCCCGCTTACACCACCTGCAGCTTGTAAATCAGATGAGATTGTTGGATGATGGGATCTTGGATGTGAGATGTAGGATTAGGTTTGAGAATGATGAGAGATTTGGATAGAGTGGATAGAGAAAAGTTATTCTCACTGGTGAATGGGTCAATAACGAAAGGTCATAGAAATAAAATCACTTGCAAAATATCTAGAGGAGAGATGAGGACAATTTTTTTCACTCAAAGTTTTTGGGATTTGCAAAGCTCTCCCTGAAAGGGAGTTAGGCATGAACTTACAGGTTTATGGACAAAATGTGGGGTGTGGGACTAAGCATGACTGCTCTTTCAAAGAAACAGACACAACAGACTAAATGGCCTCCTTCTAGGCTGTAAGTTTCTATAAGTTTATGATTCTATGACATTCAAGACAGAAAGGGGAGGGATAATTGATAAACTAACGAAACTAATAGAAGATAAAACCCCTGGTCCGGATGGATTATATCCATGCCTATTGAAAGAAGTAAGGAAGAGATAGCATTATCTTTCGAATTCTTTGAAAAACAGGATCGACACAATCAATATGGTGTGTATGCTGAGATTAGTCAGAATATATAATGGAATATAAAACACTAATTATACAGCAAAAACACACAATCATGACAAATAGAGAGTACTGGTCCAGGTCAGTCAGGACGCAGGCATGCACAAACAGTTTTTCTTATCTCCCTTTCTCTTTTCTTCTAAGTGTCTTACTTCTTCCTGAAGACTTTTTGAACTACCCAAGAGTGTTAGACTGAAGTTAGCATGGATCCGCTCTTGACAGCCCTCCTCTTCACCACCTACTGCACTGGAGCCCTTACAAATCTTATGCTTTATATCCTTTCTCGGGTGTAGACTTGGGGTTCATTACTAACAAGGCGTCATTGTCCAATAGAGGTTTCCCTTTAATACAAGGTGCCCAATAGTATGTCAAGTTCTTTGTTCAAACCATGGAGAGAAGCCCACCCTTATCATGTCCTTACAGCATGTTAAAGATTGTTTCCCCATGACCATTTCCATCCTGTTTCCCTGATCAGTTTCATAGTTGTCTAGGCCACACCAATCTTCAAACTTACTCAGTCAACAAACCCATTGTTAGTTTCTGTCAGTTATGTTGTTTATGCTTTGAGCTGCTTATAAGTCAGTTGTCCAGTGTGACCACTCCACTTCCTTAACAAACTATTTTAGCATAGAATGATTCATTATGAGTACAAAAACACCTCCTAATCTACTTTCACACACTGGTTAAGTGGTGCACTTTAGCGTACAAGTTTGTTGAACAGGGTTAAAAGACTATCTAAAGCAACTCTATAATACGGTTGTTTATTTAGACATCTACCCAGTTAGTCTTTCACTATTGCAGAGGTATCATCGGGGCTTCCCCCATCTCCTGGGTTATTGGTTTCCCTGCACCTGGGACAATTGTCATATATCAAAATATTCATTCCACTTCTTTTTAATAAAATGAAACTTACAGCATCAATCTAATTCTCTACCTTATTCCAAGCTAAATGTCATCTATGTACATATTCTATGCATATTCTGAATTTCTAACAATAGTAGATGCACTATTACATACACATAACAATTCACTAGAAAAGGGTACAGTGTCAGAGGACTAGCGAACTACAGAGCAGTTAGCTTAACATTGGACCTAGGAAAGCTTATGGAATCTTTACTCAAAGATGTAATAGAAAAACATCTAGAAACTAAAAATATAATAAATAATCAGCACAGATTTCAAAAGGGAAGGTCATGCTTGACCAACCTGATTGAATCCTTTGAAGAAGTACCAGAAAGAGTAGACAAGGGTAATGCAGCAGATGTAATATATTTTGATATTCAATAGGCCTTTGATAAGGTGCAGCATAGTAGACTCATGGCTAAGGTCAAAGCATGTGGAGTCAGGGGACAGATAGCATAATAGATAGCAAGTTGGCTACAAAACAGAAAACAAAGTGTATGGATTAAGGGAAACTACTCAGACTGGCAAATGGTGGGAAGTGAGGTTCCACAGAAATCTATACTGTTGTTCAAAATTTACAGGAAGGATTTGAACTCGGGAATTGGAAATAAAATTGCTCTAAATTTGTAGACAACACTAAATTGAGGGAGCGTATTTCATACAAAAGAAGAATACTGCAAAACACAAGAAGACATTAGTAAACTTGCCAAATGGTGTTCAATTAACAAATGAATTTCAATATAGATAAGTATGAGGTGATGCATTTTTAGGAAGAATAAGGAGCCCATACTACTTGATTGCTAAGAGTCTAAATGGCTCCCCAGATCTCTCACTCTTAGCTGGAGATCCTGCTATGGGATCTGAGTGCCTGCAGTGAAGTGAGCTCTCCCAGTAATGCGAGGAAGAGGACAATATCTCCAACCAAGCAGGCGTGGATGGAAGTGGCCGAGAAAGTCAGCAGCAGGAGTGTGGTCCCTCCAACCTGGAGACAGAGCACCAAGAGGATCCAAGACTTTAGGAGGGCGGGAAAAGTTACCAACACCCACACTCCCAGCATTCTTTCCCAGCATTCTCCTGCACAGTGCTCCTCAGAACAATAACCTTGCAGCTCCACTCAATCCTTTCTCTCTCCAGGCACCTTGGGTTTGGGTGTAAAAGTGGCAGGAAAGTATCCTTGAGTTGGATACCATGGTTAGGAGGCTGTTTGGTGTGCAATTACTGAAGTTCGTTATAACTTTGCCTGCGTATAACTCTCTTTACACTTTGGTGGTTCAGTCAGAACTTTTGATGCTAGTTTTTCCCAGCTCTTCTCAAAGTATTGCTTTGCTTTGAGGACATGGACTCCCAGTGGGAATTCCTTTATTCTTATGCTACGGAATTGTGGAGGATGAAGACATGGAAAAGGTGTGATTGAAGACACATAGAATCATTTTAGTTTTAGTTTTAGAGATACAGCACTGAAACAGGCCCTTCGGCCCACCGAGTCTGTGCCGACCATCAACCACCCATTTATACTAATCCTACACTAATCCCATGTTCCTACCACATCCCCACCTGTCCCTATGTATTTCCCTACCACCTACCTATACTAGGGGCAATTTATAATGGCCAATTAACCTATCAACCTGCAAGTCTTTGGCATGTGGGAGGAAACCGGAGCATCCGGAGGAAACCCACGCAGACACAGGGAGAACTTGCAAACTCCAAACAGGCAGTACCCAGAATTGAACCCGGGTCGCTGGAGCTGTGAGGCTGCGGTGCTAACCACTGCGCCACTGTGCCGCCCTGAGTGGAGTGGGTCAGGAAATATGTGCTCCCACCCAAAACAGGCCCAAACCCGATGCTTGGCTTGGGTTCTGCCAGGACCACTCTGCTCCAGATCGCATTACAGCTTTGGTCCATATATGGACAAAAGAGCTGAATTCAAGAGGTGAGGTGAGAGTGATTGCTCTTGACATCAAGACAGCATTTGACCAAGTGTGGCATCAAGGAGCCCTAGCAAAATGGAGTGAATGGGAATCAGGGGGAAAAAATCGCCACTGGTCAGAGTCATAGCTAGCACAAAGGAAGATGGTTGTGGTTGTTGGAGGGCAATCATCTCAGTCACAGGACATTGCTGCAGGAGTTCCTCAGGGCTGTGTCCTAGGCTCAACTATCTTCAGCTGCTTCATCAATGACCTTCCGTTCATCATAAGGTCAGAAGTGGGGATGTTTGCTGATGATTGCACAATGTTCAGTACTATTCGCGACTCCTCAGATACTGAAGCAATCTGTGCCCACATGCAGCAAGACCTGGACAACATTGGGCTGATAAATGGCAAGTAATATTTGCATCACACAAGTGCCAGGCAATGACCATTTCCAATAAGACAGAATCTCGCTTTGATGTGTACCTACCTCACATAGACTGCAGTGGTTCAAGAAGTTGGCTCTCCACCACCTTCTCAAGGGCAATTAGGGATGGGTAATAAATGCTGGCCTAGCCAGTGATGCCCACACCCCAAGAATGAATAAAAGTAATCACGGTCCTATAGCATACATAGGACCCAATTCAATCTGGGATTCTATTATATGGAGTAGGTTCTACTTAAGTTTCACCCATTAGAGCTGTGCATATAGCGGCCTAACCAGCAGTCTTTAAAGGCCCTGAAATTACATGGGTCTGGGCTATGGCTTAAAAGGGATGGGAGAAGACTGGTAAAATTGGACAGGAGCCAGAAACACTAGTCTGCATCCTGAAGAGATCAGTGCGGGACCTCCTCCTGGGGACATCCCTTTGATGTCTTGATTTTAAGAAAAAAACAGACTAGCAGGGTGGTGTGACCTGTCAGAATCCATGCTGCTTTCACCTCCTTTTCCCAGATCATCCTGGAACCCTGCAAGGTACTAATGTCCAGGTCAATAAAGCCACAGAAGTGGTGCTAACACAGGTGTCCGTACCTAGGTCTTAGCCTGGAACACTCCAGAAGATTGCAGGCAGCCACAATTAAATTGCCTTTCTTCAAAATAGGAACAATTTCCACAGTTGCCCCTTCAGCTGGTTGTACAGGCTTCTTCCTGAAGTAATTTGCCAGAATCTTCCCTCCCCATCCTCCAACAGGCATCCAATAAGTACCTGACTGACACCACTGCTCCACACCCCCCTCCCACCCCACCCCCATCCCACCCACAGTACTTCAATAGATTCAGGCTAAGGATTTTCCCAGGCCCTTGAAGATGGGTTTGGAGGCAACAGTGGCCTTGAAAATTGGAAAAAATGCCATTGGACCGGTATCCCGACATGTTTCCACCTCCTTCCGTCTTTCCCAGCGGCGGGTTGGTGGAGAAGTTGGAACCCCTGTGTCTGAGGTAGGAAGGCAATTAATTAAGGAGGCAATTTGAAGGGATTTTTCCAAGTGAAATCCCTCTTTCCCAACAGGGGAGCTGTCTCACACTGTGTCTCTAACTCGGCAAGTTGGGGAAGGTGAGAGCACAGCAGGACGGTCTGCCTCAGTGAAGCTGACAAGCTGTTAAGGCTTTGATGAGTTGCACTGAAGAGCTGCAGAAATGGCCAAGCTGCGAAGCTGCCTTGCAAAGCACTTCTTCTGTCAGAGAGTGTTATCACTGCTTGACAGGTAAGAGCCAACTTCCTGGAAGACACTTCAGCTGAAGTGCACCTCACCCACCCTCAGCTGCAGTTCCCTACTGCCAGCCTTCAGAGTGGCATGCAAGCAGCTCATGCAGTTACTGCACCGTCCACCTCTGATGAGGGTCAAGGGCATGAGGCATGCTTTCCACTGCAATCTGCTCCAACTGTAGCTGCAGCAACACCAACTGCAGCACCAGCTGCCTTCTCCGCAGCCACATGCCCCTCCACAGGGCAGAGGGGATGGCCACTCAAATGCTGGAAGGAGTCGAAACCCCAACAAGAGGACCAGCTATCCTGACATGTGTAAACACCAGTGCCTCATGAGGCTCAGCCTGTTCTGGCAGGTTGCTACTGACATTTTCATCCTTGTGGTGCAAAACCGCCTTCCTAGTGGACCAGGCGAACATGCATTGCTAGTCCCTGACAAGGTCCCAGTCATTGGAGGTTCACCCCCTTCTGAGGACCTGGGTCCCTATGGTGCACGGTCTCCTATTTAGAGGGGGTACACTGCTGTTGCTCACTTCCTCGGCCACTTCCATTCATGCCTGCTTAGGTGAAGAAGCTGTCCTCTTCCTACTGTCCTTAGGAGAGCTCTTAATTTGTTTGCTCTGGTAAAGAGCAAGTGGAAGGCCCACCACTCCAGTGATCGGGTTCGCGATGCAAAATGGTTCTGACATCTGAAAAAAAGCTAAGGCAATACGATTCACCAAAAGTCTACTGTCAAGATGTTACTCTGACTTGGCCATGGGGGCAGAGTTGGATTAAGGAAGTTCCCCTCCTTACTACTTTACTGAAATATAAGTTAACGAACACAACGGTGTTGTGTTTAAGAATCAGAATTGATTGTCACCCAGTGCTACCAGCCACATTGCAATGAGTTTCACCAGTTTCCTATAGGACACCTTTGTGTCTACTGATTTTGGAAAGAACTGACTTCGAAGCTAAGGAGAGGTCCACAGAAATCATGCTTGCCCTCCCACCATGCGGAATCAGGAAGATGGGAGCCCATGTGGGAAAGAGCTTTTAACTCCTTGAACACTGTACATTGTTTAGACGCCCCATTTTCAACTTGGATAAAATTCTACTCCTGGTACAGGCACAATCGGCCAAATGGCCTCCTTCCGTGCTGTATCACTCTCTTACAGTACTGTTGAAAAATTTACATTTTTCTTGATTTTTTGTAATTCACTGAGGTTTTTTTGTAAATTTGTTCTTGAAATATCTGAATGTTTCAGAGGATGCTATAAATTAATAAGCAAAAGACTGCATGGAGCCAACCTAGCTTTGAACAGGCCATCATTGATCTCGCAGGTGATGCTAGCCAGAATGATAACCAGTGAACTGAACTTGCAAACTTCAAACAGACTTGTATGTACCTGTAGAGAGTTGTGAATGGGAACCAACCTTTGAATAATGTCAGAAGGGAAAAGCGAAGGTTGAAACAATAGTAACTATGAAATTTCAGATGTAAGTTGTCCAATTAAAATTCTTGCTTTCTGGTGCTAAGTATTAGCTACTGCTTCAACTTACATTCCGTGTGATGAGTTTCTTAGCAGGTTCAGTTAATTCAACAAGCTTTGTGACTTATTTTGAGATTAAAAGGGAAAACTTCCCTGTCCTTCTTTGCAGTAGTGCCCTGGGTTCTTTAATGTCCACCTGAGAGGGAATATGAGACCTTGGATTATTATTTCCACCAATAGTGCTCCCTCATTACGGCACTGAAATATCAGCCTAGATTTTGTGCTCAAGTTCTATGAATTGGAAATTAACTTGCAGTTTTCTGACTCAGAGGTGAAGCCAACTGACAATTTGTTAGGGAAAAATAGAGAAAGCTTCATCTTCTTCTGATTCTGGAGAACCATTTCAGGATGAAGCCTGCACAAACAGCTGAAAGGTGGCAACTATGGAAATTCATCCCTTTTCAAAGAGAGACAATTTAATTATGGCTTCTGGAGTGTTCCAGGCCAAGACCTAGTCCTGGACATTTGTGTTGGCCCCGCTTCTGTGGCTCCATTTTTGCATCAACCTTATAGAAACATAGAAAAATAGGAACTGGAGTAGGTCATTCAGCCCTTCGAGCCTGCTCCGCCATTCAATGCAATCATGGCTGATCATCCAAACTCAGTAACCTGTTCCCGCTTTCTCCCCATATCCCTTGATCCCATTAGCCCTAAGAACTATATCTAACTCTTTCTTGAATATATTTAATGATTTGGCCTCAACTGCTTTCCGTGCTGGAGAGAGCTTCATATTTTCTGAGAGAGCTTCATATCGATATTGGGTTTAGTTACAAGGAAAGCGTTCTCCAGCACTTCAGAGCTGATATTGAGATTATCATTTTAATAAATGTTGTACAGAGGGAGGTAATTTTAACATGACTCCTCTGGGGTGAAATCGATAGGACTGGGTCAGCCGGCCTGATTTTTGAAAGCTGGAAAGTAACGTCTGGCAGGTTGCTTAACTGGTGCCTGTTCTAATCCCATCAGTTT
Organism: Heterodontus francisci; assembly: GCF_036365525.1. Classification (NCBI taxonomy): domain Eukaryota; kingdom Metazoa; phylum Chordata; class Chondrichthyes; order Heterodontiformes; family Heterodontidae; genus Heterodontus; species Heterodontus francisci. The sequence continues at coordinate 130,929,257 of NC_090373.1, forward strand.
CCCACCAGGCAAGTTATTTTAAAGTGACTCCCTCGGATAGTTTGAACACTATTGCTGCAAGTTTCCATATTGCATTATTTGTAGTACTTCAAAGTTTGAACACCTGATTAGTTAAATAAAATACAACAGAGATGGCAGGGCAGATGATGTGTTGCAGCTGTAGCATGAGAGAGCAGGTGGACACCAGTGTGATCCACAGCAACCACATCTGCAGGAAATAATTGCAATTCGGGGAGCTTCAGCTCAAAGTTGATGAGCTGGAGTCCAAGCTTTGGACACTGTGATGCATCGGGGAGGGAGAAAATTACCTGGAGGCAGTCACACCTCTTAGGTTAAGTACTTCAGATTTGGTCTGTGGTCAGGGACAGGAGGGTGTGACTACAAGTGAGACAGGCATGGGGATCCAGAAGGTAGCACTGGAGGAGCCTGAGCCATTGCACTTGTCAAACAAGTACAAAATTCTTGCAGCCTATATGGATAAGAGCAGAGACTGTAGGGAGGATGAGCAAACTTTTTTTTTATTCTTTCATGGGATGTGGGCGTCGCAGGCCAGGCCAGCATTTATTGCCCATCCCTAATTGCCCCTGAACTGAGTGGCTTGCTAGGCCATTTCAAGGGCATGTAAGAGTCAACCACATTGCTGTGGATCTGGAGTCACATGTAGGCCAGACCAGGTAAGGACAGCAGATTTCCTTCCCTAAAGGACATTAGTGAACCAGATGGGTTTTTACAACAATTGACAATGGTTTCATGGCCATCATTAGACTAGCTTTAAATTCCAGATTTTATTAATTGAATTCAAATTCCACCTTCTGCTGTGGTGGGATTCGAACCCATGTCCCCAGAGCAATACCTGGGTCTCTGGGTTACTAGTCCAGTGACCACAGCACCAATGGTACAGGGGCCATTCAAGTTGGGGGAGTGAAAAGGAATGTAGTAATAGTAGGTGAGAGTATAGTTAAGAGGATAGATATTGTTCTCTGCAGCCAAGAGCATGAGTCCTGAAGACTGTGTTGCCTGCTCAGAACCAGGGTTAAGGATATTTCCTTGGGGCTGGAGAGGAACTTGGAGATGGAGGAGAAAGATCCAGTTGTCGTGGTCCACATAGGTACCAACAACACAGGTAGGACTAAAAACGAGGTTCTGCTGAGGGAGTATGAGCAGCTAGGGGCTAAATTAAAAAGTAGAACCACAAAGGTAATAACCTCTGGATTTTACCTGATCCACGTGCAAATTGGCATGAGATCAGAGAGTTAAATGCCTGGCTCAAAGATTGGTGTGGGAGAAATGGATTTAGATTCATGGGGCACTGGCACAAATAATGCGGGAAAGCGGGAGCTGTTCTGTTGGGACAGGCTTCATCACAGTGCTGCCAACAGTGTCCTGGCAAATCGAATAACTAGAGCTGTGGATGGGACTTTATACTAAATAGTGAGGTGAAGGAAAGGGTTCAGGTGAGGGGAAGTTTAGAAATTAAAAGAGAAAGGATAAGGCAATAGTGCAGGGTAATGATATGAGTGATGATAAGCAGAGTGTGACAGGAAGGGACAGATTATAATAAGAACAGAAAATAGGGCCAGAGGAGGAAAAAATGATAAAAATATAAAATTAAAGACTCTTCATCTGAATGTACACAGCATTCATAACAAGGTAGATGAATCAATGCCACAAATAACAAAAAAAGGGTATGATCTGATAGTCATCACAGAGAGGTGGTTGCAAGGGTGACCAAGGCTGGGAACTGAATATTCAGGGGTACTCGACATTTTGGAATGATTGGCAGAAAGGAAGAGTAGGTGGGGTAGCTCTGTTAGTAGAGGATGAGTAGTTAATAGTGGGAGGCGGTGGTGTATTGGTATTGTCACTGGAAAAGTAACCCAGAGACCCAAGTTATTGCTCTGGGGACATGGGTTCAAATCCCACCACAGCAGAAGATGGAATTTGAATTCAATTAATAAAAAGAAATCTGGCCATGAAACCATTGTTGATTGTTGTAAAAACCCATCTGGTTCACTAATGTCCTTGAGGGAAGGAAATCTGCTGTTCTTACCTGGTCTGGCCTAAACGTGACTCCAGACACACAGCAATGTGGTTGACTCTGAAATAGCCTAGCAAGCCACTCAGTTATATCTAACTGCTACAAAGTCAATAAGGAATGAAACAGGACTGACCACCTGGTATCGACCTAGGCACCAGAAATGACAATGTCGACCCTGCAAAGCCCTCCTTACTAACATCTGGGGGCTTGTGCCAAAGTTGGGAGAGCTGTCCCACAGGCTAGTCAAGCAACAGCCTGACATAGTCATACTCACCGAATCGTACCTTACCAGATAATGTCCCAGACACTGCCATCACCTTCCCCGGGTATGTCCTGTCCCACCAGCAAGACAGACCCAGCAAAGGTGGCTGCACAGTGGTATACAGTCGGGAGGGAGTTGCCCTGGGAGTTCTCAACATCAACTCCAGACCCCATGAGGTCTCATAGCATCAGGTCAAACATGGGCAAGGAAGCCTCTTGCTGATTACCACCTACCACTCCCCCCGCCCCCTCAGCTGATGAATCAGTACTCCTCCATGTTGAGCAGCGCTTGGAGGAAGCACTGAGGGTGGCAAGGATGCAGAATGTACTCTGGATGTGGGACTTCAATGACCATTACCAAGAGTGGCTCGGTAGCACCAGTACTGACCGAGCTGGCCGAGTCCTAAAGGACGTAGGTGGTGAGAGAACCAACAAGAGGGAAAAATATACTTAACCTCATCCTCACCAATCTTCCTGCTGCAGATGCATCTGTCCATGACAGTATTGGTAGGAGTGACCACCGCACAGTCCTTGTGGAGATAAAGTCCCGTTTTCACATTGAGGATATCCTCCACTGTGTTGTGTGGCACTACAACTGTGCTAAATGGGATAGATTTTGAACAGATCTAGCAATGCAAAACTGGGCATCCATGAGGTGCTGTGGGCTATCAGCAGCCACAGAATTGTACTTAACCACAATCTGCAACCTCATGGACTTACATATCCCCCATTCTACCATCACCATCAAGCTGGGAGACCAACCCTGGTTCAACCTGGTTAAGCTACAACCCAGGACTACTTAGGTTCCAAACAGCGTAAGCAACATGGCATAGACAGTGCTATGCAATCCCATAACCAACGGATCAGATCAAAGCTCTGCAGTCCTGCCACATCCAGCCGTGAATGGTGGTGGACTATTAAACAACTAACAGGAGGAGGTGGCTCCACAAATATCCCCATGCTCAATGATGGGGGAGCCCAGCACATCAGTGCAAAAGATAAGGCTGAAGCATTTGCAACAATCTTCAAGCAGAAGTGCTGAGTGGATGATCCATCTCGGCCTCCTCCTGAAGTCCCCAGCATCAAAGATGCTAGTCTTCAGCCAATTCGAATCTGTCTGCCCAGGTATGTGCTGTACACAAAAAGCAGGACAAATCCAACCTGGCCAATTACCGCCATGTCAGTCTACTTCCAATCATCAGTAAAGTGATGGGAACTGTCGTCGACAGTGCCATCAAGCGGCACTTGCTTAGCAATAACTTGCTCAGTGACGCTCAGTTTGGGTTCTGCCAGGGCCACCCAGCTCCTGACCTCATTACAGCCTTGGTTCAAACATGGACAAAAGAGCTTAACTCAAGAGGTGAGGTGAGAGTGACTGCCCTGGACATCAAGGCAGCATTTGACCGAGTATGGCATCAAGGAGCCCGAGCAAAACTGGAGTCAATGCGAACCGGGGGAAAACCCTCCGCTGGTTGGAGTCATACCTAACACAAAGAAAGATGGATGTGGTCGTTGGAGGTCAATCATCTCAGCTCCAGGACATAACTGCAGGAGTTCCTCAGGGTAGTGTCCTGGGTCCAACTATCATCAGCTGCTTCATCAATGACCTTCCTTCAATCATAAGGTCAGAAGTGGGGATGTTCGCTGATGATTGCACAATGTACAGCACCATTCGCGACTCCTCAGATACTGAAGCAGTCCGTGTAGAAATGCAGCACGACCTGCTCAATATCCATGCTTGGGCTGATAAGTGGCGAGTAACATTCGTGCCACACAAGTGCCAGGCAATCACCATCGCAAACAAGTGAGAATCTAACCATCACCCCTTGATGTTCAGTGGTATTAAATTCACTGAATCCCCCACTATCAATATCCTAGGGGCTACCATTGACCAGAAACTGAACTGGAGTAGTCATATAAATACCGTAGCTACAAGAGCAGGTCAGAGGCTAGGAATGCTGTGGCGAGTAACTCACCCAAAGCCTGTCCACCATCTACAAGGCACAAGTCAGGAGTGTGATGGAATACTCTCCACTTGCCTGGATGGGTGCAGCTCCAATAACACTCAAGAAACTCGACACCATCCAGGACAAAACAGCCCACTTGATTGGCACCCCATCCACAAACAAATTCCCTCCACCACTGACGCACAGTGGCAGCAGTGTGTACCATCTGCAAGATGCACTGCAGCCACGCACCAAAGCTCCTTAGACAGCACCTTCCAAGCCGTGACCTCTAGCACCTAGAAGGACAAGAGCAGCAGATGCATGGGAACACCACCACCTGCAAGTTCTCCTCCAAGCCACACACTATCCTGACATGGAACAATATCATCATTCCTTCACTGTTGCTGGGTCAAAATCCTGGAACTCCCTTCTGACAGCACTGTGGGTGTACCTACCCCACATGGACTGCAACAATTCATGAAGGCAGCTTACCACCACCTTCTCAAGGGCAATTAGGGACGGGCAATAAATGCTGGTCTAGCCAGCGACCTCCACATCCCGTGAAGGAATAAAAAAAGGTAGTGAGAAATGATCTTGGCTCTAAAGATCAAGATGTAGAATCAGTTTGTGTGGGGATAACAAATGGTAAGGAAAGTTATCACTGGTGGGAGTAGTCTAAAACGTCCCTAACAGTAGCTAAACTGTAGGACAGAGTATAAATCAAGAAATAATGGGGGCTTGTAAGAAAGGTACTGCAATACTGCAGTGGGCGGATTTAATCTTCCTATAGATTGGACGAATCAAATTGGCAAAGGTAGCCTTGAGGTCGAATGTATAGAATGTATTTAGGGCAGTTTCTTATAACAATATGTTGTGGAACCAACCAGGAAACAGGCTATTTTAGATCTGGTAATGTGTAATGAGACAGGAATAATTAATGATCTCATAGTAAATGATCCTCCAGGCAATAATAATCATAGCATGATAGAATTTCACATGCAATTTGAGGGTGAGAAACTTGGGCATGAAATTAGTGTCTTAAACTTAAATAAAGGCAATTACAAAGGTATGAAGATAGAGTTGGCTAAAGTGAAATGGGAAAATAGATTGTAAGATAAGATGCTAGATAAGTAATGGTGGATATTTAAGGAGATATTTAAAAATTCTCAACAAAGAATTGAGAAAGAAAGATTATGAGAAGGATGAACCATCTGTGGCTAACAAAGGAAGTTAAGGATAGTATCAAATTGAAAGAAAAGGCATACAATGTTCTGAAGATTATTGGTAGGCCAGAAGATTGGGAAAACTTTAGAAATCAGCAAAGAATGATGAAAAAAAATTATCAGAGTAAACTAGCAAGAATATAAAAACAGTTAATAAGAACTTCTACAAGTATATAAAAGGGAGTAGCTATAGTAAACTTTGGTCCTTTAGAGGATGAGACTGGGAAATTAATAATGTGAAAGAACGAAATGGCAGAGACTTTGAACAAATATGTTGTATCTGTTTTCATGGTAAAAGACAATAGAAGTATCCCAATAAGAGAGGAAAATCAGGGACAAAAGGGAGGGAGGAACTTAAAATAATTGTCACTAGAGAAAATGTACTCGGCAAACTAATGGGACTAAAGGCTGACAAGTCCCCTGGACCTGATGGACTACATCCAGGGGTCTTAAAAGAAGTGGCTGCAGAGATAGTGGATGTATTGGTTGTAATCTTCCAAAATTCCCTAGATTTTGGAAAGAACCCCACAGATCGGAAAAGCGCAAATATAAAAACCTTTATTTAAGAAAGGAGGGAGACTGAAAGCAGGAATTCTATAGGCCAGTTAGCCTAACATCTGTCATTGGGAAAATGCTGGACTCTATTATTGAGGAAGCAGGACATTTGAAAATCATAATACAATCAAGCAGAATCAACATAGTTATATGAAAGGGAAATCCAGTTTGACAAATTTATTAGACTGCTTTGAGGATGTAATGAGCAGGGTGGATAAAGGGGAACCAGTTGATGTACTGCATTTGGATTTCCAAAAGGCATTCGATAATGTGCCACCTACAAGGTTACTGCACGATAAGAGATCATGAGGCTGTGGGTAATCGATTAATATGGATAGAGGATTGACCAACAGAAAACAGCGAGTTGGGATAAATGGGTCATTTTCAGGTTGGCAAACTGTAACTAGTAGGATGTCACAGGGACCAGTGCTGGAGCCTCAATTATTTACAATATTTATCAATATTAATGACTTGGATGAAGGGACCAAGTGTATTGCAGCCAAATTTTCTGACGATACAAAGATAGGTAGGAAAGCAAGTTGTGAGGAAGACATAAAGTGTCTGCAAAGGGATATGCATCGGTTAAGTGAATGGGCAAAAATTTTGCAGATGGAGCATAATGTGGGAAAATGTGAGAATATCCACTTTGGTAAGAAGAATAGAAAAGCAGAATCTTATTTAAATAAAGAGAGACTTAAAGAATGCTGTGATACAGAGGGATCTGGGCGTCCTTGTACATGAAACACAATAAGTTAGCATGCAGCAAAAACAAGAAATGCTGGAATCACTCAGCAGGTCTGGCAGCATCTGTGGAAAGAGAAGCAGAGTTAACGTTTCGGGTCAGTGACCCTTCTTCGGATGGTGGGCGGGTTCGGGATGCAGCCTGCACAATCACAGGGCCTGCAGCTCTACAGCCTCAGAAGCCCCACCGGGAGAGGTGGGCATTGCTGAGGCAGGTTGAGGACCACGAGGGTGTCTCAAAACGGAGCCACCCTTGGAGGCAGAGATTTAAAGGAAAAATTCAGAAGGGACAAGCAGCCAAGGCCCTCAGAATGGAGGGAAAACCTCCTACAGTGGCAGTGTATGGGCCGCGAGTGCGGCCATTGTTGCTAATGGTCCCCTTTTGGGGGGAGGGTGCCTCTAGCTCCGATGGCCCTGCTGGACTGCCGCAGGGAGGCCGCCTCCGTGGAGCTGGTGGCCTCCTCACCCAGCGGAGGTCCACTTCCTGGTGAGCACTCTAAATTGCCTCTAATTGGGGTCTCAATTATGCAAACTGGTTGACTGCCTCAATTGAATGGGGGCAGCCGATCCGTTTCACAGGCTTCCCCTGGGAAACAACCCCAGCGGCGAGATTTCATCGGGGAGCCATCCCAATGCATCTCCCCGCTATTTTGCCACCCCCACCTCCCCCCCCCACACTCCCACGTCCAATTCTGCCACCCTGGGGCCGGAGAATTCAGCCCAGTATATCGGAGAATATGGTCCCACTGTCTTGCTGATTTTCTCTCTGTCTCTTCTCTTCAGTTTCTGTCCTTCACTTTCTCTTCTCTGCTGCTTACCTCACAGGGCGGAGGGTAATTTTGACTTTGGGCAATAATATAAAATAGGTGACATTAGATCATCTACCCAACAAACATTGAAAATACGAATGGCTGATCTGATGGGCTGACATGCTTGATGGCCAAATAGCCTCCTTCTGTCCTGTTAGATACTATAGGTGCAAAATTCAGATCCTTAGTGCCTATTTTTCGGGTACTAGGAGTGCGCTTAGAGGTCCAAAATGGCATCTACAGTGTGCGTGCATACTTCTGGTGCAAATTGCGTTGGTTGCCATATTGATGAGGACAGAAGTATGCAGAGTAAGGCAGATCATGACGTTTGCCAGCCTGTTGTGCTGATTTGCTATCAGCTGTACCATTTTGGACTGAATACTCCATCAAACGCTCTTTCTGAAGCTCTCACAGCAAAACACGCATTCAGCAGCAGGAAGGACATGCCACCAGTGCTATTTAAAGGGATTATCGACAACTTTCAGGTTAATTGCTGATTGATTTCTATTGGCTGTGACTATGACTGAAACCTTCTATTGTATTTTCTAAGTTCTTTAAAGCTGTTATCATCTACAGAGTGTTATGGTACGTGCTGAAAAACGCTGTCCTGAATTTAAGGCTTCTTCTCAATCCAAATGTTCCTAAACATGAGTGCAGTAGTAGTAATTTCCCTTGAGGTGGGAGAGTGAGCAGAGAGCATGCAGAACAGGACAAACTGCTAGAAGAGGGAGGAGGAGGGAGAAAGGGCTGTCAGCAGGAACAATGTGAACCCAGGGTGTTCAGAGTGAAATTTTTCTACCTGAACCTCAGCGAGGAAGTCTGTGTCAGACATTTGTGCTCAAGTAAGTATGTCCTCACTGGCAACTGCCACCTGCTTCTGCTACAACTGCAACCTCAGAGCAGGGCAAGGATTGCTGTGAAGGTAATCGTTCACAGGACATCGAAGCATCAGACTCCAGGCTGGTGCTGGAAATATTTACAACATCTCGCAGTCTTCCATTCCCTGTTGCACACGAAAGGTCACTGGGGGTCCCTATTCAAAGAGAGCAGACTACATTTTATTCTCTCTTGCCAGACAGCAGCAGGCAGAGCTAGAACACAGTTTTGCAAAGATAGCTTCCCCTGTTGGTTGCAACACATCTCAGAATTAACATATGGCACCTGTAAAGTAATGCAAGGTGCCATTGACTGTGATGCATTACTTTACAGGTGCCATATGTTAATTCTGAGATGTGTTGCAACCAACAGGGATTCCACTCCCTGAACATCCAGCTGGCGTGCAACCATAGGCAGTGAATCATGAAGGACAATGTTCAATATTCTGGCAGCAGTTATGATGCCTTCATGCTGCAGCCTTCTACTTTGCCAGCTGTGTTTGAGCCAACACAAAATAAACATTTCAAACCAAATTAAAAATCAAACCATGCCATAAAGCATACAAACATCAACAAATCACCCTACTGAATTCCTTTCTTGCTTGTCTTCCATGCGGCCTTCGCCTGTCCTAGTGCTCCTATGCAGTGCTACCCCAGTGGCTGCAGCATGGCTGGTGGAAGGCTGCTGACTTTCAGTGGGGAAGACTGCAGATGGCCTTGGAGGACGACCTCGAGCAGCTCTAGGCCCGGCTTCAAACTATACCATCTCAGTATGGGCAGCAGCAGGCTGGGCTGACTGGTTGACAATCAACAGCAAGGGCACTGGTGGAGTGGCAGTGGTGGGAGGATGAATGCTCTCTTCCTGAGAGAGGACAGCAGGTTTCGGAGACACTGCCCCTCCCCTGGGGCAATGCCTCAGTAATCCAAGCAATCTGTTGGAGGACAGATTACTGGACTGCTGAGAGACCCTGAAAACCCCTTTGAATACTGGTTGTGCTCCAAGCTCTGTGCAATGCCCTCTACAAAGCTGGTACGAGACCCCTCCATGCTGCTTGACATTGTACACAGGCTTTCTGGCAGGCCTGCCAATGGATGAAATATTTCAGTGTGCACCGACGTGCTCGCATGAGTCCTTTGCAGCAGAACTTGTATTTGAACCCTCCCTCCAGCACGCTTGCCCCTGTGCAACTCTTGCCCCTTCCCCTGCATTCTGGCCACTTGTGCCTGGTGTCTTAACACGTGCAGATCTGTCCTTTAAGCTACCCTTCGAGTGTGAAATCAAGTGATGGTGTGTCTTCATCATCAATGTTGTGTGATTGCCTTTAAGAGTAATGTACCTTTAAGATATTAGTATGCTAATGAGCCAAGTACAAGATGCAGTCATGTGACTCAAAGCCAGGGTCACTCTGCTACTGTAACAGTTGGAGGCAAGCTTTGTAAATAGTTAGCTCTGCACTATATATACTTGTTAGCTGTTTAATGAACCTGTTTGAAATCTTCAACAACCTGAACTCCATGCATCTCATTTATGTTGCATCAGACAACATAAAAAGCTTCTTATTACATGGTGGCAGCCTTGGTGAGAAGACAGAATCCAAGATTGAAGAACCCAGGAAAACAGCTTTAAAAACTACCAACAGCTACAAGAGAGAACATTAAAAGCAAACTACTGGCCCAAACAGGGAAAGAAGAAATCACTTACCTCAAGCTGTAGAAGACAGAGCTGAATGACAGGCTGCAAATCAATCACTGTGATCAGGTGAGTCAGGAATCCCAGTTGAAAAAAAGCTTCGAGGTGCTTACAAAGTTGATTTTTTTTAAAGGACCAGCAAAAGGAAGAAACAGGGAAAACCCAATCCCTATCTTAGGCTGATTGATTGCTTTCAAAGGCTTCCCCACACTGATCAGGTCCGCACAATTACAGGAGGCGCCCGACAGCAAAAAGTGCGGGAATCTACCCTTCATGCAGCTCGCTGATAGAGCTTAGAAAGAAACCCATTAATTCATTCCAACATGAAGGGCTTTTATTCACTCAGCCAAAGTTTTACAAAACTCATAAAACCACTCAAGCTTGAAGAATTGCCTCTTGAATGGCTGTATCAACAAACCCTAAAAAAAGCACTTGAATTTTTTTTTATTCATTCATGGGATGTGGGCATCACTGGCCAGGCCAGCATTATTGCCCATCCCTACTTGCCCTTGAGAAGGTGGTGGTGAGCTGCCTTAGAACATGGAACATAGAACAGTACAGCACAGTACAGGCACTTCGGCCCACAATGTTGTGCCGACCCTTTAACCAACTCTAAGATCAAACTACCTACATACCCTTCATTCTACTATCATCCATGTACCTATCCAAGAGTCACTTAAATGTCCGTAATGTATCTGCTTCTACTATCACCGCTGGCAGTGCATTCCACGCACCCACCACTCTCTGTGTAAAGAACCTACCTCTGACATCTCCCCTAAACCTTCCTCCAATCACCTTAAAATTATGCCCCCTGGTGATAGCCCTTTCCGCCCAGGGAAAAAGTCTCTGGCTATCCACTCTATCTATGCCTCTCATCATCTTGTACCCCTCTATCAAGTCACCTCTCATCCGTCTTCGCTCCAATGAGAAAAGCCCTAGCTCCCTCAACCTTTCTTCATAAGACATGCACTCCAGTCCAGGCAGCATCCTGGTAAATCTCCTCTGCACTCTCTCTAAAGCTTCCACATCCTTCCTATAATGAGGCGACCAGAACTGAACACAATATTCCAAGTGTGGTCGACCCAGGGCTTTATAGAGCTGCAGCATAACCTCGCGGCTCTTAAACTCAATCCCCCTGTTAATGAAAGCCAACACACCATACGCCTTCTTAACAACCCTATCAACTTGGGTGGCAACTTTGAGGGATCTATGGACGTGAACCCCAAGATCCCTCTGTTCCTCCACACTGCCAAGAATCCTGTCTTCAAGCCTGTATTCTGCATTAAAATTCGACCTTCCAAAATGAATCACCTCACACTTTTCCAGGTTGAGCTCCATCTGCCACTTCTCAGCCCAACTCTGCATCCTGTCAAAGTCCCGTTGCAACCTACAACAGCCTTCCACACTATCCACAACTCCAGCAACCTTTGTGTCATCGGCAAACTTACTAACCCAGCCTTCCAGTTCCTCATCCAAGTCATTTATAAAAATCACAAAGAGCAGAGGTCCCAGAACAGATTCCTGCGGAACACCACTGGTCACCGAGCTCCAGGCTGAATACTTTCCATCTACTACCACCCTCTGTCTTCTATGGGCCAGCCAATTCTGTATCCAGACAGCCAAATTTCCCTGTATCCCATGCCTCCTTACTTTCTGAATGAGCCTACCATGGGGAACCTTATCAAACGCCTTGCTAAAATCCATATACGCCACATCCACTGCTCTTCCTTCATCAATATGTTTTGTCGCATCTTCAAAGAATTCAATAAGGTTTGTGAGGCATGACCTGCCCCTCACAAAGCCATGCTGACTATCTCTAATCAAACTATGCTTTTCCAAATAATCATAAATCCCGTCTCTCAGAATCCTCTCCAATAATTTGCCCACCACCGCGGTAAGACTGACTGGTCTGTAATTCCCAGGGTTATCCCTATTCCCTTTCTTGAACAAGGGAATAACATTTGCCACCCTCCAATCATCTGGTACTACTCCAGTGGACAGTGAGGACGCAAAGATCATCGCCAAAGGCGCGGCAATCTCTTCCCTCGCTTCCCGTAATATCATTGGGTATATCCCGTCTGGCCCCGGGGACTTATCTATCCTCATGTCTTTCAAAATTTCCAGCACATCCTCCTCTTAACCTCAATCTGTTCGAGCATATCAGCCTGTTTCACGCTGTCCTCACAAACGTCCAGCTCCCTCTCACTAGTGAATACTGAAGCAAAGTATTCATTTAGGACCTCCCCTACCTCCTCCAACTCCAGGCACAAGTTCCCTCCACTATCCCTGATCGGTCTTGCCCTCACTCTGGCCATTCTCTTGTTCCTCACGTAAGTGTGGAACGCCTTGGGAATTTCCTTAATCCTACCCGCCAAGACTTTTTCATGTCCCCTTCTAGCTCTCCTAAGTGCATTCTTCAGTTCCTTCCTGGCTACCTTGTAACCCTCTAGAGCCCTGTCTGATCCTTGCTTCCTCAACCTTAAGTAAGCTTCCTTCTTCCTCTTGACTAGCTGTTCCACATCTCTTGTCATCCAAGGTTCCTTCACCCTACCATCCCTTCCTTGCCTCACCGGGACAAACCTATCCAGCAGTCGCAGCAAGTGCTCCCGAAACAAACTCCACATTTCTGTCGTGCATTTACCTAAGAACACCTGTTCCCAATTTAAGCTCCCCAGTTGCTGCCTAACAGCATTATAATTCCCCCTCCCCCAATTAAATATTTTCCCATCCCGTCTGCTCCTATCCCTCACCATGACTATAGTAAAGGTCAGGGAGTTGTGATCACTATCACCGAAATGCTCTCCCACCGAGAGATCTGCCACCTGGCCTGGTTCGTTGCCAAGAACCAAATCCAATATAGCCTCCCCTCTAGTCGGCCTATCTACATATTGAGTCAGGAAACCTTCCTGGACACACCTGACAAAAACTGCTCCATCCAAACTATTTGCACTAAGGAGGTTCCGATCAATATTAGGGAAGTTGAAGTCACCCATGACAACAACCCTGTTACTTCTGCACCTTTCCAAAATCTGCCTCCCAATCTGTTCCTCCGTGTCTCTGTTGCTATTGGGGGGTCTATAGAAAACTCCCAATAAAGTGACTGCTCCTTTCCTGTATCTGACTTCCACCCATACTGACTCAGTATACAAACCCTCCTCGACGACCTCCCTTTCTGCAGCTGTGATACTATCCCTGGTTAGCAATGCCACTCCCCCACCTCTTTTGCCTCCCTCCCTATTCCTTTTGAAACATCTAAACTCCCGAACATCCAACATCCATTCCTGCCCCTGTGATACCCACGTCTCTGTAATGACCACAACATCGTAGCTCCAAGTACTGATCCATGCTCTAAGTTCATCACCCTTATTCCTGACACTTCTTGCGTTAAAATAGATACACTTCAACCCATCATACTGGCTGCAACTTTGCCCTGTCAACTGTCTAACCTTCCTCGCAGACTCTCTGCACTCTGTATCTGCCTGCTCAACAGCTACCCCATCCGCTGATCCGTAGCTCCGGTTCCCATCCCCCTGCCAAACTAGTTTAAACCCTCCCGAAGAGCTCTGGCAAACCTCCCGCCCAGGATATTGGTGCCCCTCCAGTTCAGCCACTACCCGAATATATAAGTTCACTTCCCCAGCAGTCTCCGTGTCTGTGTTCGCCGAATCACGAGGTAAGTACTTTATAGCTCAACTTACCTTCCCGTTTCTGGCGCATTTTTTGAAACCTCCGGTCCTGTTGCTCCTCGGGCTGCTCTAGCTCCTCTCTCTCTCTCTCTCTCACGGGTTCTGGCGCGTTTTTTGAAACCTCTGGTCCTGCTGCTCCTCGGGCTGTTCTGGCTCCTCTCACTCTCTCCCTCACGGGTTTTGGCGCGTTTTTTAAAAAATCTCCGGTCCTGCTGCTCCTCGGGCTGTTCTGGCTCCTCTCACTCTCTCCCTCACGGGTTTTGGCGCACTTTTTGAAACCTCCGGGCCTGTTGCTCCTCTGGCTGCTCTGGCTCCTCTCTCTCTCTCTCACGGGTTCTGGCGCGTTTTTTGAAACCTCTGGTCCTGCTGCTCCTCGGGCTGTTCTGGCTCCTCTCACTCTCTCCCTCACGGGTTTTGGTGCACTTTTTGAAACCTCTGGGCCTGTTGCACCTCCGTCTGCTCTGGCTCCTCTTTCTCTCTCTCTCACGGGTTTTGGCACGTTTTTTTTTAAACCTTCTTGAACTGCTGCAGTCCATGTGGGGTAGTTACACACAAAGTGCTGTTCGGAAGGGAGTTCCAGGATTTTGACCCAGCGACAGTGAAGCAATAGCGATATAGTTCCAAGTCAGGATGGTGTGTGACTTGGAGGGGAACCTGTAGGTGCTGGTGTTCCTATGTATTTGCTGCCCTTGTCCTTCTAGTTGGCAGAGGTCGCGGGTTTGGAAGGTGCTGTCTAAGGAGCCTTGGTGCATTGCTGCAGTGCATCTTGTAGATGGTACATACTGTTGCCACTGTGTGTCGGTGGTGGAGGGAGTGAATGTTTGTAGATGCGGTGCCAATCAAGTGGGCTGCTTTGTCCTGGTCGGTGTCGAGCTTCTTGAGTGTTGTTGGAGCTGCACCCATCTAGGCAAGTGGAGAGTATTCCATCACACTCCTGACTTGTGCCTTGTAGATGGTGGACAGGCTTTGGGGAGTCAAGAGGTGAGTTACTTGCCGCAGGATTCCTAGCCTCTGACCTGCTCTTGTAGCCACAGTAGTTATATGGCTACTCCAGTTCAGTTTCTGGTCAATGGTAGCCCCTAGGATGTTGATAGTGGGGGATTCAGCAATGGTAATGCCATTGAATGTCAAGGGGTGATGGTTTGATTCTCACTTGTTGGAGATGGTCATTGCCTGGCACTTGTGTGGCGTGAATGTTACTCGCCACTTATCAGCCCAAGCATGGATATTGTCCAAGTCTTGCTGCATTTCTACATGGACTGCTTCAGTATCTGAGGAGTCATGAATGGTGCTGAACATTGTGCAATCATCAGCAAACATCCCCACTTCTGACCTTATGATTGAAGGAAGGTCATTGATGAAGCAGCTGAAGATGGTTGGGCTGAAGACACTACCCTGAGGAACACCTGCAGTGATGTCCTGGAGCTCTGATAATTGACCTCCAACAACCACAATCATCTTCCCTTGCACAAGGTATGTCTCCAACCAGCGGATTTGAAATGCCTATTGCACAACTATGTAAACAGACAGACAAGAGGCTGGAAGCTAGATAAACAGATAAGCACTGCTAAACACCTACTGCTGTCAATTAAAGCAACCAAGAGAGATTTTCTTAAAGGGAAAACAAGCACAGAGTCATAAAGTTCTTAAAGCAAGTTTTAAAGCAAAAGAACAGCATCAAGATGGATACCTATTTTCCCAGCATGAACTGCAATTCTTTGGATATCCTATCCGAGTTCAAACTGATTCAACAGAGAATGCAATTATGCTTTACAGACCAATTAATTGTCGAACCAGAAAAACAGGCTGTAAAAATAATAAAAGCGATTGGAAATGTGGGCTTGCACAGGATCAATAACTCTGGATTATCTGAACAGCACCAGAAAGATACCACAAAGATATGGAAAGTGCGGGAAAATCAGCAACGATTACAAGTGAATTTTAGAATTCACCCTTGGAAATTGATGCCCTATGCAGAGAGTAGTAGGGGCGTGGAACGCCCTGCCTGCAACAGTAGTAGACTCGCCAACTTTAAGGGCATTTAAGTGGTCATTGGATAGACATATGGATGAAAATGGAATAGTGTAGGTCAGATGGTCGGCGCAACGTCGAGGGCCGAAGGGCCTGTACTGCGCTGTAATGTTCTAATGTTCTAATGTACAGGCAACAGCCACAGGAATCAATAAAGCAGTTTGTCAGCTGATGCCGTAGTATGGGCAATGAATGTGATTTCTCAGAAGCTGAGCTGTTAAGACCGAATAATGGAGCTGGTGATTGTATCAACACCCATTGAAACACTTCAGAAAGACCGCTTGGGGAAAAAGAAAGGTCACAGCATTGATGCATTGCTGGAAGATGGCAAGAAATACAAAGCCATTATAGCTGGACAACAGCATCTACAAGCACTAAATACAGCCAACAGTAATGGCACCATATCCAGGTTGAAAAGAACGAGCAAGCTGTGAGGTAAGTGTGATTGGTCCCACTCACAGCAAAGTAGTCCTGCATTTCGTGACCTGTGCAAAGCGTGATGTGCAAAAGGACACTGGGCTCACCTATGCAGGAATTCTAACTCCAAAGATGCAGCCAGAAGTCACAGTCAGACGAGCAGACAACAGGGCAACAGCAGCAAGGTAAGCACCAGAGACCTGTATAAACGCACGCCGATACAAAAAGTCACCAGCGAAACAGACCTGAGACAAACAACCCAGAGAAAAGTAATTCTCGGCGAGAAGACGAACAGACATTCCAGATTGTGAACCAGACACATCACATTGATGATGTCCAACAGCTGGAAGCTTTCACCACTATTAACATTATGTACCCAAAGAAAGCTGGCAAACATACACTCAGGGTCAAGATTGACATCAGCGCTAGTGCAAATATCCTACCAGTCCGAATCCTCAAAGATATGTACTGGAGTCATTGGAAATCAATGATTCCACTGACAACTGCCACGTTATCTGCATTTCATGAGTCACCCATCCCTTGCAGTGGCACACTAACACTGCAATGCAGCTATGGCAAGTCGGCATGGAAACCACAAACGTTCTATCCAGTAGAAACGAGTGGACCAGCAATGGCAGGACTACAAGCTTGTAAGAATCTCAACATCATAAATACCCACGAGTCACCAAGGTACCCATTACAGCAGAAGAGACCAAGGGTACCCGCATTGAGTTGGTCCAAGGCCTACAACAAATGTACACGGACAGGGTCGATGCCATAGGAAATTTCAAAGGCGATGCCATACTGCACCTCAGAGAGGATGAAATTCCATCAATTGACCCTCTCAGAAATTTCAGCATGTACATACAAGAAAAACATAAGCACAAGTTAGATGACATGGAACGCAATGGCATCATCCGTCATGTGCACCATCACACAGACTGGTGCAGTTCAATCAATGCTTACTGAAGAAGGATGGAGCAATCAAGGTATGTCTAGATCCGAGGCGTCTAATCCTCTCCCTAAAGAGATACCCCCACAAGATCCTGGCATTAGAGGAAATTAACCCCAAGTTCACAGGAGCCAAATTCTTCTCCAAGTTGGATCCCAAACATGGATATTGGTCAGTACACCTAGCTAAGGAATCTCAAAAAGTCACCACATTCAGGACATCATTTGGAAGATATTGCTTCCAGAGATTACCCTTTGGCTTATCTGTTCGTCAAAAACTATTTCAGCAACATATGGACAGAATTATAGAAAATGTGCCTGGATGTATATGCATTGCTGATGACATTGCAGTAATAGGCATAACCAAAGATGAAGATGATCAAAATCTCCAATACTTGATGACAGCAGCTTGTTGCGAAGGGCTTGTTTTTAACTGCAAGAAGTGCCAGGTGAATGTAAGTCAGATCAATTTCTTTGGCTCCATCTATTGCGGGTGTGGAATCCATCCTACCCAGGCAAAGTCAAAGATGTAAGGCACAAAACAAGGAAGACGTCCGGAGGTGCCTTGGATTTTTCAACTTTTTGGCACCATACATTCCAAATTTTTCTGACAAAGCATGATCTCTGAGAGAGCTCTTAAAAAAAGATGTACGTACCATTTCTATGGCAGTCGTTCAAACAAGCATTGTCAGCAGAAACCTGTACCCTGCAGTACTACGACCCAAGGAAAAAGCCCATTCTGGAAGTTGACGCCTCACAGAAGGGGCTAGGAGCGTGCATCCTACAGGATGGAAAACCAATTGCATTCGGGTCCAAATGTTTATTCTCAGCACAGTCCAATCACTCAAACATAGAGCGTGAAACACTTGCTCTGGTTTTTGTGATCGCAAGGTTCCACACCTACCCTGTTCAGTAAGCAATTCACAGTGGAAACTGACCACAAACCACTGGAGATGATCTGGCGCAAACCATTGACAAGCGCACCACCTCCTCTACAGCGGCTCTTAGTGAAGGTAAAGGGATACGACTTTGATTAAAATGATCACCTCGGATACACTGAGCAGATTGCCAAACCATTGCCATACCCTGATGGTAAGAATAAAGATGTTCCACTGGATCTACATGTGGACAGCATGGACATCGAGGTGGAAGATGTGTTCAGAATCGACTTATTGCATTTTGGTCAGCACAAATGTGATCAACTATAATCAGAAATAGCAAATGACCCGCAACTGAAGCACTGTGGAAAGTCATCATGGAAGACTTGCCTGACATGGTAGAAGAGCTGCCAAAAACCTCAGATGCTCTGGCCTTACAGAGATGAACTTGGTATCTCGAGAGGCGTCACCTTCAAGGGAAAACAAGTGATTGTGCCCAAAGCTCTCCGAGAGGACATCTTGTCACAACTTCACCAAGGCCATATCAAGGGTATCAAGCGAACAAGACGACTGCCATGAGACACTGTTTATTGGCCAGGGATCAATAATGACATCGAAAGGTTAGTGAGGATGTGTGAGGCATGCCACAGCCACCAGCCACAGCAACACAAAGAACCACTACACCCTCATGAGATTCTGTCAGTCCCTTGGTCCAAAATTGTCACTGACCTATTTTCCATTAATGGAGAAGATGTTATCAGAGTCACTGACTATTTCTCCAAATTTCCAATCGTCAGTCAGGTAAAAGACACTTCAAGCGCAGTTGTCACAGACACATTGAGTGCCATATTCAGTCTATTCGATATACCTGAAGAAATCATTTCTGGCAAAGGGCCACAGTATACAGGCAAACCTTTCAGGGATATGTGTGCCAAATGGGTCGTAAACCATGTGACGTCCTCACCACATTACCCTAGGTCTAATGGTCTCGCCGAGCGAATGGTTCGCACAGTCAAAGCACTTATCCGAAAGTGTAGGGCAACTAAACAAGATTTTCGTGTTGCCATGCTGCACCTCAGAGCTACATTTATGGATATGGGCTTACTGTCACCAGCAGAGATCATGTTTGGCAGACAAGTGTGGACGACTCTGCCAAGCCATCATCTGTCCAAATTCTCTGAGGTGCAGGAGACACTGCTCAAAAAACAGGGGAGAATGAAGATGGTGCATGACCGATATGCAGGGGTGGGACTTCCTCAGTTACATGTAGGACAAAAGGTCAGGGTCATACACTCCACAATGAGAACATGGTTGCCTGCAGAGGTGTCCGGAGTGTGCGGTGAGTCTAGTTCCTACGAAATTACAACATCTAGCGGAACGATGTTGAGAAGGAACCGAAGCCAACTGAGAGGTGTGCAGTACTCCAATTGCACCTGATGGACTCGAGGGAGCATGCTCCAATGGTGGGGGGTTGACAGATCAACAGGACAGCAGCCAACACATTGACAACATACCTGCAAACCCAGGACAGCCAAGGGTGAAATCCACATCCCCAGAAGGTTATACCATAACCAGATCTGTAAGTCTTGCCAAACCACCAAAATGATATGGACTCCTATGCCTCTATATTTGTAAAATTTCACAATCTCTATCCATGTGTAAATCATTTTGATGTTATCTAATTTTATATGTTTTTGCTTTTAGCGTACGAGACTTAGCTTTAGTAAGAAGGGGGATGTTGTGTGATTGCCTTTAAAAGTAACGTTCCTTTAAGATCTTAGTATGCTAATGAGCCAAGTACCAGGATGCGGTCATGTGACTCGGAGCCAGAGTCACTCTGTTACTGTAACACCTGAAGGCAACCCCTGGAAATAGTTAGCTCTGCACTTTATTTACTTATTAGTTGTTTAATGAATCTGTTTGAAATCTTCAAAAACCTGAACTCCATGCATCTCATTTATGTTGCATCAGACAACCTTAAAAGCTTCTCATTACAGTCAATGTCTTGTTGCTCTTCCAACTTTTGTTCTTCCACCACTGGCTGGCCAGATGGCAGTTCTTGGGATCTGAATGGAGAAAAACACAAATGTATAGTTGTGGTTAGGGGAAGGAGAGAAAGCACGAGGTGTGGGGCAAGTAAGAGATGCATGCTTACACAATGCATGCACGATGTGTAGCTTGTAAATCAGAAGAGAATGTGGAATGAGAGGGAAATAGTTTGTCAGAAGGAGGATTATGTATGAGAATACCACCATCTTCAATGGCTTCAACTCTGCTGCTGACCACAGCCTCAGCAATGGTTGCTCCAATAATGAGAAGCACCATCTCCTCTGTGAGGGTAAGGACATGTAGCTGTGCTTGTCCCCCTCTGGTTAGCTTCTGCTGCTCTGGTTGTGTGCTACCTTGTCCTACAAGAAGAGAGAAGTGTGTCAGTGAATTGGTGTGATCAGTTTGGGTGATATTGCCATGGTTGAATAGTTGACAGTGGGTGCAATCTGTGCTATGGGGGGGGTGAGACTTGCAGCAGTGCTAAGTGTATGAGGGTGAGGTGAAGCTATGACTGTTAGTTATGAGTCCTGATTGATAAACATTATTGGTAGGTTAATGATGGGGTGTGGTACATTGAGCAGTATCTGAGGCTAGTGGTGCAGATGGTGGGATATGACATTTGAAGATGAATTCACTGATCTTGACCATCCATGGGAAGTTGCTGAACTTCTTACGGAATTTCACCCAGGTCCTTGTGCCTTGACTCATGGCATTGGCCGACACAGTGAGCTGTTCCCACTGCCTTCTGAGTGTCATAATAACCCTGGCTGCATGCTTCAAGTTAAAACAAATGCCACATTCTGAGTTGAAAAGGTGCCACCAAACATTTCCAATTTTAATTCAATTAAAGAACTTACATATTTCTGTTGCTCAGCGTAAGACACATGCTTGCTTAAATAAAGACGTTGAGACCACAAGGGTGCTGTTATGATATACTACATACTAGAAGTCACTCAAAGAGCAGGGAAGTTTTATATCACATGTTTGGACTGAGACATCTAGTCTACTTTTAATGAGGAATGAAATGGTCAATTTTAATGTCATCCCACAACAAAAAGAAACAGTGAGTGGGAGGGGTTAAAATCAAGCAAGTCAACTTACCAGCCCAATGTTTCTCCATTCCTGTCTAGCACCATTTTATCTTCACCAACTTTCAAGTCAGTTGAGGCTCCTGCTACAGGCAAGTGGAGTCCTAATTCAAATGTAAAAGATGTAGCCTAATGATGTAATCATCACGATAATGCTTATTCCTACTGCAACTTAGAGCAAGGCCCGCCAGTGGCAAACCTGCCAAAGAAATCTGGAGGGTCTCAGCAGAGTGCCCAGAATTCAACTTTGGAAGGATTCCAAGGCCAAGAGGAGCAGGAATATAACTGCAATGCAAGGAATTCTTGAGTCTCCCCCCAGAATATTTCTAATGCTTCTTCTGACTGACATCGGCTATGCAGATCCCCCCCCAATTCTTACCTGACACCAGGGACCCTTCCCTTTGTTCCCCAATGGTGGTCGGCTCCTGACCCAATTCCCACTCCTGTCCATCAGCCTTGACGTCATTCACACTGGCTTCGGAGTCAGTGATCTCCGGTATTTAAATGAGGCCCAGCTGTTAAAATCAGCGCGGCTCAATCTGTTCCCTTCCTCTGGGTACAGAGCCTGCTTCAGGATCCCCATACACTCATCCACCAGAGTTAATATTGGCTTTGATAGTTCAGAGAAAACACCTGAGTCTTCCTTCATCATTCCTGGTGTTGGTACATAACATCAGCATTTTCTTTCAAGAAGTGAAAGGCTGTTGGAGGAGGAACCATCTTGGCATGCTCACACAGGCCTAAGAGGAAACATTAGCTAAGGAATGATGCAAGAGCATGTGGTGTCAGTCAACATTTTTGTTTCCTGAGCAGCTCATCCACTGATATGGTTCAAGCTACTGTCGTTCTGTTTGAAAAATAAACCACTTCTCTTCCATCGACATCTGCATTGTACATCAAGCCAACTCGCTCCATCACATTAATGAGGTTATTGGATTAACACGGATGTCAGTTTCTGGAAGTTAATACAAATTGCATAATCTGTTGTGTCCAGATTTCTACCGGATATCAAAATTGTCAGATTAATAAAAGGGTGGTTTAACAAGTTGTGACTGTGTAAATTTATATATGCAGAGGTGATGTTGAGAAGACAATTAACAACAACGGAATGTTTTTATATAGCAGCTGAACCAAAGATCGAATAATCAATGCACTAACTGTGGAATTCATAAATTTAAAAATCCCTGTGTATGGAAACCACACTGTATTTCTCTAAAGATAGGAAGTTGGCTAGTCTTTCAGGAATGCTTTTTTAAAAAAAAAATCTTCAGTGATATAAAGTGAGCCTGTCATCAGCAGACATTTCCATAGCAGCCTGTAGCACATCTGGCCCAGGCCAAACACGGAGAAGATGTGTTCTGTCAGCAAAATCATTTACGATTCTTTTTCATGCTTGTGGAAGAGTCTGTACCTGTCAGCCATCAAAGCATTCAGCTTTTGGTAACTGGGTTCTGTTGTTTTCTGTCTCTACCATTGATCTAAGACTTCTGAGAAAGGCTGAATACACAATGGGCACCAGAGAGACAGAACCTACACCACACTCCTCTCTGAAATGAATACGTTTATTTTAGGATATACAGAGATATAATGGAAATGATTTTTTTTTCTGTACTAAATAGGATCTGATTTTTTTTTTATTTTGCCTGACATTTTATTTCTAACAAACTTTGTAAAGCATATCCAGATTATTTGATGATGGTGCCTTTAACTACTTGTTCAAGGGAGACTTTCTTTGTCATTACTACACATAGCAGGCCAAATGTTTGGAAGTAGATCAAATGAAATTGTGTAGATATTCATATTTTCTGCCAAACTATCAAAGATATTGCTGGAAGCACAGATTTGAAAAATAAAATGAATTGCAATTTTAATTGGTTAAGGTGTATACTTATAATCCAGCAGTCTTAAACAGCACCAAGGTACTGTCAAAAACCTGCCCATTAGTAAATCAGAAACTATAAATTATCAATCACACCATCCTCCTCCAACACTTCTAAGTTGTTCAGTTCAGTGAGACTGCCCTCATTTGGTTCCTTTTTTTTTTCCAACCCCTGCACCTTTTCCTTAAGAAATCCCCCAGGGATCCATCCTTGGCCTTTTTCTCTTACTCATCCACATGCTGCCCCTTGGTAAAGTATTCTGCAGAGATGAGGCCAGCTATCATATATAAGCACACAGTTGTACCTCTGCACTATCTCCCTCAATCCAATGACTGTCTCTGTGCTATCAGACTGCATATATGAGATTCAGTCTTGGCCAAGCCATGATTTCATCTAGCTAATCAATGGGAAGACTGAGGGTAAATTTTCACCTTTACCTCCCAGGCAGAACTGAAATTGTGTTGGGGAGAATCACGCACCAGTAGCAGAATCTATCTCATGTTCCTTCTATTGAAATTAATGGAAGGAAGATATGGCAGTTTCTGTAAGGGAACTACCTGTTAGATGTTCCTCTCTGCATTCCAACCGGTAATGCTAATGCCTAGATTTTAAAGAGGATCTAGCCATCTCCCCTTGACATTCAATTGCATTACCATTGCTGAATCCCCCACTATCAACATCCTGGGGGTTACCATTGATCAGAAACTGAACTGGAGTAGCCATATAAATACTGTGGCTACAAGAGCAGGTCAGAGGCTAGGAATCCTGCGGCAAATAATTCACCTCCTGACTCCCCAAAGCCTGTCCACCATCTACAAGGCACAAGTCAGGAGTGTGATGGAATACTCTCCACTCGCCTGGATGGGTGCAGCTCCAACAACACACAAGAAGCTCAATACCATCCAGGACAAAGCAGCCCACTTGATTGATACCCCATTCACAAACATTCACTCCCTTCTCCACCGACGCACAGTGGCAGCAGTGTGTACCATCTACAAGATGCACTACAGTACCAAGGCTCCTTAGACAGCACCTTCCAAGCCCGTGACCTCTACCACCTAGAAGAACAAGGGCAGCAAATGCATGGGAACTCCACCACCTGCAGGACCCCCTCCAAGTCACTCACCACCCTGACTTGTAACCATATCGCCATTGCTTCACTGTCACCGAGTCAAAATCCTGGAACTCCCTTCCTAACAGCACTGTGGGTGTACCTACTCCACATGGACTGCAGCGGTTTAAGAAGGTAGCTCACCACCACCTTCTCAAAGGCAATTAGGGATGGGCAATAAATGCTGGCCTGGCCAGCGATGCCCATATCCCATGAACGAATAAAAAAAAAATGGAAAATCTAACCCCATCACCTTTAGCCACTGCAACAAACCCCATACCCTTGACAGTGACTCTAGTCCCACTCTCTCACCACTCCCGACCATTGTTTCATGCTTAGCCATGCTGTTCGCATCCTATTTGACATGGTGTTGAATTTCCAATTACATCAGAAAGACCTGCTACTTCAACCTCCATAACACCACAGGCCCAACCGCTGTCCATTTGCAACGGAAAGCTTCATTCACGCCTTTGTCACCTTCAAACAGACTTTACTGTATCAATGCTTACCTGGCTATTCTGCCCCTCA
Organism: Heterodontus francisci; assembly: GCF_036365525.1. Lineage (NCBI taxonomy): Eukaryota > Metazoa > Chordata > Chondrichthyes > Heterodontiformes > Heterodontidae > Heterodontus > Heterodontus francisci. The sequence goes on from NC_090373.1 coordinate 130,954,014, forward strand.
GCTATTCAAAACTCCACTGCCCTTATGAGAAACCACACTGCTGCTCTTACTGATCTACATTCACTTCTAGTTCCCAAGAGTCTCAAGTTTAAAATTCTGATCCTCATGTTTAAATCTTTCTAGGGCCTCACCTTTCCCTGTCTCAACCTCCTCAATTCTTAAAACCTTTATGAACTCTCTGATCCTTTGATCTACCTTAGCCCGACAATGGATGACCATGCTTTCGATTTCTATAGCCTCGTGCTTTAGAATTCCCTCTCGACACCCCTCTGCTTCTCCACCACTCTCTCCTCCTTTAAGATCCTTCTTAAAACAAAAACAACCTTTTTGATCAAACTTTTGGGTCATTTTCCCTAATCTTTCTTTCTTTGGCTCAGGGACAATTTTTCAGTAATTTTCTGTGAAGCACCTCGGATCTTTTTTCTATGTTAAGAGCATTATATAAATGCAAGTTTTTTACTGAATAGTAGTTTGGTATGGTGGGGAGAATGGAAGTTGCACAATTGGGAATTGACAGTGGCAGTCAAGTTCCACCTGGCTCCACATGAAGGTAAAATAAGATTAAAAATAAAAACTAATCTTAATGTTGGAGACTGCAACAATTCCTGGGAAACCTAAGTGGAGAATGCTTAGTTATGACCAATTTGATAGAAGAGTCCTGAAATATGCATTAGGACTTGCATTAGCATATGCAAAGGACCTAATGCTGTTTAAGGTGGCTGCCCATGACACTCAAATATCGTCCAAGGCCAATATGGTGTTGGCCATATTTTGGTGTCCTTTGGAAATGGGACAAGTCTATAAAATTATTTATTTTTGACCCTGTTTTATACTGGCAAAATGATGCAATTTCTGGACCAGTTTCTTTTTGAATGTTTTTTCTTGAACGTTTTTTACTCCAGTAACTTCCCCATGTCTGAAGGAGATCCATTTAGGCAAGTACTAGTGAAACTACTTCACAAAGTGCATGGCTTCAGACACTCAATATTACCTCATGTCCATCTACCAACAGCACTTTTCGAAAACTGAAAACACATCAGATCCCCCAAGGACAAGATCAGGACAGAAAATGAAAGTGTTTTCAGTTTAATATGTGGCAGTTGTCCTGACAACAAAGCTAATCAAAATGTAGGCTTACACACTACATCAAAACAATAGCAATATACTGCGGAAGCTGGAAATAAAAACAGAAAATGCCGGAAATACTCAGCAGGTCAGGCAGCATCTGCACAGAGAAAAACACGGTTAACACTTCAGATTTGTGACCTTTCATCCAAACTGGGAAAGGTCAGAAATGTCGGTGGAAATTTTATTCTCTGATGCAGGTTTCGAAAAAAGCGACGCCGAGATCCTCACGTCGCCTTTTCTCTGGAAGGCCTGCCGACTTTAGAGCCAATAAGGCACTTAAGTAGACAGAGGCAGGTCTTCCACAGGATCTAGGACCCCGTCGTCAGAAGTCTGGACCTCAAAGAGCTGCCGGCCAATCAGAGGCCAGCAGCTGCAGCGCCACCGCAGAGGCAGTGAATGCTGCTAGAGGAGCACCTACTGGAGGCCGAGGAGTATCGCTGGATCCAGGCCTTGCATAGAAAGGTGACATAGAAAAGGAAGTTGACAGAGGAGTGGACCAAGGTATTATGGAGGGATCATCTTGCAAGCTACAAAATGGTTTGACAACATAAATGCATTTTATAATTGTAAAAATGTGGAATAAAAATATTGAAATCAAAATGACATGAAAATCTGCATCCCTGGGATTTCAGTAGCTGCATTGCACAGGCTTCTATCAGTTCAAATGACGATAGAGCCCATATAAAATGTGGCTACTCGCATCACCGTGTTAACGAGGTGCTAAGGCTATTTTGAGGTGTGATCACCCCACTAACACCCGGCAGGGTGCTCAAAATTAATCCCAGTGTGTTTGGGGGTGGGAGGTTGGGGCCTCCTTTATGGAAACTCAATGGCCCACGGAGTGGGTCCCCGGTGGCATCGGTTGCTCTCATGGAAATGGCGCCATTGGCGCTCAGCAACCCTCCACCCCAAACCTGACACTGGGGCCTGCCAGTCTGGCTCAAACGAACTCCAGTTACCTTTCTTCAAGGGCGCTAGACCATTGGGAAGTCCTCTCCCTGGTGTTGTAGCCTCAACAACGGCCACCACTAGCAGTGGTTCTGCTGTGGCTGCAAAGCTGCCAGCCCTCTGATTGGGTCGGCAACTGTTGGGGTGGGCTGCTGTCCTTAATTGGACTGCCGCCAACAATATGCCGTCTCAGGTCATGCTGCTGGCTGAAGCAGAGTCACCTCCCACTTTTGGTCCTGGCAGCGGAACTTCTGCCGTCTCAACAAAATTCAGTCCCATGCGTTCAATTAAAGGAACATTGAAAAAGATTAATAAGAGGGATGATCACATTTGAATGTCTGACTTGAGCTGAGTTGCTTTGATGAACCTGCGATAATTAGAACCTATATATCAGCTTGAAGGAAGAAGTAGGTAGAACTTTGTAATAAACAAATGGGACATAAATAGAGCCAACCATCCAACTGGAAAGCAGCATTCTGAAGGAAGAAACATCCAAAGACTATGCCCTAGCCTAAGGGGAAAAGACAATCAAAGAAAGAAAGAAGAAAGGAAAGAAAATGTTTCTTCAGGTTAAACTAGTGCTTTTGTGAGATTCTCTGTTTATTAACTCATGAAACAAGTGTACCTATCAGATAGTTTGTAATTGAATGAGCAGCACATACGTAGAGAAAAAGTAAAAGTAAAATTCCTTTCTGTACCTGCTTCCTCTCTTCTCAGGATCCCTTCCCTAAAGCTTTACAGATAGCTGGTCTATACTGGAACAATATTAATTAAGTAACAACATACTATTATAAAGAATTTAGAGATAGTATGCAACACATTCTTCCACACTTTCATTTACTGTCATCAGAAGCAGCATGCAATAGGCAGAGCTAATCAATCCCACAACCAACGGGTGAGATCTAAGCTCTGCAGTTCTGCCACATCCAGTCGTGAATGGTGGTAGGCAGTTAAACAACTAACCAGAGTAGGAGGCGCCACAAATATTCCCATCCTCAATGATGAAGGAGCCCAGCATATCAGTACAAAAGCAAAGGCTGAAGCATTTGCTAGCATCTTCTGCCAAAAGTGCCAAGTGAATGATCCATCTCAGCTACCTCCTGATTTCCCCAGCATCACAGATGCCAGTCTTCGGCCAATTCGATCCATCCCACATGACATCAAGAATAGCTGAAGGCACTGGATACTGTAATGGGCCTGACAACATCCTGGCAGTATTACTGAAGACTTATGCTGCAGAACTAGCTGTGCCCCTAGCCCAGGCTGTTCCAGTACAGCTACAAAACTGGCATCTACCCGACAAAGTGGAACATTGATCAGGTATGTCCTGTGCACAAAAAGCAGGACAAATTCAATCCAGTCAATTAATGCCCATCAGTCTACTCTCGATCATCAGCAAAGTGATGGAAATTGTTGTCGACAGTGTTATCAAGCACCACTTAAACAGCAACAACCTGCTCAGTGACGCTCAGTTTTGGTTCTGCCAGGGCCACTCAGTTCAAAACCTCATTACAGCCTTGGTCCAAACACAGACAAAAGAGCTGAACTCAAGAGGTGAGTTGATAGTGATTGCCCTTGACATCAAGGCAGCATTTGACCGAGTGTGGCATCAAGGAGCCCTAGCCAAATTGAAGTCAATGGGAATCGGGGGAAAATTCTCCACTGGTTGGAGTCATACCTAGCACAAAGGAAGATGGCTGTGTTTGTTGGAGGTCAATCATCTGAGCTCCAGGACATCGCTACAGGAGTTCCTCAGGGTAGTGTCCTAGGCTCAACCATCTTCAGCTGCTTCATCAATGACCTTCCTTCCATCATAATATTAGAAGTGGGGATGTTCGCTGATGATTGCACAACGTTCAGCACCATTCGGGACTCCTCAAATACTGAAGCTGTCCGTGTCCTGATACAGCAAGACCTGGACAATATCCAGGCTTGGGCTGATAAATGGCAAGTAACAGTCATGCCACACACAAGTGTCAGACAATGACCATCTCCAACAAGAGTGGATCTAACCATCTCCCGTTGACATTCAATGGCATTATCATTGCTGAATCTCCCAGTATCAACATCCTTGGGGGTTCATCACTGACCAGAAACTGAACTGGAGCAGTCACATACGTACTGTGACTACAAGAGCAAGTTAGAGGCTGGGAATTCTGTGGTGAGTAACTCACCTCCTGACTCTCCAAAGCCTGTCCACCATATACAAGGCACAAGCCAGGAGTGTGATGGAATACTCTCCACTTGCTTGGATGGATGCAGCTCCAACAACACTCAAGAGGTTCAACACCATCCAGGATAAAGCAGGCCGCTTGATTGGCACTCCATCCACAACCTTCAACAAACTCCCTCCACCATCAAGGCACAGTGGCAGCAATGTATACCATGTACAAGATGCACTGCAACAACTCACAAAAGCACACCATTACCATTCCAATAGATCATGATTGATCTCAACTCCATTGAAATTCCATTGCTCCTTATTGCAGCTACAAGCCTTTGAGGGATAGAGTTCATTATTCCCATTAGTCTTTGTGTGAAGAAAATACTCCCTGATATCACACCGAAAGGGCTTAACTCTAATTTTAAGATTGTACAGTGGCAGCAGTGTGTACCATTTACAAGATCCACTGCACCAACTCGCCAAGCCTCCTTCAACAGCACCTGTCAAACTCGTGACCTCTACCACCTAAAAGAACAAGGGCAGCAGATGCATGGGAAAACCTCCTCCTGCAAGTTCCCTTCCAAGCCACACACCATCCTCACTTGGAACCATATCGCTGTTCCTTCACTTTCACTGAATGAAAATCCTGGAACTCCCTCCCTAACTGCACTGTGGGTGACCTGCACCAGATGGTCTGCAGCGGTTCAAGAAGGCAGCTCATCACCACCTTCTCAAGGGCAATTAGGGATGGGCAACAAATGCTAGCTTTGCCAGTGATGTATTAATTTCATTATCTTTTTCTCCATAAAACTTTCCTGTGCTGGATCTTTGAAAGAGTTGAGAAATTTAGTCTCACACCCTAGCTATTGCCTCATAACCCTGAACATTAATTCTTTTCAAATACAGGTCCAACTGTCTTCTGAAAGTTCCGATGGAATCTGATTCCTCCACCCTTTCAGGTAGTAGGCTCCAGACCATGACAACCCTCTGTGAAAATAATTCTTCTCATTTCCCCTCTAGTTCTGTTGCCAATTATTTTAAATTTATGACCTCTGGTTATCAAACACGCACCAGAGAAAGTTTCTATCAAAATCCCTCATAATTTTGAATACTCTATTACGTTTCCCTTTAACCTTCTCGACTCTAAGGAAAACTGTCATTCTGAAATTCATTGGTGGCTACATACTCTTCTGTACTTGGCTTAGTTTCAAAATGACTGATGACTCCATATTGGCAATCAGGACCAACGACAGTGTCCCCTTCTCTCTCACTTCTGGTAATGCTACCCTCCAATGATAAGTATATGGTATGGACAAAAAACAAAAGGAAATACTGGAAATCCCAAATAAACACAGAAAAAAGCTGGAAATGCACAGTAGGCTGACTGGGGATCTGAAAAGTTTTGACCTTACCAGTGGTTTAATATTTCACACTTATCAGAATGAAGAATCTGACACCAGCCGTTGCGTGTTTTTCTTGCCTTTCTAAGTATAAAGTTTTAGTTTTGAGTGCATTGCCTTTTAATAGTAGATAATATCTTCTTCTTTGGCCTCCTTGTCTCGAGAGACAATGGGTAAGCACCTGGAGGTAGTCAGTGGTTTGTGGAGCAGCGCCTGGACTGGCTATAAACGCCAATATTAGAGTGACAGACTCTTCCACAGGTGCTGCAGAAGAATTTGTTTGTCGGGGCTGTTACACAGTTGGCTCTCCCCTTGCGCTTCTGTCTTTTTTCCTGCCAACTGCTAAGTCTCTTCGACTCGCCACACTTTAGCCCGCCTTTATGGCTGCCCGCCAGCTCTGGCGATTGCTGGCAACTGACTCCCACGACTTGTGATCAATTTCACAGGACTTCATGTCGCGTTTGCAGACGTCTTTAAAGCGGAGACATGGAAGGCCGGTGGGTCTGATACCAGTGGCGAGCTTGCTGTACAATGTGCCTTTGGGGATCCTGCCATCTTCCATGCGGCTCACATGGCCAAGCCATCTCAAGCACCGCTGACTTAGTAGTGTGTATAAGCTGGGGATGTTGGCCGCCTCGAGGACTTCTGTGTTGGAGATACGGTCCTGCCACCTGATGCCAAGGATTCTCCGGAGGCAGCGAAGATGGAATGAATTGAGACGTCGCTCTTGGCTGACACACGTTGTCCAGGCCTCACTGCCATAGAGCAAGGTACTGAGGACACAGGCTTGATACACTCGGACTTTTGTGTTCCGTGTCAGTGCGCCATTTTCCCACACTCTCTTGGCCAGTCTGGACATAGCAGTGGAAGCCTTTCCCATGTGCTTGTTGATTTCTGCATCGAGAGACAGGTTACTGGTGATAGTTGAGCCTAGGTAGCTGAACTCTTGAACCACTTCCAGAGCGTGGTCGCTGATATTGATGGATGGAGCATTTCTGACGTCCTGTCCCATGATGTTCGTTTTCTTGAGGCTGATGGTTAGGCCAAATTCGTTGCAGGCAGCCGCAAACCTGTCGATGAGACTCTGCAGACACTCTTCAGTGTGAGATTTTAAAGCAGCATCGTCAGCAAAGAGGAGTTCTCTGATGAGGACTTTCCGTACTTTGGACTTCGCTCTTAGATGGGCAAGGTTGAACAACCTGCCCCCTGATCTTGTGTGGAGGAAAATTCCTTCTTCAGAAGACTTGAACGCATGTGAGAGCAGCAGGGAGAAGAAAATCCCAAACAGTGTGGGTGCGAGAACACAGCCCTGTTTCACGCCACTCAGGATAGGAAAGGGGTCTGATGAGGCACCGCTATGCTGAATTGTGCCTTTCATATTGTCATGGAATGAGGTGATGATACTTAGTAGCTTTGGTGGACATCTGACCTTTTCTAGTAGTCTGAAGAGACCACGTCTGCTGACGAGGTCAAAGGCTTTGGTGAGATCAATGAAAGCAATGTAGAGGGGCATCTGTTGTTCGCAGCATTTCTCCTGTATCTGACGAAGGGAGAACAGCATGTCAATGGTCGATCTCTCTGCACGAAACCCACACTGTGCCTCAGGGTATACGGGCTCGGCCTGCTTCTGGAGCCTGTTTAAAGTGACTCGAGCAAAGACTTTCCCCACTATGCTGAGCAGGGAGATTCCACGGTAGTTGTTGCAGTCACCGCGGTCACCTTTGTTTTTATAGAGGGTGATGATATTGGCATCGCGCATGTCCTGAGGTACTGCTCCCCTGTCCCAACACAGACAAAGCAGTTCATGGAGTGCTGAGAGAATAGCAGGCTTGGCACTCTTGATTATTTCAGGGGTAATGCCGTCCTTCCCAGGGGCTTTTCCGCTGGCTAGAGTATCAATGGCATCACTGAGTTCCGATTTTGTTGGATGTACGTCCAGCTCATCCATGACTGGTAGAGGCTGGGCTGCATTGAGGGCAGTCTCAGTGACAACATTCTCCCTGGAGTACAGTTCTAGGTAGTGCTCAACCCAGCGGTCCATTTGCTTGCGTTGGTCAGTGATTGTGTCCCCTGATTTAGATTTGAGGGGGGCGATCTTCTTGATGGTTGGCCCAAAAGCTCTCTTAATGCTACCATACATTGTCTGATGTTTCCGGTGTCTGAGGCCAGCTGAATATGAATGCATAGGTATTGCCAGTAGTCATTTGCGCAGCGCCTGGCTGTTCTTTGTGCAGTGCTTCTGGCTGCTTTAAGTGCTACAGATGTTAACTCGCTAGGGGCTTTCTTGTAGTTCAACAGTGCAATGCGCTTAGCGGCTATGACAGGTTCCAGCTCTTCAAAATGAGATTGAAACCAGTCTGCATTCCGCTTCACACGTTTGCCATAGGTCTGAGTCATAGATGGCGTCTCTGATGTGGGCCCACTTGGTCTCTGTATCCCCTGTGGGAGTGTTTTGAAGGGCTTTTACAAGTGAATTTAGAAATTTTTGTAACAAATTTGCTGAGAAATAAAGTATTGACTTTTGCTTTATGGTTGAATCTTTCCCATTAATGAAGATAAAAATTAATAGTTTCTTTTGCCCGGTAAATCCTTCTGCTTCTTACTGGCAAATGAGCACTAATAAATGGAAGCATTCATACCCTTCCAGGGATTTCAGACTGATATCAATGGCACTGCTGCTAGCAATCCAGGAGAAGAGAACATGGTGTTTGACCCTGTCTACCTGTGCCTGTCTGCACCTGAGTACCTGCGTACTTCTTGCACAATGTAGTTGGCTGGAGATTGAATTTAATTGAATAAAAAAATTGGGAGAGATGTAAAGCAGGCTTCTGACTCACTATCCCCTGTTTTGTACTATTGGACAGAGTCAAAATTTACTCCTTTGTGTGTGAACCTGGACAATGAACATTGACTGATCAGTTGACCCTTAGTAAGTTTGCCAATCCTCCTGGATTATCTGGAAGATGAATCTCCTGAGCCCTGAGGCTAGCAACCCTGGAGATAAGTAAAACTTCTCACCTGTGATTTGTGCCTGTGAACCTCCTTCCACGCTATTCCAACCCACATTTCCAGGAGAACTCTCCGACTCGCATTCCCACCAAAACTCTCTGACTTGCATTTCTACCCGAACTTGCCAAATCACGCTCCCACCCAGGTCTCTTTGACCCTCACTCTCACCAGGACTTGAATGGAAAAGAAAATCAAACAGAGGAAAACTTGGGCTGTGATTCACTGTTGCCCGTTTTGCGCTACCATCCAAGGCAAATTTATACCTCACTAACTCTGAAATTGAGAGAGACATTAGTGTCTCATTAGTGTGCTGTTTGAGGGGTAACTGAGGGTTTATGAGAGATTCTGATCATAATTTCCTGAATTACTGTTTTTAACTGTTGGTAAAAATTACTAACTAGCACAGTGTGTTGACCAATGGAGCATCAGAACTTATTACAATGGGCAGTAACTGTAAAGACATGAGGAAGCATTTCAACCCTTGTATTTACATTGGTGACAGAACATCAGGGGTGGAAACAACCATTTCCAGTAAAATGTATTGCATTCAATGATCAAGCAAAGGAAATGCTTTTTTCAGAAAGGGGGAGAAAGAGGGATTGCCAATTTAAAAGCAATTCAACAAGCTTGGGGGCAGATTACAATTGAGCAAATGCTGGGTCTGGTTTTATAATCATTAATGCCTTTACATAAACCCCTTTAAGTCAAATAAAAATAAATTTACTTGATGTTCATGCAGCAGCCTTAACAATTTTAAGTTATCCAACATTCGGCAGACCACAACCATCATCTCCAGCCCTGTAACAATCTGCACACCCTTTCCACCTATTTCATCCCATTTCATCCCTTCCCCAGGCATAGTCTCAGGCTGACCAGACTGTTTGCAACGTTGGTGCTCTACTTGCATCTGAGCTGAGCATCCATATCCATATACTCTCCATCACAAAGACCACCTACTTCCACCATCATAAGGTCACCTGTCCCTACTCCTGCTTCAGTCCAGCTGCTGCTGAAATCTCATCCAATGGTTTCACTTCCTGGCTCAAGTACTGCAGTGTTCTCCGACCCAGCCTCCCATCTCCATTCTCCATTAACTTCTGCTCATCCAAAACTCTGCTGCTCGTATCAAATCCTGTACCAAGTCTCCATCACCTGCTTATTGCCCTGCTTTGGCTCCTGACCTGCACATCACCCACACCCTCACCTGTCCACCTAAATTCTTATCCTTGGGCTATGGTCGGGAACGGAGGCGGATGGGTCCTGAACATATCCCTGCTGGCTGGCATGATGGTTTCCTGACACCGTTCCTGGTGCCATCCATCTTAGGGAGATGGGTTCAGGGCCCGGCAAGGCTGCCTGTCCCGATGGGCTCATTAAGAGCCTTGTTAACAGCCCTAACAGAAGGCCGATTGGGATTTTCCAATCAGCCTCCAATTTCCCGATGCAGTTGGTGGGGTGGGGTGCGGGGGTTTCGTGCAGTTCAATTGCCTGGAGTTGTGAACCCAGCAGCAGGCTTGATCTTGTCCTCACCAATCTGCCTGCCGCAGATGCTTCTGTCCATGACTGTATTGGTAGGAGTGACCACCGCACAGTACTTGTGGAGACGAAGTCCCGCCTTCACATTGAGGATACCCTCCATCGTGTTGTGTGGCACTATCACTGTGCTAAATGGGATAGATTTTGAACAGTTCTAACAAAGCAAAACTGGGCATCAATGAGGTGCTGTGGGTCATCAGCAGCTGCAGAATTGTACTCAACCACAATCTGTAACCTCATGGCCCGGCATATCCCCCACTCTACCATTGCCATCAAGCCAGGAGACCAACCCTAGTTCAATGAAGAGTGCAGGAGGGCATGCCAAGAGCAGCACCAGACATAGCTCAAAATGAGGTGTCAACCTGGTGAAGATACAACCCAGGACTACTTGCATGCCAATCTACAAAAGCAGCATGCAACAGACAGAGCTAAGTGATCCCATAACCAACAGATCAGATCTAAGCTCTGCAGTCCTGCCACATCCAGTCTTTAATGGTGGTGGACAATTAAACAACTAACTGGAGGATGTGGCTCCACAAATATCCCCATCCTCAATGATGGGGGAGCCCAGCACATCAGTGCGAAAGATAAGGCTGAAGCATTTGCAACAATCTTCAGCCAGAAGTGCCGAGTGGATGATCCATCTCGGTCCCCTCCTGAAGTCCCCAGCATTACAGATGCCAGACTTCAGCCAATTCGATTCACTCCGCATGATTTCAAGAAATGACTGAAGGCACTGGATACTGCAAAGGCTATGGGTCCTGACAATATTCTGGCAATAGTACTGCAGACCTGTGCTCCAGAACATGCCACGCCCCTAGCCAAGCTGTTCCAGTATAGCTACAACACTGGCATCTACCCGGCAATGTGGAAAATTGCCCAGGTATGTCCAGTACACAAAAGGTAGGACAAGTCCAACCCAGCCAATTACTGCCCCATCAGTCTACTCTCAATCATCAGTAAAGTGATGGAAGATGTCATCAACAGTGCCATCAAGCAGCACTTGCTTAGCAATAACTTGCTCAGTGATGCTCAGTTTGGGTTCCACCAGGGCCACTCAGCTCAAAACCTCATTACAGCCTTGGTTCAAACATGGACAAAAGAGCTGAACTCAAGAGGTGAGGTGAGAGTGACTGCCCTTGACATCAAGGCAGCATTTGACCGAGTATGGCATCAAGGAGCCCTAGCCAAATTGAAGTCAATGGGAATCAAGGGAAAAAGACTCCACTGGTTGGAGTCATATCTAGCACAAAGGAAGATGGCTGTGGTTGTTGGAGGTCAATCATCTGAGCTCCAGGACATTGCTACAGGAGTTGCTCAGGGTAGTGTCCTAGGCACAACCATCTTCAGCTGCTTCATCAATGACCTTCCTTCAATCATAAGGTCAGACGTAGGGACGTTTGCTGATGATTGCACAACGTTCAACACCATTCATGACTCCTCAAATACTGAGCAGTCTGTGTAGAAATGCAGCAAGACCTGGACAATATCCAGGCTTGGGTTGATAAGTGCAAGTAACATTCGTACCACACAAGTGCCAGGCAATGACCATCTCCAACAAGAGAGAATCTAACCATCTTCCCTTGACATTCAATGGCATTACCATCGCTGAATACCCCACTGTCAACATCCTAGGGGTTACCATTGACCATAAACTGAACTGGAGTAGCCATATAAATACCGTGGCTACAAGAGCAGGTCAGAGGCTAGGAATCCTGAGGCGAGTAACTCACCTCCTGACTCCCCAAAGCCTGTCCACCATCTACAAGGCACAAGTCAGGGGTGTGATGGAATACTCTCCACTTGCCTGGATGGGTGCAGCTCCAACAACACTCAAGAAGCTCGACACCATCCAGAACAAAGCAGCCCGCTTGATTGGCACCCCATCTACAAACATTCACTCCCTCCACCACCGACGCACAGTGGCAGCAGTGTGTACCATCTACAAGATGCACTGCAGCAACTCACCAAGGCTCCTTAGGCAGCACCTTCCAAACCCACGACGTCTACCATCTCGAAGGACAAGAGCAGCAGATGCATGAGAACACCACCACCTGCAAGTTCCTGTCCAAGTCACACACCATCCTGACTTGGAACTATATTGCCATTCCTTCACTGTCGCTGGGTCAAAATCCTGGAACTCTCTTCCTAAAAGCACTGTGGGTGTACGTACCTCACATGGACTGCAGCGATTCAAGAAGCCAGCTCACCACCACATTCTCAGGGGCAATTAGGGATGGGCAATAAATGCTGGCATAGCCAGTGAAGCCCACATCCCATGAATGAATAAAAACAAACTCCAGGAAGGCCTCTAATTGGCATTCCAGCTTCGAGACCCCACCCGCAAACATAAATTGGACAAGAAATCTGTCTCCAGGCCAATTAAGTGAGTTCCTCTGTAAAAATCAAAGCTCAGTGTCTGTTTCCGTTGCAGGGCAGGTTTGGGGCCCAGAAACAGTTCTGGCTCCTGTATCCCGCCCCCAGAGCATAAATTCACCCCAACTCGTGTTTTAATCTTTTAATGGTCTTGCCCCTTGTCATGTCTATAACCTTCTCCATTGGCTGATCTGGAAAATTGTGCATGATTCCCTGGAATGTACCAATAGCATCAAAATTGAGAGTCATTATTATGACCAGGTGAGAAAGATGTCTAGGGATCCCTCTCACCCTTCACGTTGTCTTACCGTAACAGGGTTTAATTTTAAATGCACTGTGTTTTTAGCTCCCCCGTGGTGAATCCTTATTCACCGCTTTCCAATTATAAGGCAAAGAAACCAGCACAAACAGGTTTTCTTAGTTTTAAAGAAGAAAGGTTGATATTTATTAAACTTAAACTCTAATTTGGTTGATGCCTATGGACACACAACTCGTCCACACTAGCATGCATATGTGATACACACATGCAAATAGAGTCAGAAAAAAGCAAAAGAAAAATAAAGTGGAAAGGTTTGAGGCAATATCTGAAGAGTTTTTGTTACGGATCTTCCGGCTCACTGTAGAGACCTTGATAGTAGGTAGTTCTTGCTTTTTGTTGGGGCTCATTATTCTTCTTAAACCTTGTTCGCTGTCGGAGACTTTTCTCTCTTGGGGTTCACGTGTCTTCAGTGGATTCAGAGGTTTGTGAGAAAGAGATGGGAGCAGACAGGAGAGATCTCCTCAGTCCAGGAGCAAACAGTCTTTCTGAGTTCAAACTGTTAGTACAGTTCAGAAAAACCCAGGTTGCCAAGCAGGTTAGTCATGTGACTAATTGGTCTGACCATGTCTTGGATTGTATCACCTTAGCAGTCTCTGGAATGCTCCTCTTACACACAATACCTGGTGATCAAGGTCCATTGTGGGTTGAACGTGTCAGGGAATGGTCCTTTGTCCTTCCAAGAACCGTCTGTTAATATGCAAATGTATTTTCCAGCCACGGTTGATGTGTTTAACAAGTCCTTTCTTCACTCCAGTCACAGTTTAAAATCAATGTTCATGACAAAATTAATGTGCCTCATTCTTGGCAGTTGGGGGCCTAGCATGACAGCCATGATTACTTTCTCTGCCACAGTGAGAGCTCGGCATGCTGGAACATTGGTTGCAAATGTGACTGCAGCAAATAGTTCCTGACAGAAGTGCAGGCCCTTGAAACAGAGCTCAGAGGCCTCTATGTCCTGCTAGAATGGTCTGGTGAACAATGGATTTTTTTAGATATGGAATTCTCAACATCACAGATGGACAGTCAGAAGGGAAGAGTAAGTTTAGGCATATTGTTTGAAACTGAAAGTAATGGGTTGCGTTGGCATCCTTCCATTTACAAAAGATGATGGTCACACAACAAACAATCCACTTAGGTGGGGTGTCTTCTCATGAAAATAATGGAATGGTAAAATGGTATTATCTGGGTTATTAACTATTTTTGAATGAAAAAAAGGAACCAGTAATTGTAAAAGAACTTTCCGATCCTTAGACTATCTCAAATGCTTTAAAATCAATGAATTGTTTACGAAGTGCAATCTAGGTAAACATGGCAGTCAAATTGTGAACAGAAAAGTACCAGAAATATTAAATGTATGAATGATCAGATTATTTGCTTCTGGTGTTGCTGTTGAAGGGACAAATGGTTGCCAGGACATTGAGAGAAATCCTAATTGTTCTTCAAATAATACCATGGAATCTTTTCTATTTACCTGAGCAGGTAGTCAGGGGCCGGAATGCAACGTTGAGGATGGTGGCACAGCCCACTGGCTGAAAAGCTGGAAGCGAGCCCGCCTCTGCCGGGCCTGGAAGCCATACTACTATTTTGTTTGGTCCAGGTCCTTAATTGGCTTCGGAAGTCCTGCCTCCAAGAGCTGCAGGCCAATCAGTGGGCTGGCAGCTCTTCAGTCCCAGCAGTGCCACCAGTCACTGCTGGGACTGCATCCAGCAAGAAGAGGATTGATGGATGTTGTAGTGTTCAATGGTTTGATTGAACTGGGTTTGATATTAGTATCTAGTATTAGTCTGTCTATTGATCAATGTTTACCGTGCCTGATTGCTTTAGCCTAGAACTGATACTAAAGAATCAGGCTGGAAGGTTCTAGTAAACACAAGGGTGTTCTGAAAGGCATTTTACTGAAATCTTGTAAGTGCTGAGATATGTTAAAGTACTGCAAATAAACCAGGGCCACTCAGCTCCTGATCTCATTACAGCCTTGGTTCAAACATGGACAAAAGAGCTGAACTCAAGAGGTGAGGTGAGAGTGACTGCCCTTGACATCAAGGCAGCATTTGACCGAGTATGGCATCAAGGAGCCCTAGCCAAATTGAAGTCTAGTGAAGTCTAATTGAAGAACTAGTGTCATATCTGCATTGCTTTGAGATAATTCAGATATATAAAATATCCAGCAAACTGAAGAAAAGATGTCACCCTTAAAAGAGGTAAGTGGAAGTGGGGCCTGATCGGGAAAGGAGTGGACGGGTTGGAGAGCAGGGCAGGAGTGTAGTTTTAGCGGGGGTGGCCTGTGGTGCTGGGGGAGTTTCCATGGGGCACAGAGTTCTTGATCAGGAGGGTCTCCCCTAGCCCGCAAGGAGGCTGGCAGGAATGACTAGCCAGCCTTCTCAGGTGCTGAAGTCTACTTCCGCCGCTGGTAAAATATCAGCAAAGGCGAGAAGAGGCCCTTAAGTGGCAATTAATTGGCCACTTAAGGAACTCAGTTGGCCTGGGGTAGGTGTGCCATTTGCCACCTCCCCAGCTGCTGGTAAAATAGTAGCAGGGGCAGGTAAGCGGCGGGTACGGTACCCCCCGCCTTCCACACAGTTTTACGCCTTCCCCGCTCCAGGGGTGGGGGAGGGGTGGGGTGGGCATTAAATTCCGGCCAGGGTCTTGGTTTCATGTCTCATCCAAAGGACTGCATCTTGGATAATGCGGAATTCCTTCACTACAGCTATGGAGTTTGTGCTTATGTTATAGAGTTATACAGCACAGAAACAGGCCCTTCGGACCATCGTGTCTGTGCCGGCCGTGCTACTGGGGCTTGAAGTCAGAACTTTCTGACTCAGAGGCAAGAATGCTACCAACCAAATCAAACTGACCCCTGGTAAAAGTAATGTGTTCAAAATATAATTTTGAGTGTAAACTAACATTTGGCCTACGGGTGCATGTTTGAAATTGTTGAGTATATACATGACTGGGACTGTTTTGTCAGGGGTGGGGGTGTTGGGTGCTGGTATAATCAGTGGTACAGAAGAATGGCTTGCACCTCAATCATGCAGGAATAGGTAGACACGTAAGTAATATAGGAAATTAACTGGTCAATTTTTAATAATAGTCATGAGAAAGAAAAATAATACTTAGGGGGATCTCGTCACATGGTAACATCTAAACTGAAATTCTCATAAAGGTGTCCAAAAAGGACAGTGACACAAAATTCAATAATACTAGAGCATTCTCCAATCTCATTTAAGAACATTTGTCCTGATGCATTTACCCAGCTTCCTATTGCAATATGTGTGACGGCCACTAGTGAGTTATCTGTTATTTAGTATTCCACTGCTATATACAATAATTTATGTTATTGAGATAGAGAAGAAAAATATATTAGAGTTCACTTAACTTGAATGATTGAGACTGTTCTCTTGCTGTTCAGGGATTATGTCAATGAATTAGGTTATCAATCAGTTCGTGCTGACTTGCACATCATGATTTACAAGCAAGAAAAATCAACAACTTGGGAATAGAATATCATTGTAATGCTATTGACCATTCAACTCACCCTGCTGTATATCACATTTACACTTTAATACCCTCTGAGAAATATAGATAGAAAACATCTTAGACACAAAAGCGAATTATGAAACCAAGCTTTCACTACCTGGCAACAAATGCATTCTTAACTTTTTTTATCTTCATTTAACAATTGCTAAACTCCCCTTCATTCAAGAGAAGAAAGTAATTCTCATGATTATTGATGTGATTCTATGAAAGTCATTGCTGTGCTGGAGATGCATCGGTTGCCCAGAATATATAACTGTAAGATATCCATGTATGGTTTCTTGTACATTGTCAATATCAGATTTAAAGGAACAAGGGAGGAGACATCACTTGAACCATTCTCTAAAGAAAGTGGAAACTTGCTTTAAACAAAGTAAAAATATCTTCCTTACAGCAGTCAGGTGTGCTAATGCTGTAATTTCATAAAAATAAGCAACACACAAAAATAAAATGAAATAAAGATTTGCATTTATATGGTGCCTTTCATGACTTCAGGATGTCCCATAGTGCTTTATAGCCTATGAAAAAAATTTCATTTGTCGTCACTGTTATATTGTGGGAAATATGGCTGCCATTTAGCACACAGCAAGCTCCCACAAATAGCAAAGTGATAATGACCAGATAATCTGTTTTGTTCAGTGACGTTGGTGGAGGGATGAGAATTGGCCAGGACACCAGGAAGATCTCCCTAGCTTTTCTTCAAAATACTCTCATGGGATCTTTTACCTCCACCGAAGATTGCAGACAGGGCTTTGGTTTAATGTCTTGTCAAAAAGACAAGGGATTTCTCACAATAAAAATCTTGTAAATATTTCAAATAGATCAGAATTCTTAAGATGCTGCTCTTTCCATTACATCAACTCTTTACATGCTGGAAAATATTCAGCTTTAAAGCTGGTTAATCGATTGAGAATTTACATCAGGATTATGATTTACAATTTGGAAAGGACTATGATCTCTTTAACTCTCAATTCATCCACCTACATCCTTCCAATTGAACTTTTCTTTCAAGCTCAGATCGTGGGCATTGCTGTCAAAGCCTTCATTTATTACCCATCCCCAGAAACATTTGAGGAGGTGGTGGTCAGCCATTTTGCTGAACTACTGCAGTCTGTGCAGTGAATGTACTCCCATAATGCCGTTAGGCAGGTAGTTCCAGAAATGTGATCCTGTGATGATGAAGGAATAGCGATGTATGTCGAAGTCGATATAGTATGTGACTTGAAGGGGAACTTGGAGGTGATTATATTCTCATGCACCTTCTGCCCTTGTCCTTCCAGTTGCTGGAGGCTGCAGATTTGAGTGGTGCTGCTCCAGAAGTCTTGGTAAATTGCAGCTGTGCATCCTGTAAATGGTACATACTACAACCACAATGTTGTGGTGCTGGAGGTTTTTTCTGTTTAGACTGAATAACAGAGGTGAGGTGAGACTGTTGAAATCAAGGCGGCATTTGACAGAGTCTGGCACCAAGGAACCCTAGTGGAACTGAAGTCAATGGGAATCCAGACAGAAATTCTCCAGTGGCTGGAGTCATACCCAGCACAAAGGGCATTGGTTGTGGTTGCTGGACGTCAATTATCTGATCTCACAGGATATCATTGCAGGAGTTCCTCAGAGCAATGTCCTAGGCCTAACTATCTTCAGCTGCATCATCAATGATCTTCCCTCCATCATAAGGTCAGCAGTGAAGCTGTTAGCTAATGATTTGAGTGCTTAGCTCCATTTATAATTCCCAAATAATGAAGAAGATAATGTCCACGTGCAGCAAGATCAGGACAAGAACCAGGCTGATAAGTAGTAAGAAACATTCATGCTATACAATGACCAGATAATGACACTCTTCAAAAACAGAGAACCTAACCAATTCCATTTGACTTTCGATGCATTATCATCGCCAAATCCTCCACCATTAACATCCTAGGGGTTACCATTGACCAGAAATTGAACTGAACAAGTCACATAAATGCCGTGGCTACTAGAGCAGGTCAGAGGCTATGCATTCTGTTGCGAGTGTCTCACCTGCAGACTCCCCAAAGCCTCTTCACTCACTGCAAGACATAAGGCAGGAATGTGATGGAATACTCTGCACCTGCCTGGATGGTTGTAGCTGCAACAACATTCAAGAAGCTCAGCATCATTCAGGACAAAGCAATTTTGATCAGCACCCTATTCACCAGCTTAAACATCTACTTCCTCCACCGCTGGCATACTGTGGCTGTAGTGTGTACTATCTATAGGATGTTTGGACAAAAGGTATCATTAGGTCTGCAGCCACATTGTCCTGAATGGAACCAAAACTGAGCATCGATGAGCAGGTTATTTGGCAGTAAGTATCACTTAATAGCACAGTTGATGATTCCTTCCATCATTTTTCTGATGATTAGGAATAGGCTGATAGGGCAGTAATTGGCTGGGTTGGATTTGTCTTGATTTTTGTGGACAGGACATGCTTGGATAATTTTCCACATTGTTGGGTAGGTGCCAATGTTAGAGCTCTGCTGGAATAGTTTAGCTAGGGGTGTGGTGAGTTCTGGAGTTCAGTGCAATCAGTCATATCCTGGTGTCACATAGAGTGAATTGAATTGGCTGAAGACTGATATTTGTGATGCTCGGGACTTCAGGAGGAGGTCTGGAAGGATCATCCACTCAGCGCGTCTGATTGCAAATGGTTGCAAACAATTCAGCCTCATCTTTTGCACTCACATGCTGGACTCCACCATCATTGAATTTTCCCCTTGCATTCCATTGTTATTTTAGTATACAAATCATGAGATACCTTATTGTTTTAGATGATTATTAGGACTGTAAGAGTGTCCTTCACAATGGGAAGCAGGAGAGTTATAACTAGGCAAAAGGTCATTTTTGAACTGCTGTAGGCAGTATTTTAATAAATTCCAGCAAGGTTCTACTTGGGTCGAACAGTGTAATCATGCTGGGTATTGGAGCTTCAAAGTATTATACATGACATAAAAAAAAGAGACTTGCATTTCGATAGTATATGTATATATCGTAGGTTTACACTTGTCATTCCTCAGATGGTTGCTCCCAACCATCGTGGGCCACTCCATTCAGTAGTTATCACAGAAGCCAGGCTTTTGTTTCAGGCAAAGAACAAAGAACAGGAGCAGGCCATTCGGCCCTCCAAGCCTGCGCTGATCTTGATGCCTGTCTAAACTAAAACCTTCTGCACTTCCGGAGACCGTATCCCTCTATTCCCATCCTATTCATGTATTTCTCAAGATGCCTCTTAAACATCGCTATCCTACCTGCTTCCACCACCTCCCCCGGCAGCAGGTTCCAGGCACTCACCACCCTCTGTGTAAAGAACTTGCCTCGCACATCCCCTCTAAACTTTGCCCCTCGCACCTTAAACCTATGTCCCCTAGTAACTGACTCTTCCACCCTGGGAAAAAGCTTCTGACTATCCACTCTGTCCATGCCACTCATAACTTTGTAAACCTCGATCATGTCGCCCCTTCACCTCCGTCGTTCCAGTGAAAACAATCCGAGTTTATCCAACCTATCCTCATAGCTAATGTCCTCCAACCAGGCAACATCCTGGTAAACCTCTTCTGTACTCTCTCCAAAGCCTCCACGTCCTTCTGGTAGTGTGGCGACCAGAATTGCACGCAATATTCTAAGTGTGGCCCAACTAAGGTTCTGTACAGCTGCAGCATGACTTGCCAATTTTTATACTCTATGCCCCAACCGATGAAGGCAAGCATGCCGTATGCCTTCTTGACTACCTTATCCACCTGCGTTGCCACTTTCAGTGACCTGTGGACCTGTACGCCCAGATCTCTCTGCCTGTCAATACTCCTAAGGGTTCTGCCATTTACTGTATAATTCCCACCTGTATTAGATCTTCCAAAATGCATTACGTCACATTTGTCCGGATTAAACTCCATCTGCCATTTCTCCGCCCAAGTCTCCAACCGATCTATATCTTGCTGTATCCTCTGACAATCCTCATCACTATCCGCAACTCCACCAACCTTTGTGTCATCCGAAAACTTACTGATCAGACCAGTTACATTTTCCTCCAAATCATTTATATATACTACAAACAGCAAAGGTCCCAGCAGTGATCCCTACGGAACACCACTAGTCACAGCCTTCCATTCAGAAAAGCACCCTTCCACTCCTACCCTCTGTCTTCTATGACCGAGCCAGTTCTGTATCCATCTTGCCAGCTCACCTCTGATCCTGTGTGACTTCACCTTTTGTACCAGTCTGCCATGAGGGACCTTGTCAAAGGCTTTACTGAAGTCCATATAGATAACATCCACTGCCCTTCCTTCATCAATCATCTTCATCACTCCCTCAAAAAACTCAATCAAGTCAGTGAGACA
Source organism: Heterodontus francisci (assembly GCF_036365525.1). NCBI lineage: Eukaryota > Metazoa > Chordata > Chondrichthyes > Heterodontiformes > Heterodontidae > Heterodontus > Heterodontus francisci. The sequence continues at coordinate 130,974,780 of NC_090373.1, forward strand.
TGACCTCCCCTTCACAAAACCATGCTGCGTCTCGCTAATAACAGTTAGAAAGGAGTGTGATGGGAGTGCACGATTACAGAATATTATTTGGTAGAGGGCTGAGACCAAATTTCCTGATGGTCCTTAACTTGAGGAAATCTAAAATAGGAGAATGGATTGAATTTTTTTTATTTTGTCAACTTCCATAAATAATGACAGGATATAATTAATGAATTAACCTGTGGTTCAATTCAACATCATAAACTTCCAGACTATCAGCCATTTTTCAAAATACATTTACAAGAATGTTAAAGAACACACATGTTTTATAAGCTGCCATGACATCTAATCCAGTACTCACCTGTCAAAATCACAGCAGACCATGGGAGAAATGTCCAGCTTCACCGCCTGGGCGGTAACCTGGCCTTGCTGATCAACTGCCCAGTGTGGAACCCGACCAATTTGCATCCCACTTGACAGGATGAAAAGGAAGTGGGTCTGACAGGGAATGGCCAATCTGCTCTGCCAGATTACACCTGGATAGTATAAGTGAAAATTATCACCCCCACCCTCCCCCCCATGTGTCAAAAAATATTAGGAGAACATTATCATAGTAAAGCAGAAATAACTGTCCAAAATAACTGGTATTTATGATCTGGAGGAGAACTTACATGCCTTTTTGGAAGAAGGGGGGAATCTGAAATATCTGAATAACAAATGTTTAAACATTTGCAAAATTTTCCCAAAGAAATGCTAAATAAATGAGCTCCCATAAAATTAATTGTTACATTTATAGTATAAACTCTAAAAAAACATTCTGAAAAAAGGAAGAAAAATATGTGCACAAGAACATTGCAAATGTCCAACGTTAAAAGGTTGCATTATGTAGATCTGATTTGTGATAGTTCTGAAACTCAGCTTGAATGAGCTAATACAAAGGGATATGGGCGTATAGTATGTCCTAGTGAGCTACAGTATGATAGAAAGCCCTGGCAAGGAAGCTGAAGAATTATATGTTCAAAAGACTGGATAGGGGAGCGCTGTGAGTCCTCTGTTTACTGATTATTCAACACTGTTGTTTTAAAGCTTGCATAATTTACATTTGCATCCCTAAGATCTCAGGTGAATATGCCTTTGAGGTCAGCTTGGCATTCCCAGAGGATTTTGATTTGAAATTCTTCCCAATATTTGACCCCCTTTCCCTGCTAATTACAGCCTGGCTTCTCCAGCCTGGGCCTGAATCTGCACCTGTTTCTCATCTCTGAGCAGCTGCTAATTAGGATTAAAGTGGCAGACTGAGCTGAGCAGTCCACACATGGTTGTGCAGAGTATTGATCTAATTCTTACACCATGCATGAAATGAGTGCTATCAGGTGTAGAAAAATAGAAAATATCAGGGCCATCAAATTTGGAAAGGTAACAGGGATGACCAACATTTATCTTTCCTTTTATCAGAAGTAGTCTGCATTCATCTTTTTTTTAGATTAGATATACAGCACTGAAACTGGCCCTTCGGCCCACCGAGTCTGTGCCGAACATCAACCACCCATTTATACTAATCCTACACTAATCCCATATTCCTACCAAACATCCCCACCTGTCCCTATATTTCCCTACCACCTACCTATACTAGTGACAATTTATAATGGCCAATTTACCTATCAACCTGCAAGTCTTTTGGCTTGTGGGAGGAAACCGGAGCACCCGGAGAAAACCCACGCAGACACAGGGAGAACTTGCAAACTCCACACAGGCAGTACCCGGAATCGAACCCGGGTTCCTGGAGCTGTGAGGCTGCGGTGCTAACCACTACGCCACTGTGCCGCCCATCTTTTATGTTGTTTTTCCTTATAACTTTGCAATAAAACTATCACTGAATTATGTATTACCATTGTGAAATAAATCAGAAGAGAAGTTAAGGCTGTTCACATATGTCCGATTTAAAATTTAATTTTTGAATTGAAGCATTTCACATTGCAGGAGGGAATATTAATATAGACACTCCCTCCTCTCTTTTCTTCTCACCATGACTATAACTCCCTTCCCTCAGGTCCAGTAAATAGACATGGGCTGGGAATTAACACTGAGACGGTGGCCCCACCCACCAGCTGAAAAGTCGGGGCGAGCCCGCCTCTGTCAGCCCTGGAAGCCATGATGCTAGTTTATGTGGCTCAGGCAGTTAATAGCTTGAGGTTGTGGTTTCTGCCCTTCTGAGGCAGGATGTCCCACCTCCAAGAGTTAGCGCCCAATCAGAGGGCTGGCAGCTCTTCGGTACTAGCAGCACCACCGGGAGCGGTGGCCACTGCTGGGACTGCAGCAGGCCCCGGACCAAGCCAGCGATGGAGGCCGAAGAAGAAAGTTAGTGGGGTGGGCTCACCGGGGCCAGTCAGGCAGGGCTTGCTGAAGGGGGTGGTGGTGGGTGTTCAAGAGGCTTGGGGATATCATTATGCGGGGGCAGCCTGCGCCGTTGGGGGCTGCCCTCTGTGGGGTACAGGGTGCCTGATCAGGCTTGATGCTCCCCACCCTGAGTCTGCAGGGAGGCTGCCAGATTATACTGGGCAGCCTCCCCAGGTGGCAAAGTGTCCATCCACTTCTGGTAAAACACCAGTGCCAGCAGGAAAAGGCCCTTCAGTGGAAGGACGGACAGGCCGTCCACCACCTCCCCAACTCCTGGTAAAATACCATTGGAGGTGGATCGGGAATGGGCGCCCCATCCCACCAGCTTTTACAGCCACGTATTTGTAGATTGGGCTCAATCAGGTGCTTGTACTTGAACAGCATATTTGACTAAAGCTCTTGCTAAAATGGGTAACAGAAAAATAAATGGTGTAAAGAAGTGAATAAAATGTTCTTTACAAGTATAACTAACCTGAATGAATTTTGAAATAAAAATGGAAGGTGATGAAATTGAATGGCAGGTTGATCACTGGCTGAAAGGGAAAGTTAGGTCAATGTCCCAGGTGTAATCCTTCATTAGCATACATGGTTTTAATGAATGGTAACATCTGAAACATTATAATCATTTTTACCAATATTACGAGTCTGTATGCTCCATCATTTTCTGGTTTTATTTCCATTTTCTAGAGCTCATGCTTTTTTTAAAATTCCGATTCACTTTCTGAGCTGCTTTTAGTCCCATTGACAATATCCCAAATCATACAGATTTATTTTTTGAATCCCTGTTTGTGCTTCAAGATGAATCTTTGTAATATCTGGCTACAAATATATTTATATATATATATATATATATATATATATATATATACACACACATATATCTATATCTATATATATAAGCCAACATTCCATTATAAAATTCAACAATTAAAGCACACAGGTGATTTTAGTGCTACACATTTTAGCCCCCTCACATGGATTGCAAAGTATTCTTAAGTATTATTATTCTTTAATCTCTGAACAATATTTAAGATTATTCCATATGTATTGCAAGGTAATGTTGCAGGCAAGAAAAGAACTTCACTCTACCTTGCCCAGTTATCCACTTTTGGTATTTTTTTTTTATTTTTTTTTTATTTAGAGATACAGCACTGAAACAGGCCCTGTGGAGGTACAGGGTATCTGTGACAGAAACTTCTGGATTTCTGTTTAACTTGTGCATGCGCAGACACTGAAAGTTGCTGTCCAATTTACCACGTTATAATGGTACGTGTTGATATCTTTCTACACTGTGATTCCTGCTTGCTGGCAAGAACCTGCAAGCTTCTTCTTGAAGACATTAAGGTGACTTGTTCTAGCACCCATTCTGGAAATCTGTTTCACATACTTACCACCCTTCTAGAAAAAAAAATCCTTCTTGCATTTCCTGTTTTCTTTTGGTGCTGAATATGTGAAGGATAGGAGTCAAATGGTTAAAGTGTAAAACAGATACACTCGATATAGACCACATTGATTAAACTGAAGAAATCAACAGCATGTGAACCAATTTGATTTAAGCCGAAATTGCTTTACTTGCAGCAACTCTGTAATGTATCACCCCCTTATCACAGATAAACAGATTTTACGGGGGGAGATTTTGAGGCCTCCTGCATGACAGAAACGAGGTGATAGCACCTTGAAAACAGTGGGCAATGACTTACTGTCTCATTCCTGCCGATGGTATGGCTGTCACTATCTTTCCCAGGGCCTCGCATTGGGCAATCAGAGTGCCTCCCTAAGTCAAGTGGGAGAGTCTTTATTTTGTGGTGCTTCAGGTTGGAATCCTGCTGTGGCTAATGCCATTTTTATTGATTCATAACTCCAAAGTAAAGAAAAATTGTTCACAAATATACCGAATAATTTGGTAGCATATCAAAGGCATATTGTTCCAAATACTATTAGGAATACATTTTTATGAGATTGTATCTGAATAGATTGAAATTGTAGCTAACATTTTTACAATTTTTCAGGGTTTCCTTTTCCTTCCATTTCCTATCATCACATATTAGTTCACCATGTTGCATGTCAATCACTTCAAAATCAATGACAATTCAAAAACAACCCTGATTGTATGGTTATATAGTGTGACAATTATAATGGGACATATGTTGTCTTAACTTAAACTGCTGGAACGCCTAAGATTCCATCACTTGTATTGCAAGAAAAAAATATTGAAGTGTTTGAAGCAAAGGTAGACTCCTGAGGGTTTTGACTTTTGATGTTTTATTTGGCGCATTTTCCAGCACTTTGGAGACTACTGTAATAATTTATCTTGGAAGGTTTACAAATATTTTAAATAGGAACATAAATTGGTTTTAAGGACTTCAATACAGCATTTCAGAACTCAATTCCTTCCAGTAGGAACCTAACTCTAGATACAAAATGATGGACAGATCCGAGTGCAAACAGCACCGGGCTCAGGCTACTACAACCCTTGTTACTGACAATAGTTAGACCTACACGTATCTTTGTAACAGTATAAATGTGGCACTATACCTGCAGAAAAAAAGCGAGAGTTGAGTGAATGTCCTTCAGCATTACTGATGTGGCTGTGACTCATTGCTCCAGCTCCTGTCAGTGACGCCTTTACTGCAGTAATTGGCTGCACACAGATAGCTGTCAATTTAACAAGGGAGGTGCAGCAACAATCACCACATCCTCCTATCGTTCATTGGTTTGAAGGCAAGGCCATACCTAGCTAAAAATGTGTGCTCTCAGGGGGATCTAAATGAAAGCCTTCAGCTGCCTCATCTGGCTCACCTCGCGTTTTATATTGAAATCATGCATTTTCAAGCAAGAGGTCACTGAGTTCTATGTTATCACTGTTAATATAAAATGTGTACAGCTGACAGGTAGGTTAAGTAGTAAGCAAGAATTATGGTTATTTGTCAACAGATTTATCCAAATGATCTGAGCAGAATTTTGATCCAAAATGTTGCTAAGTTTAAATAAGACCAAAATGCAATATCTGGAACAAGGTTTTATGGATTTGTTTTCATATATTATTTTTTGGGTGGAAATAGCATTAATTATAGCTTTTAGCTGTATCAAGAGTGATTCTTTAACTTTATTGGTACCATTTGCTTCTCATTGCCACTCCCTATCCCTGTGAGTAATGCAAATATGAGTTCCTAGTGTTAACCACTTGGGAGGTTCAAGTGTCACCTGGATCAACCCTCCACTTACCACACAATGCTGGGTCTGGCAATATGTAAGTAATAATGCAAACAACATTGTTATCAATGTGTAAAGATTCAACTTTCCATTCACCTCTTTAAAAATAAGAACTCCTGTCATTCTTGAAGTTATGTTTGGCTCTTTAAACCCATTGGATTACAAAGCACAAAATCTATAATCACATTAAGTCCTTGAGTAAAATTCTACAGGATTTTTGTAAATCAATGTTTCAATTCAGTGCTGTCCTTGAACTTTTGGTCCAATTCAAGCTGGAAATTGTGCATAGGCTGGAGTGTGTAATTGATATGCAGCCCCAGTAATTACAACATGGCTCTATAATGAAGAGGGTGGGAAGTGGAAGGTGGGAACCATACCACAACGCACATATGATGCTGAAAAGTAACTGAGAATAGCTACTTTGAACCAATGGGACTACAGGACTGATTTCCAACACAAACACTGATGGAGGTTGAATCTGAGCACAGACTCATCACCATGGAAACAGTGTGCACCCGAAAAAGGAGACTGGAGAATCAATAGAAAGTGGTGCTCAGGTATTATTTGCCTACTAAAGGTGAACTGCCAGTGCTGGCTGTGCCTCCTCAGGCACCTCACCCACATTGAAAAAATTATTTTGGGACTACCTGCCTCTCCGGGAGTAGCACATAGGTAGTCTGGGGTGGGGGAAGGGGGCGGGGATGGTTGGTGGATGGTGGTTGGATCAAGCATTGGGGAAGGCCGATCATGACTTCTGTAGAAGGGAGAGATAGCACTCGTGCTACCCTTGGTTCAAGGGGAAGGTGCTTTTGAAAATAAAAATCTGTTGTCATGCAGACCGCCCTCCTCCTGCCAATAATGAGGCATATTATTTTTTGTCATCTGAACATTGATTTTAAACTGTTCCTGGAGCAAGGAAATGACTTGTTAAACAGATCAGCCGTGGCTTGAAAAAAACATTCGCATACTAATAGACAGTGCTTGGAGGCACAAACGGGGCTAATCCCTGCTCCAATTTAACACACAATGGACTTTGGGCACCAAGTATTGTGTGTACGAAGAGACATTCCATGGTTGACTAGGACAAGAGAATCCACAAACAGACGTGGTCAGACCAGCTAGTCATATGACTAACCTGCTTGGCAACCTGGGTTTTTCTGAATTGTACAAAGAGTTCGAACTAAAAAAGACTGTTTGCTCCTGGAGTGAGAAGACCTCTCCTGTCTGCTCCCATCTCTTTCTCACAAGCCTCTGGACCCACTGAGGACACATGAATTTAAAGAGAGAAAAGTTTCCTTCATGGAACAAGGTTTAAGAAGAATACTGGGCCCCAACGAAAAGCAAGACCTACCTACAATCAAGGATTTTACAGCAAATTCGAAGAACAATAACCAAAACCATCTTCAGATATTGCCTTACACTTTTCCACTTTATTTCTTCTGCTCTTTTCTGTCTCCAGCTGCATGTTTCTATCACGTATGCATGCTAGCGTGGGCGCATCATGCATCTGTAGGTATTAACCGAATTAGAGTTTAAGTTTAATAAAGTTCAACTTTTTTTATTTAAACCTAAGAAAACCTGTTTGGCTAGTTTCTTTGCCTTATAATTGGAAGTTAGTGAACAAGGATTCACTAAGGGGGAGCTAAAAAAAAATGGTAAATTTAAAATAAAACCCTGTTACGGTAAGACCAGGTGAAGGCTGAGAGGGAACCCTAGACCCCTTTCTCACCTTATCATAACACTGTCTATGGTTGCTACACTCATGAGGTAATTTGGGAAAGGATTAAAGTCACAGAGCCATGGAGTTATACAGCACAGAAACAGGCCCTTTGGCCCATCTTGTCTGTGCTGGCCATCAAGCACCTAACTATTCTAATCCCATTTTCCAGCACTTGGCCCATAGCCTTGTATGCTATGGCGTTTCAAGTGGTCATCTAAATACTTTTTAAATGTTGTGAGGGTTCCTGCCTTCACCACCTCTTCAGGCAGTGCATTCCCCATTCCAACCATCCTCTGGGTGAAAAAATGTTTCCTCAAATCCCCTCTAAACCTCCTGCACCTGACCTTAAATCCATGCCCCCTGCTTCTTGACCCCTCCACTAAGGGAAAAGGTTTCTTCCTATCTAACCTATCAATGCCCCTCATAATTTTGTATACCTCAATCATATCTTCTCTCCACCTTCTCTGCTCTAAGGAAAACAACCCTAGCCTTTTCAGTCTCTCTTCATAGATGAAATACTCCAGTCCAGGCAATATCTTGGTGAATCTCTTCTGCACCCTCTCCAGTGCATTCACATCCTTCCTATAGTGTGGTGCCCAGAACTGTACACAGTACTCCAGCTGTGGCCAAACCAACGTTTTATACAGCTCCATCATAACCTCCCTGTTCTTATATTCTGTGCCTCAGCAAATAAAGGCCATATGCCTTCCTAACCGCCTTTTCTGCCTGTGCTACTGCCTTCAGTGATCTATGTACAAGTACACCAAGGTCCCTCTGACCCCCTGTATTTCCTAGGGTCCTAGCATCCATTGTATATTCCCTTGCCTTGTTAGTCCTCCCAGTTGGGCCCCTAATTTACATATTCAAACATGATTTTGGCACCACCTGAGATATCTAAAAAATAGGCCCCATGAATTTGGCAGTGTCCAGTTTTAATTTTCTTCCTTGCCTGCTTGTAGTGTTCTATTTTCCTCTTTTTCTTTCAGAGATCGTTTTTGACTTAGTTTAAATCATGCCAAGAGGTGAAACATATAGGTTCCTGAGGTGTCTTGACAGGGTTGATGTGGAAAGAATGTTTCCCCTTGTGGGAGAATCTAGATCTAGGGGTCACTGTTTAAAAATAAGGGGTCACCCATTTAAGACAGAGATGAGGAGACATTTTTTCTCTCAGAGGGTTATGAGTCTTTGGAATTCTCTTCCTCAAAAGGCGGTGGATGCAGAGTTTTTGAATATTTTTAAGGCAGAGGTAAATAGATTCTTGATAAACAAGGGGTGGAAAGTTATCGGGGGTAGGTGGAAATGTGGAGTAATCAGTTTAGCCATGAACTTATTGAATGGCGGAGCAGGTTCGAAGGGCCAAGTGGCCTATCCTGCTCCTAATTTGTATGTCGTATATAAAAATAAAAAATTATGCATTTTACAGTCTCATTTTCTGTTATAAAATTATATAACGTTTGGCTGGTCTTCAGCAATATATATGTGTTTATATAATATTTTAGGGTCAAAAATTCTTCCATACTCTCTTCCAAGCAGAAGGTGGTTTGTGAAGAAGAATGACCTTTAATTGCAAACCACTTGTCCAACAATCACATTTTTATTGGCTTTCCCTTAAATTTCTATGATGGTCATCCAGGGGAGGTGGCGGAAGCAGATACGATAGCGACGTTTAAGAGACATCTTGACAAATATATGAATAGGAAGGGAATAGAGGGATATGGGCCCCGGAAGTGCAGAAGGTGTTAGTTTAGGCAGGCATCAAGATCAGCGCAGGCTTGGAGGGCCGAATGGCCTGTTCCTGTGCTGTACTGTTCTTTGTTCTTGTTTGTTCAGAAGTCCCATTCTAGAGAAGATAAGCAACAACAGCTTTCATTTATAACGCAGCAAAACAGAAAGAGAAAAAAAGAACTTGCATTTATATAACATCTTTCACAACCTCAGGATGTCCTAAAGTGCTTTACAGCCAAAGCAATACTTTTGAAGTCTAGTCACTGTTATCGTATAGAAAGGCAGCAGACAATTTGTGCAAAGCAAGCCCCACACAAACAGCACTGTGGTAATGAACAGATAATCTGTTTTAGCAATGTTTGTTGAGGGATAAATATTAGTCAGGTCGCCAGAGAGAACTGCCTGCCCTCTCTGAAATAGTGTTGTAGGATCTTTTACAACCATCTGAGTGTGTAGGCAGGTCTTCAGTTTAACATCTCACCCAAAAGGCAGCACCTCCAACAGTGCAGCACTGGAGAGTTAACCTAGATTTGTGCTCAAAAATCTGGCGTCGGACTTGAACCCACAATCTTCTAATTTAGAGGTAAGACTGTTACCAAGTGACCAATGCTGACACACCCTCATACACATTACAGAGAAGAAACAGAAGATACAGACCCTTTGCAGACAGGGTAGGAAATCTGACTGAAAGTTTGGTCAAAGAGCTGTGTTTTGGAAGGCTTTTAGTAATGCAAACTGAGGTAGAAAGATATAAGGGTTTGGGAGGGAGCTCCAAAGATTAGGCTTGAGATGTTTGAATAAAAGGGACAGTGGCAGCAATGATACAAAGCTGGGTGAGTGACAGGAAACAGAGGGTAGTTGTGAACGGTTGTTTTTGGATTGGAGAAAGGTACATAATGGGGTTCCACAGGAGTCGGTGTTAGGACCACTGCTTTTCTTGATATATCTCAATGACCTAGTCTTGGGTATAACAGGGCACAATTTCAAAATGCACAGAGGACATAAAACTTGGAAGTATTGTGAACTGTGAGGACGATAGTGATAAACTTCAAGAGGACAGGTTGGAGGAATGGGAGGATATGTGGCAGATACAATTTAATGTAGAGAAGTATGAAATGGTACACTTTGGTAGAAAGAATGAGGAGGGCAATATAAATTAAAGGGTACAATTCTAAAGCGGGTGCAGCAACAGAGAGACCTGGAGGTACATGTGCACAAATCATTGAAGGTGGCAGAGCAGGATGAGAAAGTGTTATTTTTAATAATCCGTGGGATGTGGGCATCACTGGCTAGGCCAGCATTTATTGGCCATCCCTAATTGGCCTTGAGAAAGTGGTGGTGAGCCGACCGCCTTGAAATGCTGCAGTCCATGTGGGGTCGGTACACCCACAGTGCTGTTAGGAAGGAAGTTCCAGAATATTGACCCAGCGACAGCGAAGGAACAGTGATATAGTTCCAAGTCAGGATGGTGTGTGGCTTGGAGGGGATCTTGCATGTGCTGTGTTCCCATGCATCTGCTGCCCTTGTCCTTCCAGGTGGTGGAGGTCGCAGGTTTGGAAGTGCTGTCGAAGGAGCCTTGGTGCGTTGCTGCAGTGGATCTTGTAGATGGTACACACTGCTGCCACTGTGCTTCAGTGGTGGAGGGAGTGAATGTTTGTGGATGGGGTACCAATCAAGCAGGGTGCTTTGTCTTGGATGATGTCGAGCTTCTTGAGTGTTATTGGAGCTGCACCCATTCAGGAAAAGGGAGAGTATTCCATCACATTCCTGACTTGTGCTTTGCAGATGATGGACAGGCTTTGGGGAATCAGGAGGTGAGTTACTCGCCACAGGATTCATAGCTTCTGACCTGCTCTTGTAGCCATGGTATTTATATGGCTACTCCAGTTCAGTTTCTGGTCAATGGTAACCCCCAGGATGTTGATAGTGGGGGATTCAGTGATCATAATGCTATTGAATGTCAAGGGGAGATGGATAGATTCTCTCTTGTTTGAGATAGTCATTACCTGGCACTTGTTTGCACGAATGTTACTTGCAACTTATCAGCCCAAGCCTGTATATTGTCCAGGTCTTGCTGCGTTTCTACCCAGTTAAAAAAGCATGCGGGATCCTGGGCTTTATAAATAGAGGCAAAGAGTATAAAAACAAGGAAGTTGAGATGAACATTTATAAAACTCTGGTTTGGCCTCAACTGGAGTATTCTGTCCGATTCAGGGCAGCGCACTTTAGGAAGGATGTGACGGCTTTAGAGATCGTGCAGTAAAAATTTATGAGAATGGTTCCAGGATGAGGGACTTGAGTTACATGGGTAGATTGGAGAAGCTGGGGTTATTCTCCATAGAGAAGGTTGAGAGGAGAGCTTTTCAATATCATGAGGGGTCTAGACAGAGTAGATAGAAATTGTTACCATTCGCAGAAGGGTCAAGAACCAGAAGACAGCGATTTAAGGTGATTGACAAAAGAACCGCTGGCAACATGAGAAGAAATGTTTTTCGCAGTGAGTGGTTAGGATCTGGAATGCACTTCCTGAGAGTGTAGTGGAGGCAATTAGCACTTTCAAAAGGAAATTGGATAAGCACTGTGAGACTCTTAAAAAGTGAGTCTCACTTCCCTCTAAGTATTAATTGCACAAAACAAACTTTGGATACAATTTCCACTTTATGTAGAAACACCTTTATTAACTCACCAAACGATTGTATATACTTACAACGCTAGTTGCTTAGTAGACCCACGTATAGAAGCTCGTTCCCGGGTGGTCAGATCCGCTGAACAAATTCTTCTGCATGACTTCCTATGACTGACCAAGTCACACTTCATGGCTGCAGCAACAATGTCCTTGTGAGCTGTGGCTTTATTACCCTTTCTGACCTTGGTCCTTCGACATATAAGGTAATGTCTTGAATTGGGTTATCCGATTGGGTTTCAGTGCCTTATCAATCACACCATGACTGTGCAGGACCACCTGCATGTGGTCATTACCTGCTCTCAGCAGGAGGGTCTTAGGTGCATACCAGCAATGGATGTGATATCTGCATCTTGATAAGGCAAGAAGGAAACCATTCACACATATTCCAAGAGGCCATTGTCCATGACAGTGGTTGTAGACAGTTTGTCTGATAGTTTGTAATAGTCCAGGGCTACCACTTTGATGGCATGTCCTGATTTGTCTGTCTGTGTGTGTGTCTGGTTCCTTGTTCAGTTACACTATATCTAATTTTATAAAGTCCAATATGAACCCCAGCGATGATGTCTTCGGTCAGAATTATTCTCCCTTCGTCCTGATATCCTTTGCCTCCACGTTCCTACCATCCGGTGAGCTCCACACGCTGGTCCACACCACATTTTACTTATGAACAGAAATGCAAGAGATATTAACAAATCCTCACAGCATAACAAAAACACAAGAGATATCCAAATGCCTTATAGCTCCTTCAGAGAAAGAATTTGCAGGGCTAAGGTCAAAGTAAACTTGGGAAGTTGAGAAAAGAGGTGACAAGTTGTCAGGATTCCAGTGGGAGTGTAAGGTTGGAGTAGAAGCAGGCACATTTCCAGAGGTAAAAGTAAGTGATCTTGGTAGGGGATTAGAAAGTACTTTGAAGCTCAGTTTTGCAGATGGAGTTGATTGCAAGGTTACAACATTTTTGGTTGGGACTGAAAATGATGACTTTGATCAACTGCAGGAAAGTCTGGTTCACCCATGACTTCATGTTGGATAAGTCATCTGACAGCATGGAGATGCTCATGTAGTTGAAGGAAATGGTGAAGAAGTGGAGCTGAGTGTCATCAACATATATGTGAATGCTGATTTCATGTCTATGGATGATGTCATTGAAGGACAAGAAGTAGATAAGGACAAGTTAAAAGTCCGAAGTCAGATCATTCGGGAACTTCGCAAGTGAACCACACATCAACTGAAGGAGAAACCATAGTTGGTGATACACTGGCTGAATTAGGACGTGTTGGAGTGGGACCACATAAGGGTGATCCAACTGAGAAGGACCATGGAGGAATTAAAAATCAACTTCATTGAACTTTAAAGAAAGATCAAAGAGGACAAGGGAGGAAAGAGCACCTCAGATGCATTCACGGAGGATAGGAAAATCTTGTATTATCCAGCTTCAATCTCTTGAATTGCAGCTGCTGCCATGTGATCAAGGAAAACACAAACGGTGATCGTGGAGAAGTGGCTAGTTTATCCTGACTACTTAAAAAGTGAATGGAATGCATGCAGCAAAAATGTGCTAAAGGAATCAGATAATTGTATGGCATTTTAAAACCATTCCATTCTCATAGTTTAATCTAATGCTTTGCTTTTAAGTTATCAAAATAATTCTGCTTCTCACATTAGCTTTCATATTATTCTAAATGATGACCTCTTTCATGAAAGTTTAACTACTGTAGACTTGCCATTAGATATGACTGTCAAGATGCATTCACTCTCAAAACAGTTTTGCAGATTTGTGCTTTTATTTCCTATGTACATTTTGAAAAGCAGCAGCATTGGCAATGAAAAGCTTCATGAAATACACTGAGAAATATTCATGGGTCATTGTCTGAATTTGGAAACAGGAAGCCTTGCCCTCCGAGAGGGTATATTGGAAATGCTGATGTGTGCTGCACATGACATTCCATTTGAAAAATGGTCAGAGCATCATGCACAGAGCACGTCAGTACCTTGGATTATGGGAAGTTCACATAATTTTCAAGGAAGTGGTAGGTGCTCATAGTGGGGAGGGGCAACAGGAAAAGCAACTGTTTTGGCAGCTGGCACATGCCAGCAAAGAAATTGTTTCCTTTCTCAGTTGGCCCCATTGTAACAGGACCCATTTTTTGGATTCTGCAGTTTTCCAATGGAGTGTCCAAGCCTGGACATATAGGTGGGCTCCACTTCAATTATTCCCATGACTTGTATGCAGTCTTCATTCCAGCATCCAGCCTCTAGTTGTTAGAGAGGCCAGGGCTGAGGAAATTCTTAGAGTGGAAATTCCATCCCATTGACCGTGCTTCCTCTGAAATTGGGTGGCATATTTGGGACAGGTGGGATTTTCACCCCAACCAAGATTGCAGGGATGAATAAGACCTCTTCCAAAGGGGAATTGTTATGTTTCTCCTCCCAATGTTCCTTGATGATGTGGCTGAAACATGCATAAATTAGGTCCTCTCTGATGTCCCTTGCATGTCTCTCCATAGCCCTCATATCCATGATGGCATCATTGTCATTGTTGTCCTCCTCCTCACCCTCTTCATAGTCATCCTCATCTGAGCAGGACTGGTGTTCCTCCTGTTCCTTCACCTGCAGGATGTTGCCATGTACAATTGCAAGGTTGTTGAAGGCACAGCAAACAACGATTATTCGTGACACCCTCTGTGGCACATACTGAAGAGCCCCTCCAGACCGGTCAAGGCAATGGAATCGCATTTTCAGCATGCCAATGATGTGTTCAGTGGTAACTCTGGTGGATGTGTGAGTGACATTGTATCTCTCCTTAGCAGCACTTTGAGGGTGATGTACTGGTGTCACCCAGGATCCATCTGTCCACTTCCGCTGGTTCCTTGAAAACTGCTGGCAGCTGGAAGTTCCTCAAAATGTATGAGTCGTGACAGCTCCCTGCGTAACGTGCACAAACATGCATGATTTGTCTCCTGTGGTCACAAACCAGTTGCACGTTTAAAGAGTGGAAGTCTTTGCCATTAACAAGGACAGCAAGCTGATCCCAAGGAGCTCTAATGGCCACATGAATACAGTTGATCACCCCTTGCACTCTAGGGAAGCCAGCAATGGCACCAAAGGCTGCAGACCTTGCTGCCTGGCTGTCCTCGTCTACAGGTAAGCGATTAAATCATTGGCACGTCGAAAAAGGGCACTGATTACTTCTTTGATGCATCTGTGGGTTGCAGACTGCGAGATACCACATATGTCACCTGTTGATCCCTGGTAGCAAAGAAATTGAGTGCAATAGTAATCTTGAGGATAAGTGGCATGGAGTTCCCAAAGAAAACAAGTGGCTGCAGGTAATGCTGAAGGATCATACACATTTCTGTCACCATTGCAAGTCCTATCCTCCTGCTTCTCTGGCATTGTCTCTCAGACATCTGAAGGTAATGTGTCCTTGACCTGAGGATGTGGTCACACACCAGCACCCGTCTTTGATAATGTCTTTCCTGCATGTCTTCATTCTGAGCAGCCTCACCCTTTTGTGCTGCCTGCTGCTCCTTTTGAGGCATCATCTGTAGATCGCCAAGATCCCTCCTCATTCTCTCCCTCTGCAATTGTTCACATGTTAGAGGACAAATTGTCTGTATGAGATTCATGTCTTTACAGCTTTTCAATTGTTGAGATGAGAAGAGTGTTGTAAAACCGTCCTCCTTCTACCATTCAGCAGAACCATGAAAGTCCTGAACAAATCACTGTTATGTGCCTTACGTTTACATGTAGCAGGAGATCCCACCCACCATCATTTGTCTCCTCACAATCGACTTGCATTCCTTGTTCGGACACATGGTTTTCATTCTTCTTCCAGAAGATGTTGCACCTGCGATACCAGGCAAGTTTGCCCACCTTCCAGCCTGCACCCATCACCCTTGATCCACTCAACTTAACCTTCACCCTTCCCCCTGTTACCACAGAACCTCCCCCCATTACGGTGGACAGGCTCATCATCAATTTATGCATGACATCCCTCCCCCCTGTTCCTACTGCTGACATTCACCCTTGAACCTCCAAGAATCCACATTGATATAGTTACAGATTCCCAATCCCCTCCCTATGATGACCTCAAGTACTCAAACTTAAGTCTTGACCTTCTCCCCTACCATATACAATTGCCCCCAGTGACTGTGACCATACCTTCTGCCAGCCAGTGCCCTGATGTGGACACACAGGACTCTGATATCGACAGCAATTCTCCCCCCTTTTAGGCTTCTCATGACCATCAGTTTTCTGACGGGAACACACCAATCCACCACCCTCTGCAACCACGCACAGCCAGCTTCATTGCCAAAATCAGCCACTACACACCCTGGACACTGCCCTCCTTCCTCCCCTGGTCCTCCATGCACCCGAGACCCCAACTTGTCCTCCCCGACTACCCTCCCCTGCTCCTTCATGTAGCCCCCACGCATGCCATCGCTGCCATCCCCTGAGATGATTCACCCTTGCTGGTGCCGAGCCTGGAGGTAAATATCCATTCCAATGCTGCCGTTAGTTTAGAGGCTGAGTTAGAGACAGAAGAGCACAGTCCTGAGACTCAACTGCAAAAACCCGACTGTTGCACATCATGTTGAAACATTTGCAAACCGGGAGGCACGGGAATATCACTCGCCGTTCAGTTAATCTGGCAGGTAGGGTGAAATCCTAACTATGCATAGGGTAATGACTATTCATGTTATTTAAATGATGCAAAGCTGCAATATGCCACCATGCTTGGGGAGCCCCGGAATGCTGCAAACCCGTCGAAGACTTAATTCCACTAAAACATCCCGCCGTCGGGAATCCGAGAAAACACCTCCCGCCTAATTATATCACCCTGCACGCCACCAAATCCGCCATGGTGGACTGTATAAAATTCCCCCCGGTGAGTCTGATACCACCAACTTTTTTTAACAAACATATCACTCCAATTTTTATTAACACTGAGTATCTATCAAACTCTATTGCATAGCTGAAATTATGATTAGTGTCACATTGAGTTGAGAATGGTGGTGGGCATTTAGGCAAGTAATGGGTGGAGAAAAATTCATGAGCATCCCAATCCTTAAACACAGAACAGTCCAGCAAAAGAGTGCAAAGGAAAAGGCTGAAGTATTTGTAAGCATCTTCAACCAAAGCACTGAGTGAACAATTCTACTTGGCCTCCTATCAACATTCCCCAAACTACAGATGTCCAGCCAGTTTGGATCACTCCATATGATGTTAAGCAGCAGCTGAGAGCACTGGTCATAGTAAAACTATAGGCTTTGACAATATCCTAGCTGCTGTGCTAAAGATCTGCACACCATAACTAAATTGTTCTATCCAATAATATGGAAAATTACCCATTCATGAAAAACAGGATAAAGCGAACCCAACCAATTAGCATCATGTCACTCCCCTCACAATCATCAGTGAGGTGATGGAAAGAGTCTTCAAGAAAAAAAATGGCAAGGCTAAAGAGCTTAGTGAAGATTCCTTGGTCATGGGACCACTTAGCTCTGTCTACAGTATGCTGCTTTTGGTGTTTAACATGCTTGGCTCAACTAACTTCAGCTGATTCCTTAATGCTTTTCCTTCCATCATAAGATCATGATTGGAGCGATTTGTTGATGATTCTACAGCGTTCAGCTCCATTCATAATTCATCCAATCATTAAACAGATCATACCAGCCTGCAGCAAGACTTGAGCAACATCCAAGCTTGGGTTGACAAATGGTAGGTAATATTTGCATCACATGATCATTGCCAACAAGAAAAAGTCCACCCACCTCCCATGGCCTTCCATGACACCACCATAACTGAGGTCTTGGCCTCAACGTGCTGAGGCCACTATTAACTAGTATCTTAACTGACCAACTATATCAATAGTGCAATGACAAGGCAGAGCCCAGGTCCACTATGATAAATGGCTCACCTCCTAACTTCTCAAAGTTTTTCCAACATCTACAAGGCTCAAGTTAGCAGTATGATGGAATAATCACCATTCACCTGAATGTGTGCAGCTCCAGGGGAAGAGCAGTATGTTTCATTAGCACCCTGACACAGGATACAATATGCACTCTCAATGCACTGTGGCTGTAATACGTATTATCTACAGAATGTATCAGGCTTACTTCAACATTAACTCCCTTCCCACAAACTTTACTACTCAGAGGGCCAAGAGCAATATCATGGGAGCACCATTATCTCCAAATTCCCTTCCAAGTCACACAACATCCTGACTTGGGCATACATTTCCATTCCTTCACCTGCATTGGGTGCATTTCTGGAATTCCCGACTTAATATGTGTGGGAATGCCATCACTAAAAAAAGGTCCACCACTACCTTCTCAGCACAACTATAGGCCATAAATGTCACCTTGCAAGCAACACCTACATCCTAAGAACAAATAAAAAATTCATTAAATATATTTTTTTTCTCTCTTTTTAATGCATTTTCTTTAAACTGTAACTTTGTTTTGTGCAACTTTAGCAAACCGAAATGTATCAAGATCTAATGCTCAACTGAAGATCCAGTAAAAACAAACTTGCAATAATGGTATTGAAATACTTAATAACTTATTGAACAGCATCTTAGCTGGTATCAATGGCACAAGGTGAGTCAACTCAAATTCACGTGTGTGAAAAATGAGGCAGAACACAGAATGCACAAAGTGTATTGAGTGAGGGGGTCCCAGTGAAGGGATAATCGACTACAAAGCATGTGTAGGGAATAAGAGTCCCCTGCGGTGTCTCACTTAGGTTCGGAGCCGTACTCAAGACGTAACAAGAATGAGTGACTCAACACCAAGTAATGTGTTAAAATAGTAATTTTATTCAGTAATTATTAGGTAATTATTAAACAATTATTAATGATAAAAAAGGAAAGATAACTTTATTAAACAGAAAGGAAGGAAAGAGTATAGAAAGACAGAAAAAAACTGATAGCACAACTGCTATAACACCAAATTAGTCTGCTCATGCCAGCTCCCTAAAATAGTACCGTGTTCCCCCTTGGTATATACATTGCTAAGTCTCCAGAGAACCTTACACAGGGGTGGACTCTTCGGTCAGTCACTCCATCGACATCCCTTCCTCCGTAGTCTTCAGTGGTTGACTAGTGCACTCTGGCTGCAGCCCCAAATGTTGGATGCTGTGCCCCTTCAAGTCCATTTTCTGGCTCCATTCCAGCTTTCCGAGGTTTCCATCCAGACTTTCTGAAGTAAAGAGTCAGACGACCATGAGTCCTTATCAAATTCTTCTCACAGGTACTACGAGGCCGTTCAGGCTGTTGACACATCCTTTGATGGTGTCTCTCAGCTGCCATCAATTAAGTTATACCATCCATCAATAAACTCCTTCTTCTGATACCACACCATAGTGGACCACCCATGTGCAAGGTTATTCATTGTCCTGGCTTGTAGTCTAAGGGTCATCGAATATTATAAGAACTGGCGTCTGTTTAAAGAATGGGAAAGCAACGTTTTTTTAAAAGAAGAGAAAAATGGTAGTTTAGACAAAACAACAGCTGTGCATGGCCTGGTCTGACCAGCATGAAAACAAAAGGAAAAAATTCTTGGGAAAAACAAGTTCATACTATTGATTGTCATTGATTACATAATTGATTATTTATTTGACTTAATCATAGTACAATCACACTTAGTTTTAAATCAATGTCTACAAAGTAATCTTTAAAAATTCACTACAAGTTTAATACAGGTTTTTTTAAAAATCAAAAGCAAAGCAAAAGCATGGCAGAGGTAAAATGCAAAAAGTTAGTGGCTGCAGACCTCAGGCCTACAGTCTCCCCCCTTTAAAATACAACTTACAGCCGTATTTTACAATTAAGATAACTGCTTCTTGTAATTTATTCAGTTGGAATGATCTTTTTTATATCCCATTGGGGTTTCAAATCTCGTAAAGGTTGCAGTTTGAGTTCAGTTACTTGTGAGGGCAACTGTTGATACATTTTATTTACACGTCGTTGTATACAGCAATTAACCAGCAAAGACAGAATTATCAGTAATTGAACAAAGACGAACACATGCAATATAATCCTAATCCATGGATGAACATTCACATTCATCCCCAATTCCATAAATCCTCCCACCATGCGGTAATCTTGATATCATCAATCTTTTAATTAATGTACTTGTTATGTTGCTGCAAGCGAAAATACAATTTTTGGGATTTAGTAATGCTCTCTCTTTATCCTTTCAGATGTTCGGGCAGCTGTGGGATATTATAACCGAATCTTTCCATATACTCCCATAATTGTCCCTTCATTTTATTTTTTACACTAATTTCTGTGATATTATGATGGTAAATATTTATCAATTCTCAGTCACCAATTCTGACAGGTGTTTCTGGGGTAAAACAAAAGGTTGCTTTGGGAACCGGGCATAGTTTTTCATATCCATAATTATAATTCTTCACTATTGTGGCAACACAGTATTCCCTTTCTCCTACGTATGCAGTTTGTGTCGGCTTTAGGTCAGCTCTAACAGCCTCCATTGTGCAATTTACTTGTGCTTGATTAATCTCACATGTTGCTTGGGGATGGTCCTTTTTCTCGTATGGGCACACAATCACTTCTCTCCGTGTGTTACACCCTTCCAGCGGGATTCCTAATACATAATCTCTCAAATTCACTGCATATGGGTAGGTCTTGTGATATTGTACATGACTGCTATCCTGAATCAGTCCTATGTTTTCCACCTGATATGTTGGCAATGGTTTAGTCTCACCCAATACTACTGGTAGATACAGAATTAAACCAAAGATGATCCATTTAGAAGTTTAACATTTGACCTGGACGGGGTAAGACTGAACCAATCTTCTAAATTGGCAGGCTGTGATGCTATTCTTATACTTTGACAAGGAGGTTAAATACTCACCAGTGATCTATGAGGGGACTTCGCCCTCATGCATCTTTCTCATATTCTCTCGGGTTTGTTCCACCAGCCAGGACGTGTGCATAGGAACATACGAATTAGGAGCAGGAGTAGGCCACTTGGCCCCTCGAGCCTGCTCTGCCATTCAATAAGTTCATGGCTGAACTGATTTCTCCACATTACCACCTAACCCCAATAACTTTTCACTCCCTTGCTTATCAAGAATCTATCGACACACACATCATTTTGAGCCGTCTATACCGAGGCATTACAGTCTTCCCTGATGAACTCATTGATTGTTTTTGCATGATTTTCTTATTCGCTCACTATATCCATTAAATGAATTGTCATTACCTGATCTTCCCATAACTGAGTGTCCTGATTGGTGTTCTCTTCCTGCAGAATATTCTTGAGTTGCATTTTAAGCTTTTTAATTGCACCATTCAGTGTGGCCACATCTATACTATTTACCAACAAAGCTCTGGTATTAAATGCTGTTGTCAAATCATTCTTACTTCTGGAAGGGGTCGTTGAAAGTGCTATTGTGCAGCACTTGCTCAGAAATAACCTACTCAGTTTGGGTTCTGCCAGGGCCACTCAGCTCCTGACCTCATTACAGCCTTGGTCCAAACAAGGACAAAAGAGTTGAATTCAAAAGGTGAGGTGAGGTGAGAGTGACTGCCCTTGACATCAAAGCAGCATTTGACTGAGTATGGTATCAAGAAGCCCTAGCAAAACTGGAGTCAGTGGGAATTAGGGCAAAAAATCTCCATTGGTTGGAGTCATACCTAGCACAAAGGAAGATGGTTGTTGGAGGTCGATCATCTCAGTCCCAGGACATCACTGCAGGAGTTCCTCAGGGTAGTGTCCTAGGTCCAACCATCTTCAGCTGCTTCATCAATGATCTTCCTTCAATCATAAGGTCACAAGTGGGGATGTTCGCTGATGATTGCCCAATGTTCAGCACCATTCGTGACTCCTCAGATACTGAAGCAGCCTATGTCCATATGCAGCAAGACCTGGACAACATCTAGGCTTGAGCTGATAAATGGCAAGTTACATTTGCATCAAACAAGTGCCAGGCAATGACCATCTCAAACAAGAGAGAATCTAACCATCTCCCCTTGATATTCAATGGCATGACAATCACTGAATCCCCCTCTATCAACATCCTGGGGGTCACCATTGACCAGAAACTGAATTGGACCAGCCACATAAATGCTGTGGCTAAAAGAGCAGGTCAGAGGCTGGGAATTATATGGTGAGTAACTCATTTCCTGACTTCCCAAAGCATGTCCACCATCTGCAAGGCACAAATCAGGAGTGTGATGGAATGCCCTCCACTTGTCTGGATGAGTGCAGCTCCAACAACACTCAAGAAGCTCAACACCATCCAGAACAAAGCAGCCTGCTTGACTGGCACCTCATCCACCACCTTCAACATTCACTCCCTCCTGTACTGTGGCATCAGTGTGTACAATCTACAAGATGCACTGCAGCAACTCATCAAGGCTCCTATGACAGCACCTTCCAAACTCCCGACCTCTACCACCTAGAAGGACAAGGGCAGCAGATGCATGGGAACCCCACCACCTGCAAGTTCCCCTCCAAGCCTCACACCTCATCCTGACCTGGAACTATATTGCCATTCCTTCACTGTTGCTGGGTCAAAATCCTGGAACTCCCTGCCTGACAGCACTGTGGGTGTACCTACACCCCAAGGACTGTAACAGTTCAAAAAGACAGCTCACCACCACCTTCTCAAGGGCAATTAGGGATGGGTAATTAAAGGCCCACATCCCATTGACGAATAAAATAATGCTGGAAATACTCAGCAGGTCAGGCAGCATCTGTGAAGAGAAAAGCAGAGTTATCTCATGAAACCTTTTGTCATTTAATCTGTTCTGCCCTCCACCCTATCTCAGACCTTCTCTTTTGTTCTTCCCCCCTCCCCCTTTTCACTTTCTCATCACCTATTATATTTCTAACTTTTGACAGTTCTGATGAAAGGTCACAGACCTGAAATATTAACTCTGTTTTTCTCTCCACAGATGCTGCCTGACCTGCAAAGTATTTCAGGCATTTTCTGTTTTTGTTTCAGATTTCCAGCATCCGCAGTATTTTGCTTTTGTGTTCCATTATGTGTTCAATTTCAAAATGTATTACAGATCATTTGTGGAAAGAATAAAAATATGCATAATAAATGTTTTAATTATGCACAGTTTTAACCAAAATCATAAATAAATTGAAACTGATCAAAGGTGATTTCTGAATCTAACTTGAGTGCAATGATGAGGTAGAATCAGAACAGAGATAAAAGCTCTTTCAGAATTTACATAAATTTATATTTTTAAAAGATGGGAACAACCATTGCTTGAAACCATTAGTCTTTTAAACAAAATTTGGTGAAGTTTTGGTTGAATCCTTTCTGTACAATGATGTCAATCTTAGTGTTATGTACAGTAGCTGGAACTGAAACTTTAAACCATGTTTAACATTTACAAAATGGTGGCACCTAATCCTATTTGATTGCCAATATAAATCTGCTATTGAAATAAAGAGATGCAGTTACCAAGGCTGATTGGTCTTGTTACAACGATGAGACAGCAGGGTGCACTCATTTGCTTCGAATCAATACTTTTTCAAAGGATAAAAATCCATTTGCTACGCCAGTCTCTGGAACTGAATAGTTACATAGAAATAAGTCTGTGTAGGCACTTCAAAGCAAGCAAAGATGAAACAAAAAAAGAACTTTCACGGCATTTGCTATCATCCTATAGAAAGAATATTGGTTCGGAATTTCCTGGAATGGTGCATTTGACCACAAACATTATGACCTATATTTTAGCCTGGAGACATGTTCTGTGCATAAGTGGGGTTTTTTAGTAAGGTTGGGAAACCTGGAAGAACAGGTTTCCTGAAAGTCCTGCAGAATTTAATTGCAGGGTTCTTTTAAGTGGGGTTCCCACCAACAGGCAGCTAGATTGACAGGCTGGAGGCCTTTCGAGCCTGAATCTTTCTTCATCGAGCCGAAGTCTGCAGAAGCAGACAGGTGTATTGGGGGAGTGAAAGCCATCGTCGGGGTGTCGGTGGGGATTTGGTCTCGATCATATGGAGGGTCCCAATTGTGAGGGGGCAGGTTTTGATTGCGGTGGGTCCACATCGCAGTGGGGGTCCCTATCACCGGAGGCAGGGTGACTGATCACTCTGGATTTCAGGAGGCATTCAGATTGCAGGGTGGTCAGGTGGGTGAGGGGGTGGGTGGGGTGATGGGGTGGGTCCCCCGGCGTTGTATCAGGGGTCCCAATTGTCAGGGATTTTCGATGGTTGTCAGAAGGTCAGATGGTGGTGTTCAGAGGATCCTCTGTTTGTTGGGCATCTGTAGGTAGTCAGGGGTCTACTGGTTGTTGTGGGGGAGCAGACAGTTTGGAGGATGGATGTGTTTACTGGGTTAGCTTGTTGGGTCTGGAGAAACTCCTTTGCCCCCTGGCCCACAAGCAGTGTGAAAAGACACTCACCTCATAGATTCAGTCTACCTTGCCTCCATTAAGTTGCCGAGTTTCCGAGGTCTGGGAGACCTGGCCGCTGTGGTTAAAATTAGAATCACCGTTAAAGTGAAGGCATGCAGCCTCGTCATAATATTTTAATGACCAACTCACTTCCCGTGAATGTCCCTTCGACCTGCCTCCATTAAAATAGTAAGTGCATGGATTCAAGGCGGGTTCAGTTCCTGTTCCAGATTTTTTGCATTTTCATCCCTGAGACGACCTCAACCCACCCATTTTTGGGAGTTAAGATTCAGCCCTATAAGTGGACTGCTGTGGTAAATTTACATCAAACCTTCCTGGGGAATTCATTGGAATAAATCACATCAAGAATAGTGGTGATTTGGAAGCGGTGCAGCCAATGGCCAATTGATCCCATAGCGCTAATGGTTAAACTGCTCAGAAGATGAGGCATCGTCCAGCTAAGAAACCACACTGCATTAAATTAATTACTTGGGTATTTATCCAAAGTTAAATATTAAAGTGGAAGTAATTGAATAAAGTTAAATGCTGCAGTATTCATTGTGAAATCCAAGCAAAGTATTTTGACTCTTCTGATGGTTTTATTAAAATTCATTCATGAGATGTGGGCATCGCTGGCAAGGCCAGCGTTTTTTGCCCAATTCTAACTGCCCTTGAGAAGGTGGTGGTGAGCTGCCTTCTTGAACCGCTGCAGTCCATGTGGTGTAGATACACCCACAGTGCTGTTAGAAAGGGGGTTCCAGGATTTTGACCCAGTGACAATGAAGGAACAGCGATATAGTTCCAAGTCAGGATGGCGCGTGACTTGGAGGGGAACTTGCAGGTGGTGGTGTTCCCATGCATCTGCTATCCTTCTTCTAGGTGATAGATGTTGCGGGTTTGGAAGGTGCTGTTGAAGGACGCTTTGCAAGTTGCTGCAGTGCATGTTGTAGACAGTGCTGTCACAGTGCGTCGGTGGTGGAGGGAGTGAATGTTTAAGGTGATGGATGGGGCTGCTTTGTCTTAGATGGTGTCGAGCTTGTTGAGTGTTGTTGGAGCTGCACCCGTCCAGGCAAATGGAGAGTATTCCATCACACTCCTGACTTGTGCCTTGTAGATGGTGGACAGGCTTTGGGGAGTTAGGACATGAATTACCTGGCACAGAATTGCTCTAGGAGTCACAGTATTTATGTGGCAGATAAGTTTCTGGTCAGTGGTGACACCCAGGATGTTGACGGTGGGAGATTAAGTGATAGTAATGCTGTTGAATGTCAAGGGGAGATGGTTAGATCCTCCCTTGTTTGAGATGATCATTGACTGGCTTTTGTGTGGCACAAATGTTACTTGCCACTTATCAGCCCAAGCCTGAATGTTGTCCAGGTCTAGCTGCATGCAGGCATGAACTGCTTCATTACTTGAGGAACTGCGAATGGAACTGAACATTGTGCAATCATCAGTGAACATACCCACCTCTGATCTTATGATGGAAGGTAATTGATGAAACAGTAGAAGATGGTTGGACCTAGGACACAACCTGAGGAACTTTTGTACCGATGTCCGGGGGCTGAGATGATTGTCCTCCAACAACCACAACCATCTTCCTTTTTGCTCGGTATGACTCCAGCCAGTAGAGAGTTTTCCCCTGATTAAATTTTACGAGGGTTTCTTGAAGCCACACTCTGTCAAATACTACCTTGATGTCAAGGGCAGTCACTCTCACCTCACCTCTGGAATTCAGCTGTTTTGTCCCTATTTGGAGCTGAGTCATCCTGGTGAAAGCCAAATTGAGCATTGGTGAGCAGGTTAGAGTCATAGAGAGTCATAGAGTTACACAGCACAGAAACAGGCCTGTCGGCCCATCATGTCCATGCCAGCCATCAAGAACCTATCTATTCTAATCCCATTTTCCAGCACTTGGCCTGTAGCCTTGTATGCTATGGCGTTTCAAGTGTTTATCTAAACAATTCTTAAATGTTATGAGGGTTCCTGCATCTACCACCCTTTCAGGCAGTGTGTTCCAGATTCCAACCACCCTCTGGGTGAAACGAAATTCTTCAAATCCCCTCTAAACCTCCTGTCCCTTACCTTAAATCTATGCCCCCTGGTTATTCACACCTCTGCTAAGAGAAAAAGTTTCTTCCTATCTACCCTATCTATGCCCCTCAGAATTTTGTATACCTCAATCAGGTCTCCCCTCAGCCTTCACTGCTCTAATGAAAATAACCCTAACCTATCCAGTCTCTCTTCATAGCTGAAATGCTCCAGCCCAGGCAACATCCTGGTGAATCTCCTCTGCGCCCTCTCCAGTGCAACCACATCCTTCAGATAGTGTGGCGACCAGAACTGTACACAGTACTCCAGCTGTGGCCTAACTAGTGTTTTATACTGCTTTTATGCAGGTTATTAGTGAATAAGTGCCACTTCATAGCACTGTCAATGAAACCTTCCATTACTTTGCTGATTATTGAGAGTAGACTGTGGGGCAATAATTGAATGGATTGGATTTGTACTACTTTTTGTGGATAGGACATACCTGGGCAATTTTCCACATTTCCGGGTAGATACCAGTGTTGTAGCTGCACTGGAACAACTTGGCTAGGGACGCAGCTAATTCTGGGCACAGGTATTACGCACTACAGCTGTGATGAGGTCAGGGCCCATAAACTTTGCTGTATCCAGTGTGTTCTGCTTTTTCTTGCTATCAGGTGGAATTAATAGAATTGACTGAAGACTGGCATCTGTGATGCTGGAAACCTCAGGAGAAGGCTAAGAACGATCATCCATTTGGCACTTCTGGCTGAAGATGTTTGCAGGCCCTTCAGCCTTACCTTTTGCACTCATGTGCTGCACACTTCCATCTTTGTGGATGGAGATATTTGTTGAGCCTCCTCCTCCTGTTAGTTGGTCCACTTACCATTCATGTGATGTAGCAAAACTGCAAAACTTTGATCTGATCCATTGATTGTGGGACCACTTTTCTCTGTCTATAGCATGCTTTTTCCACTGTTTAACATGTATGTTTTCCTGTGTTGTATCTTCATCAGGTTGGCACTTCATTTTTAGGCATGCCTGATGCTGCCTCTGGTTTGGTCTCCTGCACCCCTCATTGATCCAGGATTGATCCCCTGGTTTGATGCTAATGGTAGAGTGGGGGATATGCCGGGCCATGAGTTTAAAAATTGTGGTTGAATACAATTCTTCTGCTGCTGATGGCCCATAGCGCCTCATGGATGCCCAGTTTTGAGTTGCTAGATCTGTTCGAATTCTATCCCATTTAGCACAGTGGCAGTGCCACACAACACGATGGTGGGTAACTTCAATGTGAAGACGGGACTTTGTCTCCACAAGGACAGCGCGGTGGTCACTCCTACCAATACTGTCATGGACAGATATATCTGCGACAGGTAGATTGATGAGGACGAGGTCAAGTATGCTTTTCCGCTGTGATGGTTCTCTCACCACCTGCCCCAGGCCAGGTCTGGCAGCAATGTCCTTTAGGACCTGGCCAGCTCGGTCAGTAGTGGTGCTACTGAGACACACTTGGTGTAAACATTGAAGTGCCCGACCCAGAGTACATTCTGTGCCCTCGCCACCCTCAGTGCTTCTTCCAAGTGGTGTTCAACATGGAGGAGTACTGATTTCATCAGTTGAGGGAGGTAGGTGGTAATCATAGAGTCATAGAGTTGGACAGCATAGAAACAGGCCCTTCGACAGGAAGGTTTCCTTCCCCGTGTTTAACCTGATGCTATGAGACTCCATCGGGTCCAGAGTCAATGTTGAGGGCTCCCAGGTCACTCCCTCCCATCTGTATACTACTGTGCTACCACCTCTGGTGAGTCGGTTCTGCTGGTGGGACAGGACATACCCAGGGATGATGATGGATGAGTCTGGGACATTGGCTGTAAGATATGAATCAGTGAATATGACTATGTCAGGCTTTTGGTTGACTCGTCCCTGGGACAGCTCTTTTAACTTTAACAGAAGTCCCCAGATGTTAGTGAGGAGAACTTTGCAGGGTCAACAGAACAGGGTGTGCCTTAGACGTGGCCGGTGCCTCGGTCAATATCGGGTGATCGATACAGTTTTGTTCCGATTCAATATTCTTTTGTAGTGGTTTGATACAACGGAGTGGCTTGTTCAGCCATTTCAGAGGGCAGTTAAGAGTCAACCACTTTGCTGTAGGTCTGGAGTCACATGTAGGCCAGACCAGGTAAGGATGGCAGATTTCCTTCCCGAGAGGACGAGTATACTGGATGAGTTTTACAACAATCCGATAGTTTCATGGTTTCATTACTGGGACTAGAACAAAGAACAAAGAAAATTACAGCACAGGAACAGGCCCTTCGGCCCTCCAAGCCTGCGCCAATCCAGATCCTCTATCTAAACATGTCGCCTATTTTCTAAGGGTCTGTATCTTTGCTTCCTGCCCATTCATGTATCTGTCTAGATACATCTTAAAAGACGCTATCGTGCCCGCTTCTACCACCTCCGCTGGCAACGTGTTCCAGGCACCCACCACCCTCTGCGTAAAGAACTTTCAACGCATATCCCCCCTAAACTTTTCCCCTCTCACTTTGAACTCATGACCCCTCGTAATTGAATCCCCCACTCTGGGAAAAAGCTTCTTGCTATCCACCCTGTCTATGCCTCTCATGATTTTGTACACCTCAATCAGGTTCCCCCTCAACTTCCGTCTTTCTAATGAAAATAATCCTAATCTACTCAACCTCTCTTCATAGCTAGCGCCTTCCATACCAGGCAACATCCTGGTGAACCTCCTCTGCACCCTCTCCAAAGCATCTACATCCTTTTAGTAATGTGGCGACCAGAACTGCACGCAGTATTCCAAATGTGGCAGAACCAAAGTCTTATACAACTGTAACATGACCTGCCAACCCTTGTACTCAATACCCCGTCCGATGAAGGAAAGCATGCCGTATGCCTTCTTGACCACTCTATTGACCTGCGTTGCCACCTTCAGGGAACAATGGACCTGAACACCCAAATCTCTCTGTACATCAATTTTCCCCAGGACTTTTCCATTTACTGTATAGTTCACTCTTGAATTGGATCTTCCAAAATGCATCACCTCGCGTTTGCCCTGATTGAACTCCATCTGCCATTTCTCTGCCCAACTCTCCAATCTATCTATATTCTGCTGTATTCTCTGACAGTCCCCTTCACTATCTGCTACTCCACCAATCTTAGTGTCGTCTGCAAACTTGCTAATCAGACCACCTATACTTTCCTCCAAATCATTTATGTATATCACAAACAACAGTGGTCCCAGCACGGATCCCTGTGGAACACCACTGGTCACACGTCTCCATTTTGAGAAACTCCCTTCCACTGCTACTCTCTGTCTCCTGTTGCCCAGCCAGTTCTTTATCCATCTAGCTAGTACACCCTGGACCCCATGCGACTTCACTTTCTCCATCAGCCTACCATGGGGAA
The DNA here is from genome assembly GCF_036365525.1 of Heterodontus francisci. Lineage (NCBI taxonomy): Eukaryota > Metazoa > Chordata > Chondrichthyes > Heterodontiformes > Heterodontidae > Heterodontus > Heterodontus francisci. The sequence goes on from NC_090373.1 coordinate 131,004,339, forward strand.
CCTTATCAAACGTCTTACTGAAGTCACCCATTCCCTTTCTCCCTCAGCAATCCTAATCTGCGGTGTGACCAATTCGCTAAACGTGCTATCCACGACCTCCTCAGCATCGCGCATGCTCCAAAGTGAGTCCATCCGCAGCTCCAGAGCCGTCCAGAGCTGCAGCTGGACACACTTCCTGCACGTGAAGGAGTCAGGGACATCAGCCATGTCCCTGAGCTCCCACATTGAACAAGAGGAGCATAACACGGGTCTGAGATCTCCTGCCATTTTTAATCTTAAGCTTAACTTAGTCTTAACTTAGATAAATGAAAAAGGAACGAAATGTTTTTACCAATCACACGAGAAAAAAAATAAATAGAAAAAGCCTTACCTTATCTGCACACCACCGAGTCCTTTTTTTTGGTTAGAAGAGGAGGGCGGGTGGGAGACACTAGAGGTGTAGTGTCTTGGGTTCAGCCGCTGCCCAAATATATAGGACTTACTTACTAGCTTTTTAAAAATTCCAGATTAATTTAATTTAATTTAAATTCCCAGCTGCCATGGTGGGATTTTGAACTCAATGGGCTGAATTTTACTGCGGGCTTCAGAACCCTGGTGTGGGACCAAAAAGCGGGTCCCCCAAGCCTGGACTTGTTGGCAGTGGGACTGTCCTGGCAATTTTGCTGCATGTAGCCTCCTGTGGGCCCGCCGTCCAAATAAGAATGGCGGGTGGACTATCCAAGCTGCCGACCCAATCTGAAGCCTCAGTCATGCCACTGGGTGAGCTGGTCACTCCTGAGGCAAGTTGGAGACCTCGGGGTGTATCAAAATGGAGGTGCCCTTGGAGAGGTAGGAGAAATAGAAAAATTCAGGGGGCCAAGTGCAAAAGGCCCTGCAGATTGGATGGGAAAACCCTTGGGTAGTTTGTTTGTGTTGCAGGATTGGCATTTCCTCAAGTGGCCCCTTCTGTGGGACATGGAGCTGCTGGCTTGGAATGCCCCTCGAGACTGCCACAGGGAGGCCGCCTCCATGGAGCTGGCAGCCTCCCCACATGGCGGGAGTGCCCCCACCACCCGAAAAATGGTGATGGCCCCACTTAATTGCCCCTAATTGGGGCTTTTAATATGCAAACCGGCTGCCTGCCTCAGTGAAGCGGACAGCCAATCCACACCTGGGTCTGCCTCCTGCCCGCCACTGGGAAACTTCATCAACGACTGGTCTCTGAAGCATTAGTTCTGGCCATTTGGGTTACTAGCCCAATAACATTACCATATTGGCTCATTGAACACCTTTGAAAGCAACGAAAATAAACATTAGGAGCAATGTGTAATGGCTGGTGAAGCCAACATTATGCATTTTACACTATCGTCGAAAGTCAAAATTACCATGCAAGTGTTCAATCAGGGAGAGTGATCTGGAAGTATCCAGGACATATCTGGAGACATATTACTAAATCATATCAAATCCTGCCTTCCTAGAGAGGGTGATTGAACCATTACCTGAAACAACTATAGTTGTCTTTTTAAAATGTTATTGTCAAAGGCCTTGATATTTGCAAAGGGAAAATATTTTGCTTCGATGTCCAGTTACTACAATGCAAGTTTTCAGGAAATTCCACGGCATTGTATCTTATTTCCAATATTATACTGAAAGTTAGATCATTCCCAAAGGAAAATGCTGCATTACAAGCATTAAAAGATACTTAGATATGATTGAGGGCACCCTGAAATGCAGGCCAAGGTAAAATGAGTGGCACTTTAAACAATGTAGCCAAATTCTTCATTAAAGGGTTAAATTCACCCAGTACTTTGAAGTAAAAACAAGAAATGCTGGAATCACTCAGCAGGTCTGGCAGCATCTGTGGAAAGAGAAAGACAGAGTTAACGTTTCGGGTCAGTGACCCTTCACCGGAACAGTACTTTGAAGTTGAACAGCAATGCATACTTTCCACCTGTACCACAGTGGAAAACTAATGATAGCTAATTTATTAAATGACTTGATCTGAACTCTTGTCCTTTAATTTCTCACATTATGCATGCAGCCATTCAAACATTTTGTATTGATCAGACTTTGTGGGACTCAAGTATAATCTTAGACAAAGTTATGCTGAACTATTCTTCTGAAATGGTAGCTATAATTTGTGAAGTGCAGCTAGCAAAGGTAGAAGCCCTACTATGGGCTGCACTTTCCTGTCACCTGCATTCTGCCTACCCACAGAAGACCTCTCACAGAAAGACCTACTCTTTTTTCGTAGAACTCTGCTCGCTGTCAGCAATTGTTTTAATGTTCACAGAACTTAGGTGACAGGTTCACTTTCTCATCACAATTAAAGGGCATGGTAATAATTTTATAAATTACCAAAGAAATCCAACAGGACACTTCTTAAAACCAACCTTACAGCAGACAAGAGTTATACTTCACCTAGTGTACAGCCCAAATGAATTTCCATGGGTGTTCTCCAGAAAACCCACCACAACCACAGTAGAAACCCTGCAGCAATGGTGGAAAGGGCTGTTTCTCTAGTATTTCCGCTGATCTGTTAAGGTTACGATGGGAGATAAGAAGAACCCCTATGGAAATTCTACCCCAGTGTCTTGGGATAGGTCTTACATCACTTAGCTCAAATACATTGGGGGACTGATCAGGACCTGTACCCTGAAGTTATACTGCCACTTGGCACACACACACACACGCACACAAAAGCTAAATGGCAGTAACTCAAAAGTGGCAGCATAAATGCAATCTAACATCGTCTTGGCAGATTCATATTCTAGTAGTAAATTGTTTCTTGTCATGCAGCCTTAGAATTATGATTCAAGTACTATTAAAGAGCTTCTGGTACATGTTATAATAAAATGGTAAGATCGTTCAGAGTTCTGAAACTGTAGACAGCATCATTGCCAACATAAGGCTGCATGATGATTGCACTTGAATGAAAGGTGATGTATAATTTTACAATAAAATGACTTGACTGTCAATCTAACTGCACTTGCTAATGACTAAAGTACAAAGGAAACCTGCCATTTTCAGACTGTAATAACCTTAATGTATCACTGCAGATAATAACAAGAGTCGAGAGTCATGCAGAAATGTTGAAATTGTGGCTGAAGCCCTTGCTTATGAGCACAACATAGTGACATTACACAGTGCAATCACAATAAAAACACCTGAAGAGATGGCCCTAAATTGGGATTATAAATTCTCACCGACACTTCATATCCCATAACATGGAATTGACGGCTAACTTGATATCCTTTTCCCTGGTTTTACGGTTCTGGTGAAGACCGCTTTATCACTGGAGATGTATTAGACACACTTCATTTCTCTTCACAGTATTGCTTTAATTTTCCACATCCGTGGGCTGACACAGACCTAACTACGTCCAATGTTTGCAAGTTATAAAATGTTCTCCTTGCTGCATTTTTATTGCTTCAAAATGGAACGTGTTGTTACCATTAACCCTTTGGTAGCAAATATTTTTGCCAGCAGAATCCATTCCGTATGGCTACTAGTGAGTACATAAAGACCTACTTAATAAAGAAAAAAGAGAAAATGCCAGTTATTTCCTTTGGATGTTCCAAAGTACTTCACAATTAGTTTTGAAGTACAATGTCTGTTATTGTGAAGGCAAACAGAGAAGCCAGTCTGAACACTGCCAGAATCCACAAACAGCTGGGTGATAAATGTGTAGTTATTCTGTTTTGGTGATGTTAGTTGAAGACTAACATCGGCTAGGATACTGGGAGAACATTTCTACTCTTTCTCGAATAGTATTGTGCACCTGAAAAGGCAGGCTTTCAAAAGACATGTTTTTGCAATCTTGTTTATCTAACATTTCCCCATTCAGTTACAGATGCCAACTCTGTTGCCAGAAGTATCATAACAAATATTGCCTGACACTGCCATAAAACTTACAGAGCAGGAGAGAAATCTAAATGGCAGGTTTCCTGTTCTGACAAAAATATGTTTTAAGTTCTGAGTTTGACCTAATTAGCCCAGTTCCCAATGGTACTCCAATATGGCTTACTACATTCTTTCTGAGGAAGAGGACAATTTCCATCTTGAACTCTAGGGTTTGTGTAATTCTTACCAATCAGATCCTCTATAAGTACAGCACATCTTAAATAAAAGCTGGCTGTTACTCATTCCAGTGCAATGTGGTTTTATACATAGCTATATATTTATATAAAAACTACTGCACTTAGAGCAATAGAACCATAGACATCTACAGTACAGAAAGAAGCCCTGGTGTGTCTTTGCTTGAGCAATCCAAAACCACTCCCACTGTCCCACGCTCTTCCGAAAGCCCTGTATCTTTCTGCTTCAAATATTTATTCATTTTTTCCTTGAAGTTTGCAATGGTCTCTGAGTAAACCATTCCCTGTGCAATGCATTCCATACTCTCACCCTCCGTGCAATTTCTCCTTACTTATCTTTCCACTGTTTTAGTGACAATTTAAATTGACGACTTCTCATCACTGACTCCCCATCAGAGAAATAAGCCTTTCCCTAGTCACCTGTCAAAATTCATCATAATTTTAAAACCTTTGCTAATTCCCCTCTTAGCCTTCTCTGCTACAGTGAAAATTATCCCAGGATCTCAAGTGTTTCCTAATAACTATATTTTCTCATCTCTGACATCATTCTGGTGAATCTACATTGTACACTCTCTGTGGCTTTAATGTCCCTTTCTATGATGAGGCACCCAAAACTACTCACAATACTCTCATTGTGGCCAAATCAATGCTTTGTATAAATTCATCATTACTGTTGTATACTATGTCCCTGTTTATAATAGCCAAAGTGCGACTACTTTTTATGACTTTATCTGCCTGCACTTGCCCTTTTCGTGAATTATGTATTGAAACTCGAGGTCTCTCTGTTGATCCATCCTTTCCAGTATTTTTTGCTTCAGTGCACACTCCTATGCCTATTATTATCTCATATTTTTCCATATCAAATTGCATCTATACCCATTAATCCCAACTCTTCATTTTCTGCCCATCAAACAACTTTCTATTCATTCTGCTACATTTCCTCTTATATTAGACACCTGAATTTTTGTAACAAGACTCCCAAGAGACACCTAATTGAATATCTTCTTAAAACAAATGTATTCTCCATCTACTTCATCCCTTCCATTTATACAATTGGTCACTGTAGTATAAGACTTTGAAAGGGTTAATGTTTTGGACAGTGTGAGTAACACCTCCCACTATGATGATGTAAGAGATCACATGAGAGAGAGATTTGAAGGAGAAGTAGCATAGAGTTAGACATACTTCTGTAAAGCTGTATATAATTATCTAATATGTAATAAACTAGTTATTGTTAAAACTTACCAAAGAAACAGACATCTCTCCTAGCTAGACTAACCCTATACAACTTGCTCTAACTAATTCTTGTTGTCTGTCCTTGATTAACCCCTGCATTTTGACATGCTTACTAATTTTATCTCAAATTGTAGCTTGAGGCTGGACCATTTTAATTTAGTAGCATAGTGCAGCCCTGTCTAAACCCAGCGAGAATGAGGGGTGCCCAGCAGGCAAGAACAGAGCAGGTTTGACAGGAAACTGCCACAGGGGATCACACAGAAACGGTTCCAGCAATGAGCTGTGTGGTTGAGGGGTGGGGGCAGGGTGTTGGCAAAAAGGTGAATGTTTTCTTTTTACTTGAGTAGTTTACCAGATCTAGATGTGCTACCTTCAGATTATAAATCTTTGTTTATGTCCGAATGTAGGTTTTTTGAAAAACAAGAATTGTAGCATAATGGTCTGAAAGGGTTAGTGTTGAGAGGAGAGTAAAGAATACCTCCTACCATGATGATGTAAGAGATCACATGTGAGAGAGACTTGAAGATAGATGTAGTGTGTAGACTGGTGTGAAGCTATACATAGTTGTAATGTAATAAAGTTGAATGTTCTAATTACTCCAGACTAAGGAATCTCTCTATGGCATCCTTCTGTGCTGCAATAATTCTGTGATTCTGTGACATTAAGGTTCCAAACATACAACAAGAAATTATACAATTTGAAGTAAATTGATGCTAACACCGATCTGACAACAAGATTGAAATATACTTCAGTACTCAGGCCACCTGCTTCCCGGATACACAGAGCAGACGGCATTCCAGTGTCTCCCACTTTGTATCAGGGAAGTTGCTTATGGAGATTCTTCACGCAGCCTTTTTCCTTTTCTATCTGTTCCCACCCCCTATTTGTCTGGTGCCTACATGGAAATTTCTAAGAGAAAGCAGCAACTTTAATAACTCCTTTGTCCTTCAAACTTCCATAGCCAAAGAATTTTTTTTTATTTGTTTGGGGTATGTGGGCATCGCTGGTTATGCCAGCATTTATTGCCCATCCCTAATTGCCCTTGAGAACGTGGGAGTGAGCTGCCTTCTTGAACCGCTGCAGTCCTTGGGGTGTAGGTGTTAGGAAGGGAGTTCCAGGATTTTGACCCAGTGACGGTGAAGGAATGACGGTATAGTTCCAAGTCAGGATGGTGTGTGGCTTAGGGTCATAGAGAGTCATAGAGTTATACAGCACAGAAAAAGGCCTTTCGGCCCACCGTGTCCATGCCGGCCATCAGGTCTATCTATTCTAATCCCAATTTCCAGCACTTGGCCCGTAACCTTGTATGCTGTGGTGTTTCAAGTGCTCATCTAAATACTTCTTAAATATTGTGAGGGTTCCTGCCTCGACTACCCCTTCAGCAGTGTGTTCCAGATTCCAACCACCCTCTGGGTGAAATTTTTTTTCCCTCAAATCCCCTCTAAACCTCCTGCATCTTACCTTAAATCTATGCCCCCTGGATATTCACTCCTCCGCGAAGGGAAAAAGTTTCTTCCTATCTACCCTATCTATGCCCCTCATAATTTTGTATACCTCAATCAGGTCCCCCCTCAGCCTTCTCTGCTCTAAGGAAAACAACCCTAGCCTATCCAGTCTCTTTTCATAGCTGAAATACTCCAGCCCAGGCAACATCCTGGTGAATCTCCTCTGCACCCTCTCCAGTGCAATCATATCTCCCTATAGTATGGTGACCAGAACTGTACACAGTACTCCAGCTGTGGCCTAACTAGTGTTTTATACAGCTCCATCATAACCTCCCTGCTCTTATATTCTATGCTTCGGCTAATAAAGGCAAGTATCCCATTTACTTTCCTAGCCATCTTATCTACCTGTGCTGCTGCCTTCAGTGATCTATGGACAAGTACACCAAGGTCCCTCTGACTTTCTGTACTTCCTAGGGTCCTGCCATCCATTATATATTCCCTTGCCTTGTTAGTCCTCCCAAAATGCATTATCTCACACTTATCAGGATTAAATTCCATTTGCAACTGCTCTGCCCATCTTACCAGCCTATCCATATTGTCCTGTAATCTAAGGCTTTCGTCCTCACTATTTACGACACCACCAATTTTTGTGTCATCTGCAAACTTACTGATCATACCTCCTATATTCACGTCTAAACCATTAATGTACGCTACAAACAGCAAGGGTCTCAGCACCGATCCCTGCAGTACACCACTGGTCACAGGCTTCCAATCGCAAAAACAACCCTCAACCATCACCCTCTGCCTCCTGCCACTAAGCCAATTTTGGATCCAATTTGCCAAATAGCCCTGAATCCCGTAGGCTCTTACCTTCTTGACCAATCTCCCATGTGGGACCTTATCAAAAGCCTTACATGTAGACTACATCAACTGCTTTACCCTCATCTACATACCTAGTCACCTCCTCAAAAAATGCAATCAAATTTGTTAGAGGGGAACTTGCAGGTGGTGGTGTTCCCATGCATCTGCTGCCCTTGTCCTTCTAGGTGGTAGAGATCACGGGTTTGGAAGGTGTTGTCGAAGGAATCTTGGTGAGTTGCTGCAATGCATCTTATAGATGGTACACAGTGCTGCCATTGTGCATCAGTGGTGGAGGGAGTGAATGTTGAAGGTTTGTGGATGGGGTGACAATCATACAGGCTGCTTTGTCCTGGATGGTGTCAAACCTTTTGAGTGTTGTTGGAGCTGCACCCCTCCAGGCAAGTGGAGAGTATTCTATTACACTCCTGACTTGTGCCTTGTAGATGGTGAACAAGCATTGGGGAGTCAGGAGGTGAGTTACTCGTCGCAGAATTCCCAGCCTCTGACCTGCTCTTGGAGCCACAGCATTTATGTGGCTGGTCCAAGTTCAGTTTCTGGTCAATGGTGACCCCCAGGATGCTGATAGTGGGTGATTCAGCGATGGTAATGCCATTGAATTTCAAGGAGAGTTGGTTAGATTCTCTCTTGTTTGAGATAGTCATTGCCTGGCACTTGTGTAGCGCCAATGTTACTTGCCACTTATCAACCCAAGCCTGGATGTTGTCCAGATCTTGCAGCATATGGACATGGAATGCTTCAGTATCTGAGGAGTCGTGAAATGTGATGAACATTGCGCAATCATTTCTACCTGACAGGCTTTTCAAGGTCCAATCACAATGCCTTATTCACTGAATTACAGCTCAATTAAACAAGTTCCTTATCTTACAGCAGTTTTTGTTATTCTATATGTTAAGCTAATATTTAAACTTCATGGCTTCCTTCCTTTAATCTAATTTTCTAACTTTCTAGGTGCCTCTCTGCTTCTTCCTTTACTCCATGTTGCAACGGGATGTGATCGCAGTCGGGTGACTTATGGAAATCTTGAGGTAATTGAGACACAAGATTTCTTGATGGGACCCAAAGGAGCAGTCCTGCTTCTTTTTACCCACAAAGGACCTGTAAACACACAAAATCACCCACAATCCTCAGCTCTCTTCTGAGCCTGGTGCTGCTGGCCAGGCTGGTACCAAGTTCCAGTTTAGCTTCTGCAGATGAACAGTCCCACTACATCTATCAGACCCAGGAAGGATTGGTGGGACCAGGTATCTCTTGCTGCCAAATGCTGAAAAGTAGACCCCAGGCAGGGATTGTGACCTGGACATACAAAGAAAATGGAATTTAAACAAGAATAGATATTTTGAAGTTGGCTACTTACCAAGGGTGCATCTGTCCTAGTTCCAGCTCGGGGAAGGGTGAGGTGGGGTGCTAGACTTTACAAATGGCATGGCAGGGCATAGAAATGCCCTTAATAGTGTGGATGCCTGCAATTCCCATGCAACAGAAGGGATTCCCCTGACCCCACAAACTTTGATGGTCAAAGGCAGAGGATTCCATGCAGCAGTCTCTTAGCACTTACCCCAGGATGTGTCCCCCATGGATTCTTATTCATGAGCTGTCAGTCATGTACAACTGAATCAATCGAACCATATTGAATTATTACTCTCTGTAACTGACAAAACTTCCAGCACAATCAATATAAGATGTTACAGGATGAGTTATTTCATCTGAATACAATTGGGCTGCTCTGCTGCAGACAGGATAACTCATTTAGTGGAAGTGGGTCTCTATTTGACATGAGAAAAATCACATTAACAATTGACCTGGTCATGTTTGTGACTTCCAGGCCTCTATTGCCTGGGAAAAGAAACAGACTTTGCAGCTGATTTTCAGGGGATTACTTTATTTCTTCACCTTTAAATTGGGTGGTGAGAATCAGGACAATCAGAAAGAAAGGTAATAAGGTTCAAATGCTGGACTCTGGGATTTGTGAAGATTATTTAATTCTTGTGATTCACATTGTTTAAAACACCACTGGTTTTCCCCCAACTTTCTAAATTTATTCTACTAGAATAATAACCTGTGGGAATAGCGAGCATTAAAAAATAAGAAAATTGTAAATCCTAGGAGTCACAAATGAATATGACTTTTGGCAAAATTAGGCAATGATTGATTGGAGTTTGAGAGTTCTGCAGCGGGACACTGCCAAAACTCCTGGAGAAACAGCGCAAACAACTAAAAGCAGAAACTGTGCCATTTCTCCTGGGATTCTGCTGCTCTTCTGCGAACGTTGCAGATGGTGATCACAAGAGCACAAGAAATAGGAGCAGAAGTAGACCATATGGCCCATCAAGCCTGCTCCACCATTCAATCTGATCATGGCTGATCTTGGGCTTCAATTCCACTTTCCTGCCTGCTCCCCATATCCTTTGACTCCCTGCGAGACCAAAAATCTAGCTATCCCAGCCTTAAATGTATTCAATGATGGAGCATCCACAACCCTCTGGGGTGGAGAATTCCAAAGATTCACAACCTTTTGAGTGAAGTAATTTCTCCTCATCTCAGTCCTGAATGATCGGCCGCTTATCCTGAGACTGTGTCACCGTGTTCTAGATTCCCTGACCAGTGGGAACAATCTCTCAGCTTCTCCCCTAGCAAGCCCTTTCAGAATCTTGTATGTTTCAATTAGATCACCTCTCATTTTTCTAAACTCCAGAGAATATAGGCCCAATTTACTCAGCCTCTCATCATAGGACAACCCCCTCATCCCAGGGACCAATTTAGTAAATCTTCGCTGCACTGCCTCCAGTGCAAATATATCCTTGGAGACTAAAACTGCACACTGTATTCCAGCTGCGGTCTCACCAAAGCCCTGTACAATTTTAGTAAGACTTCTTTATTCCTGTACTCCAATCCCCTTGCAATAAAGGCCAAAATGCCATTTTCCTTCCTAATAGCCTGCTGCACCTGCATGTTAGCTTTGTGCGCTCCTTGTACGGTTACCCCCAAGTGTCTCTGAACATCAACACTTAGCAGTTTCACACCTTTTAAAAAATATTCTGCTTTTCTATTTTTATGACCCAAGTGAACAACTTCACATTTCCCTACATTATACTCCATTTGCCATCTTGTTGCCCATTCAGATCGAGAGAACCCTTGTGGAGATTTTTCCTCAAAAAGTTTAATAGCTATTTCTTACACATCTATGTATGCATTCATATAAAAGCTCCCACACACAGACATATATATATGTGTATATATACACGCACATATATAAACTCACATGTATATACACATACAGATATACATACAGGTATATATAAATTATCTTCATCAGGGTTTAGGATACAACTTGCCTTCATTTAAAAAGGGCATGTCATTATCCATTTTTAAGCAAAATGTCTGAGTAAAAAAAATTGTCTCGAGAAAAGCCCCACAATAAATTATGGCTTTAATAAGGTGAATAAGTCACTGAGAATTTGAAAAACAATTCTGTAAGAGTGTCCAAATGGATTAGATTACACCAATTAAAATATCCCACTTGGAGCCTATTATGTTTAGATTTTGTAATACTTTAAATAAAATCATCATACATTACTGTTGATATTGAACATGTTTATTCTAACATTACTTATTGGTTATTAGTGATTGCAGCTTGCTTAGAATCACTAGGGGGCACTGCAGCTTCCATGATGAAAGCTTTGATAGCAGAATGATAGTAGGTCAAACTTTATTCACACAACTGCGAGCAATATCAAACTTACTGACCCCATTTATGATAATTAAAATTAGAACAACTAACTTATTTATTTTAGATCTACTTCTGGCCATTGATCTTTTCTTAGCCTAGAGTCTTTCCAGATCACCACCAATGCTGTTTAGACATAACCGCCAAGGATGTACGTGAGTAATCTGGTGTGATTCCTTTCTAATTTGACTTGGTGTAATATTAACCTATCAAGGAAGGTCCAAGATTAAATCCCCTTCTATGATAAAATTAGGGTCCTGAGCAACTTACAGGACCCATTTCCAATTTCTGAAAGCCACAGCACTTCACGCTTTGTGTTCTGAACTTGCACAGACAGCGTGGCCTTAACCACCAGGAAAGCTCCCATACTTACCTATATGTGGAGCTGGGAGGAGCAGGAATGCTTCTTCTGACACTGCATTAAAAGAGCATGGTACAGTCCCCCTGGCTACCAATATACCAATACCCCACCACCGTCCCACCTCCCTGAACTCCCTGATCACTCCCCTGCCCCGGCCATCAATATCCCTCGCCCAGCACGTTAAGATCAATCAAAATCTAGGCCAAAAACATTGCCTCAGCTTGAACAACAGCTTTGACCTCAAAGAGAAAGGCAGAGCTAGTTGAAATTTCTTTCTCCACACTCAACCTCCCAACCCTTGCCTGAAAAAGCCAAACATTGCCTTCAGAACTCTAACTTCTTACAACAAAAGACAATTTCTACCACTTGTGAGAGCAGAAACCATCTGGTTTAATAACAGTGGTCACTCAAATGTCAAAACATTTTCTCAGTGACATCAAATCAACGTCCTCATTGGGAGCATTGAATGACATAGTGGGTTAGCATATTAATTCCCTGGCTGCTCACTGATGGGTCTTTCCCCTGAGTATGAGACATTTCAATCCACTGATAAGGTCTCAAGTGTCAGTACCAGTCACTTGCATTCTCTTTGCTGCTGACGCTACCCGAGAGTGGCTAATTCTTTATTTGAAAGACAAGCAACTAAATCATTAAAGGCAGACATGGACAGAATTGGATAGTGAGCAGACAAATTGTGTGGCATCTTTCACACTGTGAAAAGCAAGTCAATAAAAGTTGAGAAAGATTAATCATGATGTTACTCACCCCCATGTTTTATGAGTATGTCAAGTGCTTTTAAATTACAAATAGCTGAAATCATCACAAATACGTGACCCTAGTTTTTAATGTATCAGCCTTAAAACAGTGGTAGCCCTCTTGCCTCTGAGTCAGAGGATGTGGCCTCAAGCTCCACTCCACAACCAAAGCACATAATCTACACTTACAATTTAGTGCTGTACTGAGAGAGTGCTGTATTATTGGAGGTGCTGGTTTTTAGATGAGACATTAAACTGAGGCCCAGTCAAGCCTCTCAGGTGGACGTAAAAGATTCCATGGCATTATTTTGTAAAAGAGCAGAGGGTTCTCATTGATGTCCGGGCCAATATTTCTCCCAAACAGCATCAATAAAACGGATCACTTGATCTGTATTTCATTGCTGTTCGTGGGACCTTTGTGAAAATTGGCTGCTGTGTTTCCTACATTGCATGAGAGTCTACACTTCAAATCTACTTTGGCTGTAAAGTGATTTGGATGTTCTGAGGTCAAGAAAGGCACTATCTAAATGCAAGTTCTTTCTTCACTACAAATAGCTTCAGGCTTGTATTCAATGTATATGAAATGAGTGATGAAATATTGTTGTCTTATCTGGCAGGCTACACACAAAACTCATTTCTTGCTCCTGTTCCACAGGTTCGGAAACGAGATGCAGCACTGGAGGGAGTGGTATCCAAATTTACAGAAGATACTAAAATAGGAAGCATAGGCCATGAATTTGCTTGTAGCTACTCCTGCTTTGCCAACATAACTTCATTTGATATGTGGCAGAAATACCATTTGCACATGGGATGGATTTTGTGTTGCAGGCGGGCTTCCGGCGCTGAATTGAAAAGGCAGGGGAAAGCCCACCCCTTCTTTTTCAAGCAGCACACCTTCCCACACCGCCCCCCTCCACCACCCACCTGAGTGATCCTCCAGTATTTTCAAGGCTGTGTCCTGTGCCAGAATCCCCATCCCTTTGAAGACAGGATCCAAGAGCTGCTGGCCAATCACAGGTTGGCAGCTCAGCAGTATCCGCAGCATCACCAGGAGTGGTGGCCACTGCCAGTACTGCAGAGGTCTCGGACCCAGGTCAGCGCTGGAACCCTGGACCTCAGGTAAGTGAGGTGGGGTCGCCGGGACCAGTCCAGAAGGCACCAACGAGGGGGAGGGGGGGATGTGTTGGTCATGCAGTCCAGGGGGAGAGTGTTAACTGGTTCGCTGTTGGGGTCCTCCGTGGGCCACAGATTGCCATGGAGAAGGGACCCCCAAGCCCTCATGTTACAAGGCACCTTCCCCCCGCCTGGCGGAGGCCCTCCGCTGCTGGTAAGATCTCAGTGACAGGGCAAAGAGGCCCTTAATTGTCTGTTGATAGCCCACTTAAGGGTCTCAATTGGCCTCTGGGAGGGTAGGCTGCCGTCGCCTTATCTCGCCCCTGGGAATAAGTGATGTGGAGGAAAAGATGGATTTGTGAGTTCAGATTCATAAGACATTAAACCAGCATCTCAAGTTGATAAAGTCGTTAAAAAAAATTTAATGGAATACTTGGATTTACAACAAGAGTTAGACAACAGAAAAGTCAAGATGTAAAAGCGAATGGCCGGAATCTTGTTCTGCCGCCACCAAGGTTGGCGGCGGGCGAAGGAAGCGACGCCCAGCCCGGGCCGGCTGCATGTCGATGAGCCACCACAATCTTCGGCCTGCGCTCCCCCCCACCCCACCCCGATCACATGGAGGGGACAGCCCGTTCGTCCCTGGCAATGGCGTCAACTGCCTGTGCATAGGCACAGCACCATTTTTAAAGGGCTTGGAACCCTTCCGGTATTTTTACAGATTTTAGGAAACATTTTTAAAAACAATTAAAAATGGTATTTTTGGACCTCTCCCAGCAATCCCCCCCACCCCACCCAATAACCACAATATTAAATACTTGCCCTCTCCACCCCAAAACACTTATCTTTTTCAACTGACCTTTTCCCCCATCTCAAAGTGCATAAAATATAAATTTTATCCCTTCCCACCATCCCCTCCACCAATGAGAGACCTTTATCGCTGCTCCCCACCCCCCCCACCCGACCCCGCCCGTACAGAAAAAATTACCTGCTCCTCCCTCCCAACCCTGGATGGGGATCGAAAGGCGTGGGAATGCCGGCCAGCGGCATGAAGATCGCACTGGGGCTGGGTTTGCAATTCAGTCAGGTATGTAAATATATTTAAATATTTAAATGCAGGGCCCATCGTCAAGCAGTAGGGGTGCCGCCATGAGGCCTCTCTGCCTCCATGAAGATCGGGCCAGGCCCTCACGGTGTTGGCGTTGGGGGCAGGCTTCCTCTGGAGCGATCTTTAGACCTTCCCCACCACGGACCCCAACGCCTGGAGGGGAGCTAAATTCAACCCCAATATATATAATACCTCAGTAAGAGTATAGTTGGCTTTGAGTACGCAGTTTGGGGCTCCATGCTATAGGAAGTAAGATGAATGCAGACTCACTTGGATTCTGTCGGGTATGAGGAAATACAAATATGAAGAAAAATTTGAAAAACAGGGGCTCTTTTCCGTAGAGTTGAGGAAATTATGGGGTGGTTTGACAGAGATGTTTAAAATTAGGAAGGAATGGGATAGAGCAGTTAGCAACAGACTGTTTACAGTGAGTGAGGGTTTTAGACTGAGGTAATATAATAGATATAAGATTAAGAACAACAACTTACATTTATATATCACCTTTAGTGTCACGAAATATTCCAAGGTGCGTCAAAGGAATGTTGTGTAGCAAAATTAGACATTGAACCACATAAGGCAATACTGGGGAGATGTCCAAAAGCTTGGTCAAAGATGTAGTTTTTAAGGAGTGTCCTAAAGAAAGAAAGGGAGGTAGCGATTTGGAGAGGTTTAGGGAGGGAATTGCAGAGCTTTGGGCTGAGGCAGCTGAAGGCATGACGCAATTAAAATTGGAGATGCTCAAGGGGCCAGAATTCGAGGAGTGCAGATATCTCAGAGGATTGTGGATCTGGAGAAGATTACAAAGATAGGGAGGGGCGAGGCCATGGAGAGATTCGAAAACAAGGTTGAGAATTTTAAAATTGAGGCATTGCTTAACCGGAAGCCAGTGTAGATGAGTGGAAACAGGGGTGGTATGTGGACTTGGTGCAAGGAAGGACACAGATAGCAAAGTTTTAGATGGTCTCAAGTTTACGGAGGGCAGAGTGTGAAAGGCCAGCCAGGAGTATGTTGGAATAGTCAAGTCTAGAGGTAACAAAAGCATGAATAAGGGTTTCAGCGCAGATGAGCTGCGGCAGTGGCAAAGTAGGGCAATGTTACCGAGATAGAATTAGGTAGTTTTAGTGATGGCGCAGTTATGTGGTCGGGAGCTCATCTCATCGAATGTGGCACCAAGGTTGTGAACAGATGGTTTACTCTCAGACTGTTGCCAGGGAAAGGGATGGATTCAGTAGCTAGGGAATGGAATTGTAGTGGGGACATAAGACAATGGCTTCAGTCTTCCCAATATCTAATTGAAGGAAATTTCTGCTCATCCAGTACTGGGTGAGCAGTCTGATAATTCAGTTATAGTTAGAGACAAAAGTCCGAGTGTATCAAGCCTGTGTCCTCAGTACCTTGCTCTATGGCAGCGAGGCCTGGACAACGTATGTCAGCCAAGAGCGACGTCTCAATTCATTCCATCTTCGCTGCCTCCGGAGAATACTTGGCATCAGGTGGCAGGACCGTATCTCCAACACAGAAGTCCTCGAGATGGCCAACATTCCCAGCCTATACACACTACTGAGTCAGCGGTGCTTGAGATGGCTTGGCCATGTGAGCCACATGGAAGATGGCAGGATCCCCAAAGACACATTGTACAGCGAGCTCGCCACTGGTATCAGACCCACCGGCCGTCCATGTCTCCGCTTTAAAGACGTCTGCAAACGCGACATGAAGTCCTGTGACATTGATCACAAGTCGTGGGAGTCAGTTGCCAGCGTTCGCCAGAGCTGGCGGGCAGCCATAAAGGCGGGGCTAAAGTGTGGCGAGTCGAAAAGACTTAGCAGTTGGCAGGAAAAAAGACAGAAGCGCAAGGGGAGAGCCAACTGTGTAACAGCCCCGACAAACACATTTTTCTGCAGCACCTGTGGAAGAGCCTGTCACTCTAGAATTGGCCTTTATAGCCACTCCAGGTGCTGCTCCACAAACCACTGACCACCTCCAGGCGCTTACCCATTGTCTCTCGAGATAAGGAGGCCAAAGAAGAAGAAGAGGGAAAGAGTTGAGAGAAGTAGTGGTGAGGTAGAGCTGGGTGTCACAGCATACATGTGAAAACTAACACTCTGATTTCGGATGATGTCACCAAAGGGCAGCCTGCAGATGAAAAATACGGAGGAGGTCAAGGATAGATTCTTGAGGGATACCAGAGGTAATGATGCGGGAGCAGGAAGAGAACTCATTGCAAGTGATTCTCTGGCTACGATTAGATAAACAAGAATGGAACCAGATGAGAGCAGTCCCACCCAGCTGGATGGACAATGGAGAGGTGTTGGTGTTGTCAAATATGTTCAAAGGCTGCAGAGAGGTCAAGAAGGATGAGGAGAGATAGTTTACCTTTGTCGTAGTCAATCAGAATATAATTTATGATTGTGATAAGAGCCATTTCAATACTGTGACAGGGCAGAAACCTGAGTGGTGGAAAAAATGGTGCTCTGGGAAAAATGGGCATGGATTTTGGAGGTGACAACATGTTCAAGGACTTTGGACAGGAAAGGGAGGTTGGAGATGGGGCGGTAGTTTGCAACCACAGTGGAGTCAAGGGTTGTTTTTTTTGAGGAGGGGGCGATGACAGCAACTTTAAAGGAAATAATGTCAGCACCTGAAGAAAGAGAACAATTAACAATATCGGTTAACATAGGGACCAGGAGGGGAAGTTGGTGGTCAGCAGTTTAGTGGGAAAAGGGTCAAGAGGGAGGAGGTGGGACTCATGGACATGATGAGATCAGAGAAGGCATGAGGGGAGATAAGAGAGAAACTAGAGAAAGATGCAAATTCAGAGCTAAGATAAAAGATGTAGGACAAAGAACAAAGGATTTTTTTTCTTTACAGCGTCTTAAGAGGCTGTGAAATGTGGAATTAGTGATTGAAGCTGCAACCATGTCAACTTTTAAGACTAGTTCAAATCAGTGTTTGAAGAAAAGGGGAATGAAGGGATTCAGGTAGATGTGGGAATGTGGGATGAGAATAACCACTTGCAGGAAGGGTAAACACCGACAGGGATTGGTTGGGCCAAGCTGCCTGTCTTGATGTTGTATCGCCCATGTAATTCTATGGATTCATCTGGCTTATTCTATGTTGCACATAATCGAACCAATGTGTTCATACTGTCACTCCTCTATTAGATCATGATTGGATCAATGGAGCAAAGATATGAAAACGGAAAGTGCTGGAAATACATAGCAGGACTGGCAACATCAGTGGAGAGAGAAGCAGAGTTAACATTTCAGGTCTGTGACTTTTCATCAGAACACTTCGGATTTCCAGATTCCGCAGTATTTTGCTTTTATTAAAGCATACAGTATCCTGGGCTTTATTAATAGGGACATAGAGTGCAAGAGCGAGGAATTTATGTTGAACATATAAGACACTAGTTCGGCCTCAGTTGGAGTATTGTATCCAATTCTGGGCGCCACACTTTAGAAAAGACATGAGGACATTAGAGAGAGTAAAGAAAAGATTCATGAAAATGTTCCAGGGATGAGGAATTTCAGATTGGAGAAGTTAGGACTGTTTTCCTTGGAGAAGAGAAGGCTGAGAGGTGATTTGATAGAGGTATTTAAAATCATGAGGGGTCTAGACAGAGCAGATAGAGAGAAACTGTTCCCACTTGTGAAAGGATCGAGAATGAGAGGGCACAGATTTAAAGTATTTAGCAAGAGAAGTAAAAGTGACATGAGGAAAAACTTTTGCACGCAGCGAGTGGTTCAGGTCTGGAATGCGCTGCCTGAGAATGTGGTGGAGGCAGGTTCAATTGAAGCATTCAAAAGGAAGTTAGACAGTTATATGAAAAGATAGAATGTGCAGGGTTATGGGGAGAAGGCAGGGGAATGGAACTGAGGGAATTGCTCTTTCAGAGAGCCAGTGCAGACACGATGGGCCGAATGGCCTCCTCCTGCTCATGTAACGATTCTGCGATTCTGTTTCAAACTTTAATTATTGTTGGTGCTTTTTCTTTATGTCCACTTTATTTCTCTCTTAATCCATTCTTTCTTTCCCTCTCTTTATTTTGCTTTCTGTACATGGTTTGACATTGAATTAAATATTCTAACTTACACTTCCTGGTTCAGTCTCTGTGATGTTTATTATTAATTCTTAAATCTGATTGGTTAAGGAGATACAAAGCTGCTTGCCCGATTCACACAGGTCCTGGATGACATGTATAGAATTCCACACCATTTGTATGTCCCACTGAGAGCAGTTTATTGTGCAAAACAGCAAGCAAAGTCAATGGGCAACTGCAAGTCTAACGAATGGCTGGCACTGGTCATTAGCCACTCAGCAAAATCCAGCCCCATGCTTCAAGCTAGGGACTTTTCTAACTTTTTGTTGGCACCCAGTAAATTTTCTTAGTATTTTTCTGTGCTCCCAACAGATCAAACCAATTGGGCCTCTAACTACATAGTTTTTCATAACCTTACATTTAAAAACCACAAGAAATGGTGCAAATGCATCACTATACAATCATAAAAGATAGAGGTCAAGAAATTGGGTCATTAGCACCCATTATTTAGGATCTATGGGTGCCCTACAGCTCCAAAATGGCATCTGTGGCATGCGTGCACAGTTGTGGGGCAAATTGGGCTGGACGCCATATTGGTGAAGGCATTAGCAAGCTGGCAATGAACATACACCAGAAATATATAGAGCAGGCAGACTGTGATGTCAATCAATGTGCAACAATGATTTGACACTAGCATTGCCATTTTTGAGCTCATTGCTCCAGTTAATGCTCTCTTAATCCAATACAGCTGAACACACATTCAGCAGCAAGAAGGACCTCCCCACCAATAGTATTTGAAGGGATCATCAACTACCTGCAGGTTAGTTCCTGCTGAATACTTCTGGCTGTTGCTACCATTCTACAAGTGTTTGATGCTTTTTATAGTTATTTCGAGTTGCAGAAGTTTACAGGGGGTGGTGTGGCATGTGCTGAAGGACTTGGTCCTAACTTCAAGGCTCCTGCACAAACCAGACATGGGCATATTAGTGGGCATTCCACTTGGAATATGGCATGACATAGAGAATAAGCAGAGA
This sequence comes from Heterodontus francisci, assembly GCF_036365525.1. Lineage (NCBI taxonomy): Eukaryota > Metazoa > Chordata > Chondrichthyes > Heterodontiformes > Heterodontidae > Heterodontus > Heterodontus francisci. The sequence continues at coordinate 131,024,112 of NC_090373.1, forward strand.
GCATGGAGAGCAAGACAAGCTGCTGGAAGAGGGAGGAGGAGAAGGGGGGAAAAGGCTCTCAGCAGGAGGCCAAAACCACTCAGGGTGTTCAGGGAGCAATTCTCGTACCTGAAGCTCAGCAAAGAACAATGAGAGATGTCTGTGCTTCAATAAGGACACCTTCACTGAAATCTGCCACTTACTGTAGCCATAACTGCACCCTTCGAGCAGGAAAAGGATTGCTTTGCTGTGGTTGTCAAGGCGATCATGGCAATAAACTTTTATGTGACTGGTTCCTTCCAGGCTGGAGCTGAAGATATTTGCAACATCTCGCAGTTTACCCTCCAGTGTTGCCTAAGGGAGGTAACTAACACTTTCAAAGAGAGCTAACTATATAACAACATATGAAATAGGAACAGGAGTAGATCATTCAGCCTTTTGAACTTGCTCTGCCATTTAATAAGATCAATGCTTATGTTCGACCTCAATTCCACCTTCCTACATTATCCCTATATCTCTGGATTCCCTTAGTATCCAAAAATCTATCGATCTCCATCTTAAATATACTCAACAACTAAGCATCCACTATTCTCTTGGGTAGAGAATTCTAAAGATTCACAGCCCTCTCTGACCAACCCCATACTCTGACAGTGTGATCGCCAGTTCTAGACTCCCCAGCCAGGGAAAACACCCTCCCAGCATCAACCCTATTAAGCTCCTTAAGAATTTTATATGTTTCAATGAGATCACCTCACATTCTAATAATCTCAAGGGAATAAAGGCCTAGTCTACTTAATCTCCTCTTATAGGACAAATCCCTCATCTCAGTAATCAGTCTAGTGAAACTTCATTGTATGCCCTCTAATGCAAGTATATTGTTTCTTCGACAAGGTGACCAAAACTGCATTTTATTGTTTCTTGCCACACAGCTTTGTTAAGGTTGCAGGCTTGCCCATGGTGCAGGGTGCCACTGACTGCATGCGTATCATTTTGCAGGCACCACATGTCAACTCTGTCATGTACCAGAACTGAAAGGGATTCCACTTCCTCAAAGCCTAGCTGCTGTTTGACCATAGGCAGTGAATCATGCAGGGCAATGCCTGGTATCCTGGCAGCAGACCTGATTCCTTTATTCTATGGTAGTCCACTGTGCCAGCTGCATTTGAGCCACCACAGCAAACCAAAGGGTGGCTGTTGGGTAACATGGCCTATCCACTGATGTCCTAGCTCATGACCCGAATGCGCAATCTATGCACGCGTGCGCAGCATGCGTACAACAAAAGCCATGCTGCCACACTAAATGTGATAGAGACAACCTAAACAGCCCCTTTTAGTCCGGGCTGTCTGTGAAGAACTCATCCAAATATTATACCAGTAACCGCAACCTGAATTCTCCAGACACCAATAATCCCACACCTTGCCTTCCTCTGCCACTGACCATCAGAGCTTGGCCACAATGCAAAAAAGGAACACAAAATAAACATTCCAAACCAAATTAATAAGTGAAATCATGCTATATTGCATACAAAAATCAGCTAATCATCCTTGTGCATTCCATTAGTCTTCTGTGTGCCTTTGCCTGGCCTAATGCTTCTATACAGTTCTCCCCCCGTGGCTGCAGTATGCCTGGTGCAAGGCTGCTAACTTTCAGTGGGGGAGACTGCAGAAGGTGTGGAAGGATGAATTTGAGCAACTCTGGGCCTAGAAGGCCTAGCTGTGGACTGAACCACTTTGGCATGGGCTGCAGCCTCTGAGCTGACTGGCTGACAGGCAACAGCAAGTGCAATGGCAGATTGGCAGGGATAGGAGGATGAATGCTCTCATCCTGAGAGAGGACAGCAGGCTCGTGCACCATGAAGCCACTGCCACTTCCCCAGGGTGGCGCCTCAGCAATCCTAGTCATCTCTTGGAGGACAGATTGCTGGACTGCTGTGACACCCTGCAAGCCCCTATGGACACAATAATCACAGTCGTGATGCGCTTGCATGGTAGTAGTCTGAGTTTCCATTGCAGCACTCAGATATTGGGAGTCCATTGCTTGTGCTGCAGTGGTAGCTGCGCCATTGGTCATCACGTGATGTTTCATGGTTAGGTCCACAAGTGTGCTAACAGAGATGGCCACCAGCTCCATGCTGGAAAGGGTGGACTCTGTGTGAAGTTGGTGCTGGAATCCTCCATGCTCCTTCACATTGGCCACAGGCTCTCAGGCTTCTCAATACATGAAACATTTAAATAAAAGCAAAATACTGTGGATTCTGAAAATCTGAAATAAAAAACAGAAAGTGCTCGAAATACAAGCAGGTCTGGCAGCATCTGTGGAGAGAGAAACAGAGTTAACATTTCAGGTCTGTGACCTTTCATCAGAACTGGCAAAGGTTAGAAATGTAATAGATTTTAAGCAAGTGATGCGGCAGGGAGATGGGGGCGGGGGGGGGTTGGAGGAAAGCAGAACAAAGGGAAGGTCTGAGATAGGGTAGTCTTAAATTAGTTTTTGCTTTAGCTTTTGGACAGAACTGTTCATTATTCTGCCATTAACACTCTCTCTGAACAAATGCTTTATCTTTTACTACGGCTATTACTACTCCCTTTGCCTTTTATTCCATGACATCTTTGTCATTTAATCTCTTCTGCCCTCTGCCCTCTTCCTCCTCCGAGTGTCAAATCAGGTGATGATGTGCCTTCATTATCGCTGTCTTCTTGCTATTCCTTCAATGCCTGGCCAGGTTATAGTTCTTGGGCATCTGAAAGAAGAAATTGTTGTGGTGAGGCAAGGGGGAAAAGTAAGTGGTGCACGCTTACACCATCTGCCACTTATAAATCAGAAGAGAATGTGAGATGAGAGGGAGGTGGGATGTGAGAAACAGGATTAGGTATGAGGATACCCTCATCATCAATGGTTTCAGCCCTGCCACTGGCCACGGCCTCAGCAATGGTCTTCGCAATAATGGTGAGCACCGTCTCTTCCATAAAGGATAAGGACATGCAGTTGCATGCCACCTTGTCCTACAAGAGAGAGGGAAGTATGTCAGTGCATGTTTTGCAATATGTTTAGGTTATATAGCTGTCATATTTGAATAGCTGGTAAGCTGTGAGATGTGGGTGTGAAGCTTGCAGCAGTGCTAAGTGTGTGAGGGGCTGGAACATTGGAATTTTAGGCATGAATCCTAATTATTGCTCGGAGAGTGATGGAGGCATGGAGAATTGAGCAGTGTCTGAGGCTAGCAGTGCAGTTGATGGGATATGGCATTTGGAGATGCATTCACAGTCCTTGACCACTTGTGTGAGGTCATTGAACATGTTGAGGGACTGTATTCTGGACCCCTGGAAATGACCTCTCACTGCCTTCTAAGCATGTGGCTGGAGGATCTCCTGGTCCTCTGCAGATGCAGCACATCTCTCCTCCTATTCATCTCCTCCCCCAAGGCCTCCCATGCAGCCTCTGAAAACCCTGGAGGCCACGATCTCCATGTTATGCTATTCTTCACTGTTTCCCAGGTCAGATTTACTTCCTACTTGACTGTCAGCATCTGCTGCAGCCACAATTACCTCCCCTTTAAGAGGTGCAGCTAGTTTTAAGCAATGCAGGTTAGCTTTAAGTGGTGCTAGCCATTCACGATATTAATTCCCTGCTGATGAAAAGCATGGTTAGCACTGGCTGGGTGCTGAACTCACTTAAATCAGCAGGCAGCACAAAGCCTGCATTGCATTGAATGGGGGCAAGATAATCGCAATCCCCATGCCTGTTTTCGGGGGCTTTCCAATTTAGTCCTCAGATAGTTGAATAATTTGGAAACAAAATTCATTAGAACACTAAAGCTGTAAACCTATCTTTTGCTCTCAATTGATGATCAATCTGTGTCGTATTTGCAGCATTTCCTGTTTTGATTCCAGATTTCAAAGACAATGATACTTTGCAATATAAACACTGTGTAGTATGAGGAACTGGTGCCCATGCACTCTGTTTTATTTTTGATACTAGTTTTCCTTTCCAAAAGCACACACAATACTGCCATCCAGATATGTGTCTTTGATCAACTATAAGCAAAGGAAATGCAGACTTCAGACTGCTTAATGATTATTCTCTGTGATCTTATATGCTGTGAGGCAAGTAACCAATCACTGTTTTTTGGAAATCTGCTCTTCTGTACTCCTTGGAAGAACTTTGCTTCTCTGTACTGTGCCACCTAGAGGCCCATTCCAGTAACAATCTGACAAAACTCAGCAACTCTGACAGGCAGATTAGAGTGACAACCAGCCCTGGGGCTTGAAACTGTGAACATCTGGTTGGGAATCAGTTGTCGTATTAATAAATAAATAAATAATTCTCACCTTGTCCTTTTTAATCCTTGGACTGCCAATTGCTCTTGGATGAAGGGAGTGGGAGAATTCCAGTTCCTTTATAATCCAATAGGAAATGGCTGTTTACATTTTAAAAAAAATCAAATTTGTACCCTGTCTGCCCTGGACACAAATGTCAAGAGTGCATGAGAAGAATTACCAAACAGGATTACACCAGCAGTGAAAAGTAACATTGTCAATCATCAGTGTTTTTCTCCCTGATGTCAGTTGTTTGTGCAGCCCACAGACATTACTTTGTTAACATTCATAATTTAATTCATAGCAAAATCTAATTGTCTCAGAAAATGGATTTTACTATTGAGAGGTTTTTGGAAGAATAAAACGACAATCTTACCATGTCAACAGGTAGTCAACAAAGCTCCTTTCTTAGAACATGGGACACAACTCAATGAAATTATCCTAGAATGTAATTCAAACTCTACTGTTTCTGAAGAGCCTGATGAGATGTGCTAGAAACAGCTCTTTTTCAACCTCAAACTTTTAAGTAAATTCCTATGCTTATAGATATGCTTATCTATCTCCTCCTTATCAGCTTTTTCATACTGCTAGCTTATTTTAGAAACCTTCACCTTCCCTTCTAGCACCTAACTTCATTGAAACACAATCTCATCCAGCCTTAGTATTTTGGCTGACTGTGATCCTCAGGGCTTTATCCACTGGCTGTAAGCTGGATGTATTTAATTCACACAGAACACCCGTAGCAGTCAACAATGTCTTCATTTTAGCTGTTTGTCCTTTGAATCCATTCTTTCTTGGCATACTGCTTGTTTCTAAACATGAATGTGTAAGTGTCTTGCCTCGCTCTTCTTTCTCCCCCTCCATGAATTCTCACATGTTGCTTTAATTAAAGCAATCTACCTCTTTGGCTCCTGGAGACAGTCTGAACTGAGAATTAATATGAACAATTTTAACTACAGGCAGAGTTACGGGCGAGTGGCAGACATGCCCTCCCATTCTTGTCGGTGAGAGATTCAACACAGTTAGAATTCCAGCTCCCATTTACGTTCTGTCAGTGAGCTGCTTGCCAGTTGTGCAAGGGGAGGATATCAGTCAGCTCCCACATCGAGCTGACTGACAATCGAAGCCTTGAGGGTTGGGGGAGGCTGGGAAGGCAATCATGGGGGAGTGAAACCTTGGACAGGCTGCAGCATCCCTGATTTTGTTTTGTACAATAATAAGAAGTTATGCCTCCATTCCAAACCAATGAAAAATAATTTGGACATTTCTAGAGCCGTTTTGTTGAGGCCCGACCAGTGGTCACTTTGAAAACCACTGGTTAGGCTGCTCCCCATCCAGTGCAAATGGGTGGGCTGTGTGCCGTGCATGCTCCTGGAAATTGCAATCGAGATATATCATAAGACCCATATTTGCACACTTTAGAACAAAGAACAAAGAACAGTACAGCACATTCGGCCATTCGGCCCTCCAAGCCTGCGCCGATCTTGATGCCTGTCTAAACTAAAACCTTCTGCACTTCCGGGGACCGTATCCCTCTATTCCCATCCTGTTCATGTATTTGTCAAGATGTCTCTTAAACATCGCTATCGTACCTGCTTCCACCACCTCCCCCGGCAGCAAGTTCCAGGCATTCACCACCCTCTGCGTAAAGAACTTGCCTCGCACATCCACTTTAATAAGGCTGCTCCAAGCTTCAGGTGGGTGGCTGGGCTGCCCTTCAGAAGGACTAGGGTAGAACGATAGTGAGTAGCATCAGGCTGGGAAAAACAGCACTTCAATCAGCCCCAGTGTCTCAGAGGATGACAATTCTTGTTGAATGGCTTATTTCCTTAATATGATCATCATTTCTTCAATACTGTCTAGTAAAGCACAAATGTTGGTCACCAAAGTCCCCCCTCAGATATTATTCCAATTATGTTTAAAATTTAGGGAGTAAAAAATTGACAACCTCGATAGCAGTCCAGAAGCAGGAGCTCTACAGTGGTGGAGATTCTGGTGAGAACCAGGAAACATCTGTTTCTGCAGAGATTACTGGTGCGAACTGTGGGTGTACCTACACCAAATGACTGCAGCAGTTCAAGAAGGCAGCTCACCACCACCTTCTAAAGGGCAATTAGGGATGGGCAATAAGTGTTGGCTTTCCCGTGGTGCTGACATCCCATGAAAGAATTTTTAAAAAGCTGAGAGCGTGAAAGCAGCATTTCTCCCCTTAAATAAGTTAGTTTGGTTAAAGTGCTATATTTAAATCACAGACATGGAGAAAGTGTGGCAAGGTGGAGTTGAGGTAGAACACCAATCATGCTTGTATTGAATAGCAGAGCAGGCTTAAAGGACTGAACAGCCTACTCCTGCTCCTGCTGTTTATACTGTACTGTAGCTGTTAATGGTATGTAACTCTAAAGTGGTCTCAGCTATTCAATTCAAAATCTGAAAACTTTATATGAACTTTATTGTTTAATGTCAGTCTTAGATGTGGCTTTAGAATCATAGAATGATACAGCACAGAAGGAGGCCATTCGCCCCATTGTGCCTGTGCTGGATTTCTGAAAAATTAATTAGCCCCACCGCCTTCTCTTTCCCCTTAGTCCAGCAAAAGTTTCCTTTTAAAAGTTATTATTGAATCTGCTTGCACCACTCTTTCAGGCAGTGCATCCCAGGTCACAACAACTCGCTGCAATAAAAATATTTTTCTTCAAGTCTGCACTGGTTCTTTTGCCAATTACCTTAAATTTGTGCCCTCCAGTTACTGACACTTCTGCCACCGGAAACAGTTTCTCCCTACTTACTCTATCAATACCCTTCAATATTTTGAACACCTCTATCTAATCTATTTTTAACCTTCTCTGCTTGAAGGAGAACAATCTCAGTTTCTTTAGTCTCTCCATGTAATTGAAGTCTTTCATTTCTGGTACCTTCAAATAAATCTTCCCTGCATCCTCTCTAAGACCTTGACATCCTTTCTGAAGTGTGGTACCCAGAATTGAGCACAGGACTCAAGCTGGGCCTAACCAATGTTTTGTAAAGGTTTAGAAAAATTTACTTCCTTTTGTACTCTATGCCTCTATTTAGAATGTCAAGGATCTCTGCCTCTTTAACAGCCTTCTCTCAACTTATTCTGTCAGCTTCCAAGACTTATATATGTACACCCCGAGGACTTAGACCTGTATTCTAACACTTGTTCAGGATTTTCCTCTCAAGTTGTGCTGGGATTGCAATTTAATATCAGTGAGGGTGGGAGAATTTAGGTGGGGACACATAAAATTGTGTACCTGTCCATTTCGGTACCTTAGCAATCATCTAGCATCGCTTCCACCAACCATCAGAAGCATCAACTAAAAGGAAGCTGAATAATGTGTCACATTTTTTTGTCATTACCACCGCAGGAACATTAGACATGAGTACTGCTGGTGTCTCACTGTCATCCAGCATTTTTAAGGTCACAAGGTCTTATTAAAAATTAAAAGATCCACTCCAGAGAGTGTAACTGATTGTAATTTACCCTCGATCTAACAGAGACCAGGTGCTTTTCCCTGCTCTTAAGTTACTACAGGTACCAGAGTTCTGTAACAGGAAGGATTTTCCACATTCCAGTCCTTGGCACAGGCAGAAACCACACTGACAGTGCAGCAAAAATATTAAAATTAGTTTGACCCCATAAAATTCACTAGTCAGCAGTGCAGCTGCCAGGCGGGTGGAATGCCTCTTACACCAATCATACAGCAGCATGGTGGCCAAAGAGAAAAGCTTAGGCTTCTGTTACAAGGGGAATAAGAAATCTGGACTGGTATATTTCACCATGTCAGTACTGAGAACATCAAAGCAACTCTGTAATATAAGCTCTAAAGAAAAGAAGGGTCAGAGAAAGTTTGGTACTCATGGTGTTATACCAAAGGCTTTTATAGTTCATGGAGATCCTGAAGCTCATAAAAATAAAAAAGGAAGTTCTGCATTTAGGCAGCATCTAACCATGTCTCCCCAGATGCCACAAAGCACTACTTTTGAAGTGCAATTCCTGTTGGTATGTTTTTTTCTTTATTTGGTTGGGGGATGTGGGCGTCACTGGCTGAGCCAACATTTATTGCCCATCTCTAATTGCCTAGAGAAGGTGGTGGTGAGCCACATTCTTGAACTGCACTATTAGGAAGGGAGTTCCAGGATTTGGACGCAGCGAAAGTGAAGGAATGGCAATATATTTCCAAGTCAGGATAGTGCGTGGCCTGGAGGGGAACTTGCAGGTGGTGATGTTACCATGTATCTGTTGCCCTTCTCCTTCGAGGTGGTAGAGGTCATGGGTTTGGAAGGTGCTGCTGAAGGACCCTTGGTGAGTTGCTGCAGTGCATCTTGTATATGGTACACATGTTGACACAGTGCATTGGTGCTGGAGGGAGTGAATATTGAAGGTGGTAGATGGGTGCCAATCAAGCAGGCTGCTTTGTCCTGGATGGTGTCGGGCTTCTTGAGTGTTGTTGGAGCTGCACCCATCCAGGAAAGTGGAGAGTATTCCCATTACACTGCTGACTTGTGTTTTGTAGATGGTGGACAGGCATTGGGGAGACAGGAGGTGAGTTACTCGTCGCAGAATTCCCAGCCTCTGACCTGCTCTTGTAGCCGCAGCATTTATGTGACTGGTCCAGTTCAGTTTCTGGTCAATGGTAATCCCCAGGATGTTGACAGTGGGGTATTCAGCAATGGTAATGCCATTGAATGTCAAGGGGAGATGATTAGATTCTCTCTTGTTGGAGATGGTCATTGTCTGGCACTTGTGTGGCGCGAATGTTACTTGCCACTTATCAGCCCAAGCCTGGATCTTGTCCAGGTCCTGCTGCATATGGGCATGGCCTGCTTCAATATTCGAGGAGTCGCGAATGGTGCTGAACATTGTGCAATCATCAGTGAACATCTTCTGACGAAGGGAAGGTCATTGATGAAGCAGCTGAAGATGGTCGGTCCCAGGACACTACCCTGAGGAACTCCTGCAGTGATGTCCTGGGACTGAGATGATTGACCTCCAACAACCATCTTCCTTTATGCTAGGTATGACTCCAACCAACGGAGATTTTTCGCCCTAATTCCCACTGACTCCAGTTTTGTTCGGGCTCCTTGATACCATACTCAGTCAAATGCTGCTTTGATATCAAGGGCAGCCACTCTCACCTCACCTTTTGAGTTCAACTCTTTTGTCCATGTTTGGACCAAGGCTGTAATGAGGTCAGGAGCTGAGTGGCACTGGCAGAACCCAAACTGAGCAGGTTATTTTTGAGCAAGTGTTGCACAATAGCACTGTCAACAACCCCTTCCATCACTTTGCTTATAATCGGGAGTAGACTGACATGGCGGTAATTGGCCGGGTTGGATTTGTCCTGACTTGCATACTTTAATGAAACTTCTGACTTGAACTATCAGGCTCACTGGCCATCCTTCTCAGGCTCCTACTAAAATAGCAGTAGGCTGAAGCATGAATGGGGCAGTAAGTTCAAGGCCATGAATTTTGGAGGGCTATCATTCAATTCCCATCCTGACAGGACAGTGCAATCTGGCCTCGATGATTCCATACTGTTCTGTCACTATTAGTCATTGTTTGTGATGACTGTGGGACTGCTGTACTAACTCTAGGATTTGAAATTATTGACTTTGATATTTGATTTACACTGCAGGCTACATTTTTTGCACTGGGGGGAAAATTTGTTAAATATACCTACGGGTGTCATTAGCCAACAAGAAGATTAATTGAAAACCTGGAAAGCAGTGAAAAATGATGGATGATATGCAAAAATCATCTCAGTGTGGCAATGGAAGGGTATGAATATATCAAAATAACATGTGAACACCTAAGAAGACAGTGAGAAATATGCACACCAAAAATATAGCAAGAAAATGAGGAACTATAAAGAAAATACTGAAACTGTAGGAAATCTGAAATGAAAACAGAAAATGTTGGAATAAATCAACAAGCCAGCAATCAAAAAGAGAGAAAACTATCAATAGCCTACATGTGGACCCCACCACAAGTTTGTGTTCTGATATAATGTCTACACCCAATTGCCAGCCTAGCTTCCCCACCCTCCCCTCACTCGGACTCCCTCTGCATTCCCAGCATTACAGACGAACAGGACAGATAGCTGAAGTCTGAAGTTACTGAAGTCTCTTTCACAACTTAGAGGGCTGCAGGGTGTTCAGGAGAAGGATGGGAGTAAATTTCATGAATTTTGTTCTGGCTGGATGAAGCTCCATATCAAGAGCGTGAATTGATAAAATGACCCCTACCATTCCTGAAGCTTGCTTTATACTTCATTTGAATGCATGAGAGTTTCATTATGCATATGTAATGTATTTAAATGAGGGCATTGATATTCAGTATTCTATCTATCAAGTTTCAGGCAGAAATCCCATCCAACATTAAGTCTGTCCATTTAAACCCAAGTAACATGCTTGTTTGAGGGGAAGGGAGCACTTAAAAAGGAACAGCCATTTTTCATAATGCCAATTTTACATTAACTATGAGGATTTCTTTCAGAGCATTCATTCCATAGAGTATCGTGTGTGAAGCCATGTCATGAAATCAGCTGACAGCAGAGTCACACTGTTTGCAACTGCCATTATATTACCAACCACATCTGCAGACCCTGGCACTCCTACCTGGCAATGACCAACAGGCCAATACGAATGCAGTTGTGGAGCTGTACAACCTATTGCAAGGACATCTGCACCATAATGACAGTACTATCAGTTGTGATCACCTCCTGTCTCAATTGTTATGTCCCTGGTTCCTTCCTGGTGAACACAGGGGATATTTACAGTATCACCCTATTTTCTGCCTGCAGATTTATCAAATAAATCACCAATACATTGTTAATACATACACCAATACATACACTTACATCTCTATTTCCACCAATGATAGCAATTAATTGCCAAATTAATCATACTCCCAGATTTCCCAAAGTTTAGGGGGTCATTGATGGCACCTATATGTCTCACATGTTCCTCCAGACACAATGCTAAAGCCCACATGAACCAAACAAAGTTCCATTTGATTAGTAATAAACACATAAAGAAAACGCTGGAAACAGTAGGGCAGGCAGTATTTGTAGCAGACAGAACAGAGTTAACATTTCAGGTTGATGACCTTTCATCAAAACTGAAGAATATTACAGATGGACAGCTTTTAACAAATACGGAGCCAGGGAAAAGAGGTACAAGGAAAGAAGGAATTGAAAAGGTCTGTCATAGGGTGGAAGGTGGGAGTGATTAAATGACAAAATTAAATCAGCTAGTCAGTTATCAAGAACTTTAGGCTTTCCAAGTGAATTACGTTTTTGCAAATAGTAATTACAATGATTTTATGCCAAGATATTTATCGATGCCCCCAACCCCATTATTTAAGAATGAAGGCAACCTAGGAGAATAGCTTCTTGGAGACCAAAGTTACCATATTTACCTGCAGCTATTGACAATTTTGCAGACAGCCGATACAACAAGGGCCATGCAGCTACCAGGGTCATTATAAAGCACACCATTGGCATGCTGAAGCAGCACTTCAGCTACTGAGGCAGACTTGGGGCACATTACAATATAGCCCTGCTACAGTCTCCCAGATCATCATTATCTATTGCAGAGTGCATAACTTCGCAATACGAAGGAGGCGGCGGTGTAGTGGCATTATCACTGGACTAATAATCTAGAGACCCCAGGTATTGCTCTGGGGACTTGGGTTCAAATCTCATCCTGGCAGAAGGTAAAATTTGAATTCAATTAACAAAAATCTGGAATTAAAAAGCCTAATGATAGCCATGAACCATTGCTGATTATTGTAAAAATCCATCTGGTTCACTAATGTCCTTTAGGTAAGGACATCTGCTGGTCTGGCCTAGATGTAACTCCAGACCCACAGCAATGTGGGTGACTCTTAATGGCCTAGCAAGCCACTCAGTTATATCAAACTGCTACAAAGTCAATAAGGAATGAAATCAGACTTGACAACCGTAGCACTGGAAAAGACAATGGCAAACCCAGCCCTGTTGACCCAGCAAAGTCCTACTTGCTAACATCTGGGGGCTTGTGCCAAAGTTGAGGGAGCTATCCCACAGACTAGTCAAGCAGCAGCAGCCTGATATAGTCATACTCATGGAATCATACCTTCCAGACACTGCCATCACCATCCCCAGGTATGCCCAGTCCCGGTGGCAGCACAGTGGTATACAGTCGGGAGGGAGGTACCCTGGGAGTCCTCAATATCAACTCCAAGTCCCATGAAGTCTCATGGCATCATGTCAAACAAGGGCAAGGAAACCTGTTGCTCATTACCACCTACCAGCCCCCCTCAGCTGATGAATCAGTACTCCTCCATGTTGAACACCCACTTGGAGGAAGCACTGAGGGTGGCAAGGGCACCAAATGGTGGGAGATTCAATGTCCATCACCAAAAGTGGCTCAGTAGCGCCATTGCTGGCTGAGCCCTAAAGGACATAGCTGCTAGACGAGATCTGTGGCAGGTGGTGAGGGAACCAACGAGAGGGCAAAACATATTTGACCTCATCCTCACTAATTTGCCAGTCATAGATACATCTGTCCATGACAGTTTTAGTAGGAGTGACCACTGCACAGTCCTTGTGGAGACAAAGTCCCATCTTCACATTGAGGATACCCTCCATCATGTTGTGTGTCACCACTGCCGTGCTAAATGGGATAGATTTCAAACAGATCTAGCATCGCAAAACTGAGCATCCATGAGGCGCTGTGGGCCATCAGCAGCAGCAGAATTGTATTCAACCACAATCAGTAACCTCCTGGCCCGGCATAACCCCCAGTCTACCATTACCATCAATCCTGGTTCAATGAAGAGTGCAGGAGGACATGCCAGGAGCAGCACCAAGCATACCTCAAAATGAGGCATCAACCTGGTGAAACTACAACTCAGGACTACTTGGGTGCCAAACAGTGTAGGCAGCATGCGATAGACAGAGCTAAGTGATCCCACAACCAACTGATCAGATCTAAGCTCTGCAGTTCTGCCACATCCAGTCATGAATGGTGGTGGACAATAAAATAACTAACTGGAGTTGGTTGCTCCACAAATATCCCCATCCTCAATGATGGGGAAGCGCAGCACATCAGTGCAAAAGACAAGGCTGAAGAATTTGCAACGATCTTCGGCTAGAAGTGCCAAGTGGATGATCCATCTCGACCTCCTCCTGAGGTCCCCAGCATCTCAGATGCCAGTCTTCAGCCAATTCGATTCTCTTTGCATGATATCAAGAAACGACTGAAGGCACTGGCTACTGCAAAGGCTTTGGGTGCTGACAACTTTCCAGCAATAGTACTGAAGACTTGTGCTCCAGAACTTGTCTTGCCCTTAGCCATGCTGTTCCAGTACAGCTGCAACACTGGCATCTACCCGGCAATTTGGAAAATTGTCTAGGTATGTCCTGTACACAAAAAGCATGTCAAATCCAACCTGGCCAATTACCGCCCCATCAGCCTACTCTCGATTATCAGCAAAGTGATAGAAGGTGTCATCGAAAGTGATAACAAGCGGTACTTGCTTAGCAATAACCTGCTTAGTGACAATTAGTTTGGGTTCCACCAGGGCCACTCAGGTCCTGACCTTATTACAGCCTTGGTTCAAACATGGACAAAAGAGCTGAACTCAAGAGGTGAGGTGAGAGTGACTGCCCTTGACATCAAGGCAGCATTTGACCGAGTATGGTATCATGGAGCCCCAGCAAAACTGGAATCAATGGGAATCAGGGGGGAAATTATCTGCTGGTTGGAGTCATAGTTAGTACAAAAGAAGATGGTTGTTGTTGTTGGAGGTCAATCATCTGAGCAGTCTGTGTAGAAATGCAGCAAGACTTGGACAATACAGAGGCTTGTACTGATAAGTGGCAAATTACATTACCGCCACACAAGTGCCAGGCAATGACTATCTCAAACAAGAGAGAATCTAACCATCTCCCCTTGACATTCAATGGCATTACCATTGCTGAATCCCCCACTATTAACATCCTGGGGGTTACCATTGACCAGAAACTGAACTGGAGTAGCCATATAAATACCATGGCTACAAGAGCAGGTCAGAGGCTGGGAATCCTGCAGCGAGTAACTCACCTCCTGACTCCCCAAAGCCTGTCCACCATCTACAAGGCACAAGTCAGGAGTGTGATGGAATACTCTCCACTTGCCTGGATGGGTGCAGCTCCCGCAACACTCAAGAAGCTCAACACCATACAGGACAAAGCAGCTCACTTGATTGGTACCCCATCCACAAACATTCACTCCCTCCACCACCGATGCACTGTGGCAGCAGTGTGTACCATCTACAAGATGCACTGCAGCCATGCACCAAGGCTCCTTAGACAGCACCTTCCAAACATGCAACCTCTACCACCTCGAAGGACAAGAGCAGCAGATGCATGGGAACCCCAGCACCTGCAAGTTCCCCTCCATGTCACACACCATCCTGACTTGGAACTATATCGCCATTTCATCACTGTCGCTGGGTCAAAATCCTGGAACTCCCTTCCTAACAGCACTGTGGGTGTACGTACCCCCCACGGACTCCAGCGGTTCAAGAAGGCGGCTCATCACCACTTACTCAAGGGCAATTAGAAATGGAAAATAAATGTTGGCCTAGCCAACGATGCCCACATCCCAGTAACGAATATAAAAGAACAAG